>NW_027327937.1:0-300000 GCF_047675955.1 Chlorocebus sabaeus
AAACTGCTCTGTGTTCTGTTAATTCATCTCACAGAGTTACATCTTTCCCTTCAAGGAGCCTTTCGCTAAGGCTGTTCTTGTGGAATTGGCAAAGGGATATTTGGAAGTCCTTAGAGGGCTATGGGCAAAAAGGAAATATCTTCCGTTCAAAACTGGAAAGAAGCTTTCTGAGAAACTGCTCTGTGTTCTGTTAATTCATCTCCCAGAGTTACATCTTTCCCTTCAAGAAGCCTTTCGCTAAGGCTGTTCTTGTGGAATTGGCAAAGGGATATTTGGAAGCCCATAGAGGGCTATGGGCAAAAAGGAAATATCTTCCGTTCAAAACTGGAAAGAAGCTTTCTGAGAAACTGCTCTGTGTTCTGTTAATTCATCTCCAAAAGTTACATCTTTCCCTTCAAGAAGCCTTTCGCTAAGGCTGTTCTTGTGGAATTGGCATAGGGATATTTGGAAGCCCATAGAGGGCTATGGTGAAAAAGGAAATATCTTCCGTTCAAACTGGAAAGAAACTTTCTGAGAAACTGCTCTGTGTTCTGTTAATTCACCTCACAGAGTTACATCTTTCCCTTCAAGTCGCCTTTCGCTAAGGCTGTTCTTGTGGAATTGGCAAAGGGATATTTGGAAGCCCTTAGAGGGCTATGGTGAAAAAGGAAATATCTGCCTTTAAAAACTGGAAATAAGCTTTCTGAGAAACTGCTCTGTGTTCCTTTAATTCATCTCACAGAGTTACATCTTTGCCTTCAAGAAGCCTTTCGGTAAGGCTGTTCTTGTGGAATTGGCAAAGGGATATTTGGAAGCCCATAGAGGGCTATGGTGAAAAAGGAAATATCTTCCGTTCAAAACTGGAAAGAAGCTTTCTGAGAAACTGCTCTGTGTTCTGTTAATTCATCTCACAGAGTTACATCTTTCCCTTCAAGAAGCCTTTGGCTAAGGCTGTTCTTGTGGAATTGGCAAAGGGATATTTCGAAGCCCATAGAGGGCTATGGAGAAAAAGAAAATATCTTCCGTTCAAAACTTGAAACATGCTTTCTGAGAAACTGCTCTGTGTTTCGTTAATTCATCTCACAGAGTTACATCTTTCCCTTCAAGAAGCCTTTCGCTAAGGCTGTTCTTGTGGAATTGGCAAAGGGATATTTGGAAGCCCATAGAGGGCTATGGAGAAAAAGCAAATATCTTCCGTTCAAAACTGGAAAGAAGCTTTCTGAGAAACTGCTCTGTGTTCTGTTAATTCATCTCACAGAGTTACATCTTTCCCTTCAAGAAGCCTTTCGCTAAGGCTGTTCTTGTGGAATTGGCATAGGGATATTTGGAAGCCCATAGAGGGCTATGGTGAAAAAGGGAATATCTTCCGTTCAAAACTGGAAAGAAGCTTTCTGAGGAACTGCTCTGTGTTCTGTTAATTCATCTCACAGAGTTACATCTTTCCCTTCAACAAGCCTTTCGCTAAGGCTGTTCTTGTGGAATTGGCAAAGGGATATTTGAAGCCCATAGAGGGCTATGGAGAAAAAGCAAGTATCTTCCGTTCAAAACTGGAAAGAAGCTTTCTGAGAAACTGCTCTGTGTTCTGTTAATTCATCTCACAGAGTTACACCTTTCCCTTCAAGAAGCCTTTCGCTAAGGCTGTTCTTGTGGAATTGGCAAAGGGATATTTAGAAGCATATAGAGGGCTATGGAGAAAAAGCAAATATCTTCCATTCAAAACTGGAAGGAAGCTTTCTGAGAAACTGCTCTGTGTTCTGTTAATTCATCTCACAGAGTTACATCTTTCCCTTCAAGAAGCCTTTCGCTAAGGCTGTTCTTGTGGAATTGGCATAGGGATATTTGGAAGCCCATAGAGGGCTATGGTGAAAAAGGGAATATCTGCCGTTCAAAACTGGAAAGAAGCTTTCTGAGAAACTGCTCTGTGTTCTGTTAATTCATCTCACAGAGATACATCTTTCCCTTCAAGAAGTCTTTCGCTAAGGCTGTTCTTGTGGAATTGGCAAAGGGATATTTGGAAGCCCGTAGAGGGTTATGGTGAAAAAGGAAATATCTTCCGTTCAAAACTCGAAAGAAGCTTTCTGAGAAACTGCTCTGTGTTCTGTTAATTCATCTCACATAGTTACATCTTTCCCTTCAAGAAGCCTTTCGCTAAGGCTGTTCTTCTGGAATTGGCAAAGGGATATTTGGAAGCCCATAGAGGGCTATGGTGAAAAAGGAAATATCTTCCGTTCAAAACTGGAAAGAAGCTTTCTGAGAAACTGCTCTGTGTTCTGTTAATTCATCTCACAGAGTTACATCTTTCCCTTCAAGAAGCCTTTCGCTAAGGCTGTTCTTGTGGAATTGGCAAAGGGATATTTGGAAGCCCATAGAGGGCTATGGGCAAAAAGGAAATATCTTCCGTTCAAAACTGGAAAGAAGCTTTCTGAGAAACTGCTCTGTGTTCTGTTAATTCATCTCCCAGAGTTACATCTTTCCCTTCAAGAAGCCTTTCGCTAAGGCTGTTCTTGTGGAATTGGCAAAGGGATATTTGGAAGCCCATAGAGGGCTATGGGCAAAAAGGAAATATCTTCCGTTCAAAACTGGATAGAAGCTTTCTGAGAAACTGCTCTGTGTTCTGTTAACTCATCTCCAAAAGTTACATCTTTCCCTTCAAGAAGCCTTTCTCTAAGGCTGTTCTTGTGGAATTGGCAAAGGGATATTTGGAAGCCCATAGATGCCATGGTGAAAAAGGAAATATCTTCCGTTCAAACTGGAAAGAAACTTTCTGAGAAACTGCTCTGTGTTCTGTTAATTCATCTCACAGAGTTACATCTTTCCCTTCAAGTCGCCTTTCTCTAAGGCTGTCCTTGTGGAATTGGCAAAGGGATATTTGGAAGCACATAGAGGGCTATGGAGAAAAAGCAAATATCTTCCGTTCAAAACTAGAAACACGCTTTCTGAGAAACTGCTCTGTGTTCTGTTAACTCATCTCACAGAGTTACATCTTTGCCTTCAAGAAGCCTTTCGCTAAGGCTGTTCTTGTGGAATTGGCAAAGGGATATTTGGAAGCCCATAGAGGGCTATGGTGAAAAAGGAAATATCTTCCGTTCAAAACTCGAAAGAAGCTTTCTGAGAAACTGCTCTGTGTTCTGTTAATTCATCTCACAGAGTTACATCTTTCCCTTCAAGAAGCCTTTCGCTAAGGCTGTTCTTGTGGAATTGGCAAAGGGATATTTGGAAGCCCATAGAGGGCTATGGGCAAAAAGGAAATATCTTCCGTTCAAAACTGGAAAGAAGCTTTCTGAGAAACTGCTCTGTGTTCTGTTAATTCATCTCCCAGAGTTACATCTTTCCCTTCAAGAAGCCTTTCGCTAAGGCTGTTCTTGTGGAATTGGCAAAGGGATATTTGGAAGCCCTTAGAGGGCTATGGGCAAAAAGGAAATATCTTCCGTTCAAAACTGGAAAGAAGCTTTCTGAGAAACTGCTCTGTGTTCTGTTAATTCATCTCCCAGAGTTACATCTTTCCCTTCAAGAAGCCTTTCGCTAAGGCTGTTCTTGTGGAATTGGCAAAGGGATATTTGGAAGCCCATAGAGGGCTATGGGCAAAAAGGAAATATCTTCCGTTCAAAACTGGAAAGAAGCTTTCTGAGAAACTGCTCTGTGTTCTGTTAATTCATCTCCAAAAGGTACATCTTTCCCTTCAAGAAGCCTTTCGCTAAGGCTGTTCTTGTGGAATTGGCATAGGGATATTTGGAAGCCCATAGAGGGCTATGGTGAAAAAGGAAATATCTTCCGTTCAAACTGGAAAGAAACTTTCTGAAAAACTGCTCTGTGTTCTGTTAATTCACCTCACAGAGTTACATCTTTCCCTTCAAGTCGCCTTTCGCTAAGGCTGTCCTTGTGGAATTGGCAAAGGGATATTTGGAAGCACATAGAGGGCTATGGAGAAAAAGAAAAATCTTCCGTTCAAAACTAGAAACACGCTTTCTGAGAAACTGCTCTGTGTTCTGTTAATTCATCTCACAGAGTTACATCTTTCCCTTCAAGAAGCCTTTCGCTAAGGCTGTTCTTGTGGAATTGGCAAAGGGATATTTGGAAGCCCATAGAGGGCTATGGTGAAAAAGGAAATATCTTCCGTTCAAAACTCGAAAGAAGCTTTCTGAGAAACTGCTCTGTGTTCTGTTAATTCATCTCACAGAGTTACATCTTTCCCTTCAAGAAGCCTTTCGCTAAGGCTGTTCTTGTGGAATTGGCAAACGGATATTTGGAAGCCCATAGAGGGTTATGGTGAAAAAGGAAATATCTTCCGTTCAAAACTGGAAAGAAGCTTTCTGAGAAACTGCTCTGTGTTCTGTTAATTCATCTCCCAGAGTTACACCTTTCCCTTCAAGAAGCCTTTCGCTACGGCTGTTCTTGTGGAATTGGCAAATTGATATTTAGAAGCATATAGAGGGCTATGGAGAAAAAGCAAATATCTTCCATTCAAAACTGGAAGGAAGCTTTCTGAGAAACTGCTCTGTGTTCTGTTAATTCATCTCACAGAGTTACATCTTTCCATTCGAGAAGGCTTTCACTAAGGCTGTTCTTGTGAAACTGGCAAAGGGATATTTGGAAGCCCATAGAGGGCTATGGTGAAAAAGGAAATATCTGCCGTTAAAAAGTGGAAATAAGCTTTCTGAGAAACTGCTCTGTGTTCCTTTAATTCATCTCACAGAGTTACATCTTTGCCTTCAAGAAGCCTTTCGCTACGGCTGTTCTTGTGGAATTGGCAAAGGGATATTTGGAAGCCCATAGAGGGCTATGGTGAAAAAGGAAATATCTTCCGTTCAAAACTCGAAAGAAGCTTTCTGAGAAACTGCTCTGTGTTCTGTTAATTCATCTCACAGAGTTACACCTTTCCCTTCAAGAAGCCTTTCGCTAAGGCTGTTCTTGTGGAATTGGCAAAGGGATATTTAGAAGCATATAGAGGGCTATGGAGAAAAAGCAAATATCTTCCATTCAAAACTGGAAGGAAGCTTTCTGAGAAACTGCTCTGTGTTCTGTTAATTCATCTCACAGAGTTACATCTTTCCCTTCAAGAAGCCTTTCGCTAAGGCTGTTCTTGTGGAATTGGCATAGGGATATTTGGAAGCCCATAGAGGGCTATGGTGAAAAAGGGAATATCTGCCGTTCAAAACTGGAAAGAAGCTTTCTGAGAAACTGCTCTGTGTTCTGTTAATTCATCTCACAGAGATACATCTTTCCCTTCAAGAAGTCTTTCGCTAAGGCTGTTCTTGTGGAATTGGCAAAGGGATATTTGGAAGCCCGTAGAGGGTTATGGTGAAAAAGGAAATATCTTCCGTTCAAAACTCGAAAGAAGCTTTCTGAGAAACTGCTCTGTGTTCTGTTAATTCATCTCACATAGTTACATCTTTCCCTTCAAGAAGCCTTTCGCTAAGGCTGTTCTTCTGGAATTGGCAAAGGGATATTTGGAAGCCCATAGAGGGCTATGGTGAAAAAGGAAATATCTTCCGTTCAAAACTGGAAAGAAGCTTTCTGAGAAACTGCTCTGTGTTCTGTTAATTCATCTCCAAAAGTTACATCTTTCCCTTCAAGAAGCCTTTCGCTAAGGCTGTTCTTGTGGAATTGGCAAAGGGATATTTGGAAGCCCATAGAGGGCTATGGGCAAAAAGGAAATATCTTCCGTTCAAAACTGGATAGAAGCTTTCTGAGAAACTGCTCTGTGTTCTGTTAACTCATCTCCAAAAGTTACATCTTTCCCTTCAAGAAGCCTTTCTCTAAGGCTGTTCTTGTGGAATTGGCAAAGGGATATTTGGAAGCCCATAGATGCCATGGTGAAAAAGGAAATATCTTCCGTTCAAACTGGAAAGAAACTTTCTGAGAAACTGCTCTGTGTTCTGTTAATTCATCTCACAGAGTTACATCTTTCCCTTCAAGTCGCCTTTCTCTAAGGCTGTCCTTGTGGAATTGGCAAAGGGATATTTGGAAGCACATAGAGGGCTATGGAGAAAAAGCAAATATCTTCCGTTCAAAACTAGAAACACGCTTTCTGAGAAACTGCTCTGTGTTCTGTTAATTCATCTCACAGAGTTACATCTTTGCCTTCAAGAAGCCTTTCGCTAAGGCTGTTCTTGTGGAATTGGCAAAGGGATATTTGGAAGCCCATAGAGGGCTATGGTGAAAAAGGAAATATCTTCCGTTCAAAACTCGAAAGAAGCTTTCTGAGAAACTGCTCTGTGTTCTGTTAATTCATCTCACAGAGTTACATCTTTCCCTTCAAGAAGCCTTTCGCTAAGGCTGTTCTTGTGGAATTGGCAAAGGGATATTTGGAAGCCCATAGAGGGCTATGGGCAAAAAGGAAATATCTTCCGTTCAAAACTGGAAAGAAGCTTTCTGAGAAACTGCTCTGTGTTCTGTTAATTCATCTCCCAGAGTTACATCTTTCCCTTCAAGAAGCCTTTCGCTAAGGCTGTTCTTGTGGAATTGGCAAAGGGATATTTGGAAGCCCTTAGAGGGCTATGGGCAAAAAGGAAATATCTTCCGTTCAAAACTGGAAAGAAGCTTTCTGAGAAACTGCTCTGTGTTCTGTTAATTCATCTCCCAGAGTTACATCTTTCCCTTCAAGAAGCCTTTCGCTAAGGCTGTTCTTGTGGAATTGGCAAAGGGATATTTGGAAGCCCATAGAGGGCTATGGGCAAAAAGGAAATATCTTCCGTTCAAAACTGGAAAGAAGCTTTCTGAGAAACTGCTCTGTGTTCTGTTAATTCATCTCCAAAAGGTACATCTTTCCCTTCAAGAAGCCTTTCGCTAAGGCTGTTCTTGTGGAATTGGCATAGGGATATTTGGAAGCCCATAGAGGGCTATGGTGAAAAAGGAAATATCTTCCGTTCAAACTGGAAAGAAACTTTCTGAAAAACTGCTCTGTGTTCTGTTAATTCACCTCACAGAGTTACATCTTTCCCTTCAAGTCGCCTTTCGCTAAGGCTGTCCTTGTGGAATTGGCAAAGGGATATTTGGAAGCACATAGAGGGCTATGGAGAAAAAGAAAAATCTTCCGTTCAAAACTAGAAACACGCTTTCTGAGAAACTGCTCTGTGTTCTGTTAATTCATCTCACAGAGTTACATCTTTCCCTTCAAGAAGCCTTTCGCTAAGGCTGTTCTTGTGGAATTGGCAAAGGGATATTTGGAAGCCCATAGAGGGCTATGGTGAAAAAGGAAATATCTTCCGTTCAAAACTCGAAAGAAGCTTTCTGAGAAACTGCTCTGTGTTCTGTTAATTCATCTCACAGAGTTACATCTTTCCCTTCAAGAAGCCTTTCGCTAAGGCTGTTCTTGTGGAATTGGCAAACGGATATTTGGAAGCCCATAGAGGGTTATGGTGAAAAAGGAAATATCTTCCGTTCAAAACTGGAAAGAAGCTTTCTGAGAAACTGCTCTGTGTTCTGTTAATTCATCTCCCAGAGTTACACCTTTCCCTTCAAGAAGCCTTTCGCTACGGCTGTTCTTGTGGAATTGGCAAATTGATATTTAGAAGCATATAGAGGGCTATGGAGAAAAAGCAAATATCTTCCATTCAAAACTGGAAGGAAGCTTTCTGAGAAACTGCTCTGTGTTCTGTTAATTCATCTCACAGAGTTACATCTTTCCATTCGAGAAGGCTTTCACTAAGGCTGTTCTTGTGAAACTGGCAAAGGGATATTTGGAAGCCCATAGAGGGCTATGGTGAAAAAGGAAATATCTGCCGTTAAAAAGTGGAAATAAGCTTTCTCAGAAACTGCTCTGTGTTCCTTTAATTCATCTCACAGAGTTACATCTTTGCCTTCAAGAAGCCTTTCGCTACGGCTGTTCTTGTGGAATTGGCAAAGGGATATTTGGAAGCCCATAGAGGGCTATGGTGAAAAAGGAAATATCTTCCGTTCAAAACTCGAAAGAAGCTTTCTGAGAAACTGCTCTGTGTTCTGTTAATTCATCTCACAGAGTTACACCTTTCCCTTCAAGAAGCCTTTCGCTAAGGCTGTTCTTGTGGAATTGGCAAAGGGATATTTAGAAGCATATAGAGGGCTATGGAGAAAAAGCAAATATCTTCCATTCAAAACTGGAAGGAAGCTTTCTGAGAAACTGCTCTGTGTTCTGTTAATTCATCTCACAGAGTTACATCTTTCCCTTCAAGAAGCCTTTCGCTAAGGCTGTTCTTGTGGAATTGGCATAGGGATATTTGGAAGCCCATAGAGGGCTATGGTGAAAAAGGGAATATCTGCCGTTCAAAACTGGAAAGAAGCTTTCTGAGAAACTGCTCTGTGTTCTGTTAATTCATCTCACAGAGATACATCTTTCCCTTCAAGAAGTCTTTCGCTAAGGCTGTTCTTGTGGAATTGGCAAAGGGATATTTGGAAGCCCGTAGAGGGTTATGGTGAAAAAGGAAATATCTTCCGTTCAAAACTCGAAAGAAGCTTTCTGAGAAACTGCTCTGTGTTCTGTTAATTCATCTCACATAGTTACATCTTTCCCTTCAAGAAGCCTTTCGCTAAGGCTGTTCTTCTGGAATTGGCAAAGGGATATTTGGAAGCCCATAGAGGGCTATGGTGAAAAAGGAAATATCTTCCGTTCAAAACTGGAAAGAAGCTTTCTGAGAAACTGCTCTGTGTTCTGTTAATTCATCTCACAGAGTTACATCTTTCCCTTCAAGAAGCCTTTCGCTAAGGCTGTTCTTGTGGAATTGGCAAAGGGATATTTGGAAGCCCATAGAGGGCTATGGGCAAAAAGGAAATATCTTCCGTTCAAAACTGGAAAGAAGCTTTCTGAGAAACTGCTCTGTGTTCTGTTAATTCATCTCCCAGAGTTACATCTTTCCCTTCAAGAAGCCTTTCGCTAAGGCTGTTCTTGTGGAATTGGCAAAGGGATATTTGGAAGCCCATAGAGGGCTATGGGCAAAAAGGAAATATCTTCCGTTCAAAACTGGATAGAAGCTTTCTGAGAAACTGCTCTGTGTTCTGTTAACTCATCTCCAAAAGTTACATCTTTCCCTTCAAGAAGCCTTTCTCTAAGGCTGTTCTTGTGGAATTGGCAAAGGGATATTTGGAAGCCCATAGATGCCATGGTGAAAAAGGAAATATCTTCCGTTCAAACTGGAAAGAAACTTTCTGAGAAACTGCTCTGTGTTCTGTTAATTCATCTCACAGAGTTACATCTTTCCCTTCAAGTCGCCTTTCTCTAAGGCTGTCCTTGTGGAATTGGCAAAGGGATATTTGGAAGCACATAGAGGGCTATGGAGAAAAAGCAAATATCTTCCGTTCAAAACTAGAAACACGCTTTCTGAGAAACTGCTCTGTGTTCTGTTAATTCATCTCACAGAGTTACATCTTTGCCTTCAAGAAGCCTTTCGCTAAGGCTGTTCTTGTGGAATTGGCAAAGGGATATTTGGAAGCCCATAGAGGGCTATGGTGAAAAAGGAAATATCTTCCGTTCAAAACTCGAAAGAAGCTTTCTGAGAAACTGCTCTGTGTTCTGTTAATTCATCTCACAGAGTTACATCTTTCCCTTCAAGAAGCCTTTCGCTAAGGCTGTTCTTGTGGAATTGGCAAAGGGATATTTGGAAGCCCATAGAGGGCTATGGGCAAAAAGGAAATATCTTCCGTTCAAAACTGGAAAGAAGCTTTCTGAGAAACTGCTCTGTGTTCTGTTAATTCATCTCCCAGAGTTACATCTTTCCCTTCAAGAAGCCTTTCGCTAAGGCTGTTCTTGTGGAATTGGCAAAGGGATATTTGGAAGCCCTTAGAGGGCTATGGGCAAAAAGGAAATATCTTCCGTTCAAAACTGGAAAGAAGCTTTCTGAGAAACTGCTCTGTGTTCTGTTAATTCATCTCCCAGAGTTACATCTTTCCCTTCAAGAAGCCTTTCGCTAAGGCTGTTCTTGTGGAATTGGCAAAGGGATATTTGGAAGCCCATAGAGGGCTATGGGCAAAAAGGAAATATCTTCCGTTCAAAACTGGAAAGAAGCTTTCTGAGAAACTGCTCTGTGTTCTGTTAATTCATCTCCAAAAGGTACATCTTTCCCTTCAAGAAGCCTTTCGCTAAGGCTGTTCTTGTGGAATTGGCATAGGGATATTTGGAAGCCCATAGAGGGCTATGGTGAAAAAGGAAATATCTTCCGTTCAAACTGGAAAGAAACTTTCTGAAAAACTGCTCTGTGTTCTGTTAATTCACCTCACAGAGTTACATCTTTCCCTTCAAGTCGCCTTTCGCTAAGGCTGTCCTTGTGGAATTGGCAAAGGGATATTTGGAAGCACATAGAGGGCTATGGAGAAAAAGAAAAATCTTCCGTTCAAAACTAGAAACACGCTTTCTGAGAAACTGCTCTGTGTTCTGTTAATTCATCTCACAGAGTTACATCTTTCCCTTCAAGAAGCCTTTCGCTAAGGCTGTTCTTGTGGAATTGGCAAAGGGATATTTGGAAGCCCATAGAGGGCTATGGTGAAAAAGGAAATATCTTCCGTTCAAAACTCGAAAGAAGCTTTCTGAGAAACTGCTCTGTGTTCTGTTAATTCATCTCACAGAGTTACATCTTTCCCTTCAAGAAGCCTTTCGCTAAGGCTGTTCTTGTGGAATTGGCAAACGGATATTTGGAAGCCCATAGAGGGTTATGGTGAAAAAGGAAATATCTTCCGTTCAAAACTGGAAAGAAGCTTTCTGAGAAACTGCTCTGTGTTCTGTTAATTCATCTCCCAGAGTTACACCTTTCCCTTCAAGAAGCCTTTCGCTACGGCTGTTCTTGTGGAATTGGCAAATTGATATTTAGAAGCATATAGAGGGCTATGGAGAAAAAGCAAATATCTTCCATTCAAAACTGGAAGGAAGCTTTCTGAGAAACTGCTCTGTGTTCTGTTAATTCATCTCACAGAGTTACATCTTTCCATTCGAGAAGGCTTTCACTAAGGCTGTTCTTGTGAAACTGGCAAAGGGATATTTGGAAGCCCATAGAGGGCTATGGTGAAAAAGGAAATATCTTCCGTTCAAAACTGGAAAGAAGCTTTCTGAGAAACTGCTCTGTGTTCTGTTAATTCATCTCATAGAGTTACATCTTTCCCTTCAACAAGCCTTTCGCTAAGGCTCTTCTTGTGGAATTGGCAAAGGGATATTTGGAAGCCCATAGAGGGCTATGGAGAAAAAGCAAATATCTTCCGTTCAAAACTGGAAAGAAGCTTTCTGAGAAACTGCTCTGTGTTCTGTTAATTCATCTCACAGAGTTACATCTTTCCCTTCAAGAAGCCTTTCGCTAAGGCTGTTCTTGTGGAATTGGCAAAGGGATATTTGGAAGCCCATAGAGGGCTATGGTGAAAAAGGAAATATCTGCCGTTAAAAAGTGGAAATAAGCTTTCTGAGAAACTGCTCTGTGTTCCTTTAATTCATCTCACAGAGTTACATCTTTGCCTTCAAGAAGCCTTTCGCTACGGCTGTTCTTGTGGAATTGGCAAAGGGATATTTGGAAGCCCATAGAGGGCTATGGTGAAAAAGGAAATATCTTCCGTTCAAAACTCGAAAGAAGCTTTCTGAGAAACTGCTCTGTGTTCTGTTAATTCATCTCACAGAGTTACATCTTTCCCTTCAACAAGCCTTTCGCTAAGGCTGTTCTTGTGGAATTGGCAAAGGGATATTTGGAAGCCCATAGAGGGCTATGGAGAAAAAGCAAATATCTTCCGTTCAAAACTGGAAAGAAGCTTTCTGAGAATCTGCTCTGTGTTCTGTTAATTCATCTCACAGAGTTACATCTTTCCCTTCAAGAAGCCTTTCGCTACGGCTGTTCTTGTGGAATTGGCAAAGGGATATTTGGAAGCCCTTAGAGGGCTATGGTGAAAAAGGAAATATCTGCCGTTAAAAACTGGAAATAAGCTTTCTGAGAAACTGCTCTGTGTTCCTTTAATTCATCTCACAGTGTTACATCTTTCCCTTCAAGAAGCCTTTCGCTAAGGCTGTTCTTGTGGAATTGGCAAAGGGATATTTGGAAGCCCATAGAGGGCTATGGTGAAAAAGGAAATATCTTCCGTTCAAAACTGGAAAGAAGCTTTCTGAGAAACTGCTCTGTGTTCTGTTAATTCATCTCACAGAGTTACATCTTTCCCTTCAAGAAGCCTTTCGCTAAGGTTGTTCTTGTGGAATTGGCAAAGGGATATTTCGAAGCCCATAGAGGGCTATGGAGAAAAAGCAAATATCTTCCGTTCAAAACTTGAAACATGCTTTCTGAGAAACTGCTCTGTGTTTCGTTAATTCATCTCACAGAGTTACATCTTTCCCTTCAAGAAGCCTTTCGCTAAGGCTGTTCTTGTGGAATTGGCAAAGGGATATTTGGAAGCCCTTAGAGGGCTATGGAGAAAAAGCAAATATCTTCCGTTCAAAACTGGAAAGAAGCTTTCTGAGAAACTGCTCTGTGTTCTGTTAATTCATCTCACGGAGTTACATCTTTCCCTTCAAGAAGCCTTTCGCTAAGGCTGTTCTTGTGGAATTGGCAAAGGGATATTTGGAAGCCCATAGAGGGCTATGGTGAAAAAGGAAATATCTTCCGTTCAAAACTGGAAAGAAGCTTTCTGAGAAACTGCTCTGTGTTCTGTTAATTCATCTCACAGAGTTACATCTTTCCCTTCAAGAAGCCTTTCGCTAAGGCTGTTCTTGTGGAATTGGCATAGGGATATTTGGAAGCCCATAGAGGGCTATGGTGAAAAAGGGAATATCTGCCGTTCAAAACTGGAAAGAAGCTTTCTGAGAAACTGCTCTGTGTTCTGTTAATTCATCTCACAGAGTTACATCTTTCCCTTCAAGAAGTCTTTCGCTAAGGCTGTTCTTGTGGAATTGGCAAAGGGATATTTGGAAGCCCGTAGAGGCCTATGGTGAAAAAGGAAATATCTTCCGTTCAAAACTCGAAAGAAGCTTTCTGAGAAACTGCTCTGTGTTCTGTTAATTCATCTCCCAGAGTTACACCTTTCCCTTCAAGAAGCCTTTCGCTACGGCTGTTCTTGTGGAATTGGCAAATTGATATTTAGAAGCATATAGAGGGCTATGGAGAAAAAGCAAATAACTTCCATTCAAAACTGGAAGGAAGCTTCCTGAGAAACTGCTCTGTGTTGTGTTAATTCATCTCACAGAGTTACATCTTTCCATTCGAGAAGGCTTTCACTAAGGCTGTTCTTGTGAAACTGGCAAAGGGATATTTGGAAGCCCATAGAGGGCTATGGTGAAAAAGGAAATATCTTCCGTTCAAAACTGGAAAGAAGCTTTCTGAGAAACTGCTCTGTGTTCTGTTAATTCATCTCATAGAGTTACATCTTTCCCTTCAACAAGCCTTTCGCTAAGGCTGTTCTTGTGGAATTTGCAAAGGGATATTTGGAACCCCTAGAGGGCTATGGAGAAAAAGCAAATATCTTCCGTTCAAAACTGGAAAGAAACTTTCTGAGAAACTGCTCTGTGTTCTGTTAATTCATCTCCCAGAGTTACATCTTTCCCTTCAAGAAGCCTTTCGCTAAGGCTGTTCTTGTGGAATTGGCAAAGGGATATTTGGAAGCCCATAGAGGGCTATGGTGAAAAAGGAAATATCTGCCGTTAAAAACTGGAAATAAGCTTTCTGAGAAACTGCTCTGTGTTCCTTTAATTCATCTCACTGTGTTACATCTTTGCCTTCAAGAAGCCTTTCGCTAAGGCGGTTCTTGTGGAATTGGCAAAGGGATATTTGGAAGCCCATAGAGGGCTATGGTGAAAAAGGAAATATCTTCCGTTCAAAACTCGAAAGAAGCTTTCTGAGAAACTGCTCTGTGTTCTGTTAATTCATCTCACAGAGTTACATCTTTCCCTTCAACAAGCCTTTCGCTAAGGCTGTTCTTGTGGAATTGGCAAAGGGATATTTGGAAGCCCATAGAGGGCTATGGAGAAAAAGCAAATATCTTCCGTTCAAAACTGGAAAGAAGCTTTCTGAGAATCTGCTCTGTGTTCTGTTAATTCATCTCACAGAGTTACATCTTTAACTTCAAGAAGCCTTTCGCTAAGGCTGTTCTTGTGGAATTGGCAAAGGGATATTTGGAAGCCCTTAGAGGGCTATGGTGAAAAAGGAAATATCTGGCGTTAAAAACTGGAAATAAGCTTTCTGAGAAACTGCTCTGTGTTCCTTTAATTCATCTCACAGAGTTACATCTTTGCCTTCAAGAAGCCTTTCGGTAAGGCTGTTCTTGTGGAATTGGCAAAGGGATATTTGGAAGCCCATAGAGGGCTATGGTGAAAAAGGAAATATCTTCCGTTCAAAACTGGAAAGAAGCTTTCTGAGAAACTGCTCTGTGTTCTGTTAATTCATCTCACAGAGTTACATCTTTCCCTTCAAGAAGCCTTTGGCTAAGGCTGTTCTTGTGGAATTGGCAAAGGGATATTTCGAAGCCCATAGAGGGCTATGGAGAAAAAGAAAATATCTTCCGTTCAAAACTTGAAACATGCTTTCTGAGAAACTGCTCTGTGTTTCGTTAATTCATCTCACAGAGTTACATCTTTCCCTTCAAGAAGCCTTTCGCTAAGGCTGTTCTTGTGGAATTGGCAAAGGGATATTTGGAAGCCCTTAGAGGGCTATGGAGAAAAAGCAAATATCTTCCGTTCAAAACTGGAAAGAAGCTTTCTGAGAAACTGCTCTGTGTTCTGTTAATTCATCTCACAGAGTTACATCTTTCCCTTCAAGAAGCCTTTCGCTAAGGCTGTTCTTGTGGAATTGGCATAGGGATATTTGGAAGCCCATAGAGGGCTACGGTGAAAAAGGGAATATCTTCCGTTCAAAACTGGAAAGAAGCTTTCTGAGGAACTGCTCTGGGTTCTGTTAATTCATCTCACAGAGTTACATCTTTCCCTTCAACAAGCCTTTCGCTAAGGCTGTTCTTGTGGAATTGGCAAAGGGATATTGGAAGCCCATAGAGGGCTATGGAGAAAAAGCAAGTATCTTCCGTTCAAAACTGGAAAGAAGCTTTCTGAGAAACTGCTCTGTGTTCTGTTAATTCATCTCACAGAGTTACACCTTTCCCTTCAAGAAGCCTTTCGCTAAGGCTGTTCTTGTGGAATTGGCAAAGGGATATTTAGAAGCATATAGAGGGCTATGGAGAAAAAGCAAATATCTTCCATTCAAAACTGGAAGGAAGCTTTCTGAGAACCTGCTCTGTGTTCTGTTAATTCATCTCACAGAGTTACATCTTTCCCTTCAAGAAGCCTTTCGCTAAGGCTGTTCTTGTGGAATTGGCATAGGGATATTTGGAAGCCCATAGAGGGCTATGGTGAAAAAGGGAATATCTGCCGTTCAAAACTGGAAAGAAGCTTTCTGAGAAACTGCTCTGTGTTCTGTTAATTCATCTCACAGAGATACATCTTTCCCTTAAAGAAGTCTTTCGCTAAGGCTGTTCTTGTGGAATTGGCAAAGGGATATTTGGAAGCCCGTAGAGGGTTATGGTGAAAAAGGAAATATCTTCCGTTCAAAACTCGAAAGAAGCTTTCTGAGAAACTGCTCTGTGTTCTGTTAATTCATCTCACATAGTTACATCTTTCCCTTCAAGAAGCCTTTCGCTAAGGCTGTTCTTCTGGAATTGGCAAAGGGATATTTGGAAGCCCATAGAGGGCTATGGTGAAAAAGGAAATATCTTCCGTTCAAAACTGGAAAGAAGCTTTCTGAGAAACTGCTCTGTGTTCTGTTAATTCATCTCACAGAGTTACATCTTTCCCTTCAAGAAGCCTTTCGCTAAGGCTGTTCTTGTGGAATTGGCAAAGGGATATTTGGAAGCCCATAGAGGGCTATGGGCAAAAAGGAAATATCTTCCGTTCAAAACTGGAAAGAAGCTTTCTGAGAAACTGCTCTGTGTTCTGTTAATTCATCTCCAAAAGGTACATCTTTCCCTTCAAGAAGCCTTTCGCTAAGGCTGTTCTTGTGGAATTGGCATAGGGATATTTGGAAGCCCATAGAGGGCTATGGTGAAAAAGGAAATATCTTCCGTTCAAACTGGAAAGAAACTTTCTGAGAAACTGCTCTGTGTTCTGTTAATTCACCTCACAGAGTTACATCTTTCCCTTCAAGTCGCCTTTCGCTAAGGCTGTCCTTGTGGAATTGGCAAAGGGATATTTGGAAGCACATAGAGGGCTATGGAGAAAAAGCAAATATCTTCCGTTCAAAACTAGAAACACGCTTTCTGAGAAACTGCTCTGTGTTCTGTTAATTCATCTCACAGAGTTACACCTTTCCCTTCAAGAAGCCTTTCGCTACGGCTGTTCTTGTGGAATTGGCAAATTGATATTTAGAAGCATATAGAGGGCTATGGAGAAAAAGCAAATATCTTCCATTCAAAACTGGAAGGAAGCTTTCTGAGAAACTGCTCTGTGTTCTGTTAATTCATCTCACAGAGTTACATCTTTCCATTCGAGAAGGCTTTCACTAAGGCTGTTCTTGTGAAACTGGCAAAGGGATATTTGGAAGCCCATAGAGGGCTATGGTGAAAAAGGAAATATCTTCCGTTCAAAACTGGAAAGAAGCTTTCTGAGAAACTGCTCTGTGTTCTGTTAATTCATCTCATAGAGTTACATCTTTCCCTTCAACAAGCCTTTCGCTAAGGCTGTTCTTGTGGAATTGGCAAAGGGATATTTGGAAGCCCATAGAGGGCTATGGAGAAAAAGCAAATATCTTCCGTTCAAAACTGGAAAGAAGCTTTCTGAGAAACTGCTCTGTGTTCTGTTAATTCATCTCACAGAGTTACATCTTTCCCTTCAAGAAGCCTTTCGCTAAGGCTGTTCTTGTGGAATTGGCAAAGGGATATTTGGAAGCCCATAGAGGGCTATGGTGAAAAAGGAAATATCTGCCGTTAAAAAGTGGAAATAAGCTTTCTGAGAAACTGCTCTGTGTTCCTTTAATTCATCTCACAGAGTTACATCTTTGCCTTCAAGAAGCCTTTCGCTACGGCTGTTCTTGTGGAATTGGCAAAGGGATATTTGGAAGCCCATAGAGGGCTATGGTGAAAAAGGAAATATCTTCCGTTCAAAACTCGAAAGAAGCTTTCTGAGAAACTGCTCTGTGTTCTGTTAATTCATCTCACAGAGTTACATCTTTCCCTTCAACAAGCCTTTCGCTAAGGCTGTTCTTGTGGAATTGGCAAAGGGATATTTGGAAGCCCATAGAGGGCTATGGAGAAAAAGCAAATATCTTCCGTTCAAAACTCGAAAGAAGCTTTCTGAGAAACTGCTCTGTGTTCTGTTAATTCATCTCACAGAGTTACATCTTTCCCTTCAAGAAGCCTTTCGCTAAGGCTGTTCTTGTGGAATTGGCAAACGGATATTTGGAAGCCCATAGAGGGTTATGGTGAAAAAGGAAATATCTTCCGTTCAAAACTGGAAAGAAGCTTTCTGAGAAACTGCTCTGTGTTCTGTTAATTCATCTCCCAGAGTTACACCTTTCCCTTCAAGAAGCCTTTCGCTACGGCTGTTCTTGTGGAATTGGCAAATTGATATTTAGAAGCATATAGAGGGCTATGGAGAAAAAGCAAATATCTTCCATTCAAAACTGGAAGGAAGCTTTCTGAGAAACTGCTCTGTGTTCTGTTAATTCATCTCACAGAGTTACATCTTTCCATTCGAGAAGGCTTTCACTAAGGCTGTTCTTGTGAAACTGGCAAAGGGATATTTGGAAGCCCATAGAGGGCTATGGTGAAAAAGGAAATATCTTCCGTTCAAAACTGGAAAGAAGCTTTCTGAGAAACTGCTCTGTGTTCTGTTAATTCATCTCATAGAGTTACATCTTTCCCTTCAACAAGCCTTTCGCTAAGGCTCTTCTTGTGGAATTGGCAAAGGGATATTTGGAAGCCCATAGAGGGCTATGGAGAAAAAGCAAATATCTTCCGTTCAAAACTGGAAAGAAGCTTTCTGAGAAACTGCTCTGTGTTCTGTTAATTCATCTCACAGAGTTACATCTTTCCCTTCAAGAAGCCTTTCGCTAAGGCTGTTCTTGTGGAATTGGCAAAGGGATATTTGGAAGCCCATAGAGGGCTATGGTGAAAAAGGAAATATCTGCCGTTAAAAAGTGGAAATAAGCTTTCTGAGAAACTGCTCTGTGTTCCTTTAATTCATCTCACAGAGTTACATCTTTGCCTTCAAGAAGCCTTTCGCTACGGCTGTTCTTGTGGAATTGGCAAAGGGATATTTGGAAGCCCATAGAGGGCTATGGTGAAAAAGGAAATATCTTCCGTTGAAAACTCGAAAGAAGCTTTCTGAGAAACTGCTCTGTGTTCTGTTAATTCATCTCACAGAGTTACATCTTTCCCTTCAACAAGCCTTTCGCTAAGGCTGTTCTTGTGGAATTGGCAAAGGGATATTTGGAAGCCCATAGAGGGCTATGGAGAAAAAGCAAATATCTTCCGTTCAAAACTGGAAAGAAGCTTTCTGAGAATCTGCTCTGTGTTCTGTTAATTCATCTCACAGAGTTACATCTTTCCCTTCAAGAAGCCTTTCGCTACGGCTGTTCTTGTGGAATTGGCAAAGGGATATTTGGAAGCCCTTAGAGGGCTATGGTGAAAAAGGAAATATCTGCCGTTAAAAACTGGAAATAAGCTTTCTGAGAAACTGCTCTGTGTTCCTTTAATTCATCTCACAGAGTTACATCTTTCCCTTCAAGAAGCCTTTCGCTAAGGCTGTTCTTGTGGAATTGGCAAAGGGATATTTGGAAGCCCATAGAGGGCTATGGTGAAAAAGGAAATATCTTCCGTTCAAAACTGTAAAGAAGCTTTCTGAGAAACTGCTCTGTGTTCTGTTAATTCATCTCACAGAGTTACATCTTTCCCTTCAAGAAGCCTTTCGCTAAGGTTGTTCTTGTGGAATTGGCAAAGGGATATTTCGAAGCCCTTAGAGGGCTATGGAGAAAAAGCAAATATCTTCCGTTCAAAACTTGAAACATGCTTTCTGAGAAACTGCTCTGTGTTTCGTTAATTCATCTCACAGAGTTACATCTTTCCCTTCAAGAAGCCTTTCGCTAAGGCTGTTCTTGTGGAATTGGCAAAGGGATATTTGGAAGCCCTTAGAGGGCTATGGAGAAAAAGCAAATATCTTCCGTTCAAAACTGGAAAGAAGCTTTCTGAGAAACTGCTCTGTGTTCTGTTAATTCATCTCACGGAGTTACATCTTTCCCTTCAAGAAGCCTTTCGCTAAGGCTGTTCTTGTGGAATTGGCAAAGGGATATTTGGAAGCCCATAGAGGGCTATGGTGAAAAAGGAAATATCTTCCGTTCAAAACTGGAAAGAAGCTTTCTGAGAAACTGCTCTGTGTTCTGTTAATTCATCTCACAGAGTTACATCTTTCCCTTCAAGAAGCCTTTCGCTAAGGCTGTTCTTGTGGAATTGGCATAGGGATATTTGGAAGCCCATAGAGGGCTATGGTGAAAAAGGGAATATCTGCCGTTCAAAACTGGAAAGAAGCTTTCTGAGAAACTGCTCTGTGTTCTGTTAATTCATCTCACAGAGTTACATCTTTCCCTTCAAGAAGTCTTTCGCTAAGGCTGTTCTTGTGGAATTGGCAAAGGGATATTTGGAAGCCCGTAGAGGCCTATGGTGAAAAAGGAAATATCTTCCGTTCAAAACTCGAAAGAAGCTTTCTGAGAAACTGCTCTGTGTTCTGTTAATTCATCTCCCAGAGTTACACCTTTCCCTTCAAGAAGCCTTTCGCTACGGCTGTTCTTGTGGAATTGGCAAATTGATATTTAGAAGCATATAGAGGGCTATGGAGAAAAAGCAAATAACTTCCATTCAAAACTGGAAGGAAGCTTCCTGAGAAACTGCTCTGTGTTGTGTTAATTCATCTCACAGAGTTACATCTTTCCATTCGAGAAGGCTTTCACTAAGGCTGTTCTTGTGAAACTGGCAAAGGGATATTTGGAAGCCCATAGAGGGCTATGGTGAAAAAGGAAATATCTTCCGTTCAAAACTGGAAAGAAGCTTTCTGAGAAACTGCTCTGTGTTCTGTTAATTCATCTCATAGAGTTACATCTTTCCCTTCAACAAGCCTTTCGCTAAGGCTGTTCTTGTGGAATTTGCAAAGGGATATTTGGAACCCCTAGAGGGCTATGGAGAAAAAGCAAATATCTTCCGTTCAAAACTGGAAAGAAACTTTCTGAGAAACTGCTCTGTGTTCTGTTAATTCATCTCGCAGAGTTACATCTTTCCCTTCAAGAAGCCTTTCGCTAAGGCTGTTCTTGTGGAATTGGCAAAGGGATATTTGGAAGCCCATAGAGGGCTATGGTGAAAAAGGAAATATCTGCCGTTAAAAACTGGAAATAAGCTTTCTGAGAAACTGCTCTGTGTTCCTTTAATTCATCTCACAGAGTTACATCTTTGCCTTCAAGAAGCCTTTCGCTAAGGCGGTTCTTGTGGAATTGGCAAAGGGATATTTGGAAGCCCATAGAGGGCTATGGTGAAAAAGGAAATATCTTCCGTTCAAAACTCGAAAGAAGCTTTCTGAGAAACTGCTCTGTGTTCTGTTAATTCATCTCACAGAGTTACATCTTTCCCTTCAACAAGCCTTTCGCTAAGGCTGTTCTTGTGGAATTGGCAAAGGGATATTTGGAAGCCCATAGAGGGCTATGGAGAAAAAGCAAATATCTTCCGTTCAAAACTGGAAAGAAGCTTTCTGAGAATCTGCTCTGTGTTCTGTTAATTCATCTCACAGAGTTACATCTTTAACTTCAAGAAGCCTTTCGCTAAGGCTGTTCTTGTGGAATTGGCAAAGGGATATTTGGAAGCCCTTAGAGGGCTATGGTGAAAAAGGAAATATCTGGCGTTAAAAACTGGAAATAAGCTTTCTGAGAAACTGCTCTGTGTTCCTTTAATTCATCTCACAGAGTTACATCTTTGCCTTCAAGAAGCCTTTCGGTAAGGCTGTTCTTGTGGAATTGGCAAAGGGATATTTGGAAGCCCATAGAGGGCTATGGTGAAAAAGGAAATATCTTCCGTTCAAAACTGGAAAGAAGCTTTCTGAGAAACTGCTCTGTGTTCTGTTAATTCATCTAACAGAGTTACATCTTTCCCTTCAAGAAGCCTTTGGCTAAGGCTGTTCTTGTGGAATTGGCAAAGGGATATTTCGAAGCCCATAGAGGGCTATGGAGAAAAAGAAAATATCTTCCGTTCAAAACTTGAAACATGCTTTCTGAGAAACTGCTCTGTGTTTCGTTAATTCATCTCACAGAGTTACATCTTTCCCTTCAAGAAGCCTTTCGCTAAGGCTGTTCTTGTGGAATTGGCAAAGGGATATTTGGAAGCCCTTAGAGGGCTATGGAGAAAAAGCAAATATCTTCCGTTCAAAACTGGAAAGAAGCTTTCTGAGAAACTGCTCTGTGTTCTGTTAATTCATCTCACCGAGTTACATCTTTCCCTTCAAGAAGCCTTTCGCTAAGGCTGTTCTTGTGGAATTGGCATAGGGATATTTGGAAGCCCATAGAGGGCTACGGTGAAAAAGGGAATATCTTCCGTTCAAAACTGGAAAGAAGCTTTCTGAGGAACTGCTCTGGGTTCTGTTAATTCATCTCACAGAGTTACATCTTTCCCTTCAACAAGCCTTTCGCTAAGGCTGTTCTTGTGGAATTGGCAAAGGGATATTGGAAGCCCATAGAGGGCTATGGAGAAAAAGCAAGTATCTTCCGTTCAAAACTGGAAAGAAGCTTTCTGAGAAACTGCTCTGTGTTCTGTTAATTCATCTCACAGAGTTACACCTTTCCCTTCAAGAAGCCTTTCGCTAAGGCTGTTCTTGTGGAATTGGCAAAGGGATATTTAGAAGCATATAGAGGGCTATGGAGAAAAAGCAAATATCTTCCATTCAAAACTGGAAGGAAGCTTTCTGAGAACCTGCTCTGTGTTCTGTTAATTCATCTCACAGAGTTACATCTTTCCCTTCAAGAAGCCTTTCGCTAAGGCTGTTCTTGTGGAATTGGCATAGGGATATTTGGAAGCCCATAGAGGGCTATGGTGAAAAAGGGAATATCTGCCGTTCAAAACTGGAAAGAAGCTTTCTGAGAAACTGCTCTGTGTTCTGTTAATTCATCTCACAGAGATACATCTTTCCCTTAAAGAAGTCTTTCGCTAAGGCTGTTCTTGTGGAATTGGCAAAGGGATATTTGGAAGCCCGTAGAGGGTTATGGTGAAAAAGGAAATATCTTCCGTTCAAAACTCGAAAGAAGCTTTCTGAGAAACTGCTCTGTGTTCTGTTAATTCATCTCACATAGTTACATCTTTCCCTTCAAGAAGCCTTTCGCTAAGGCTGTTCTTCTGGAATTGGCAAAGGGATATTTGGAAGCCCATAGAGGGCTATGGTGAAAAAGGAAATATCTTCCGTTCAAAACTGGAAAGAAGCTTTCTGAGAAACTGCTCTGTGTTCTGTTAATTCATCTCACAGAGTTACATCTTTCCCTTCAAGAAGCCTTTCGCTAAGGCTGTTCTTGTGGAATTGGCAAAGGGATATTTGGAAGCCCATAGAGGGCTATGGGCAAAAAGGAAATATCTTCCATTCAAAACTGGAAAGAAGCTTTCTGAGAAACTGCTCTGTGTTCTGTTAATTCATCTCCAAAAGGTACATCTTTCCCTTCAAGAAGCCTTTCGCTAAGGCTGTTCTTGTGGAATTGGCATAGGGATATTTGGAAGCCCATAGAGGGCTATGGTGAAAAAGGAAATATCTTCCGTTCAAACTGGAAAGAAACTTTCTGAGAAACTGCTCTGTGTTCTGTTAATTCACCTCACAGAGTTACATCTTTCCCTTCAAGTCGCCTTTCGCTAAGGCTGTCCTTGTGGAATTGGCAAAGGGATATTTGGAAGCACATAGAGGGCTATGGAGAAAAAGCAAATATCTTCCGTTCAAAACTAGAAACACGCTTTCTGAGAAACTGCTCTGTGTTCTGTTAATTCATCTCACAGAGTTACATCTTTCCCTTCAAGAAGCCTTTCGCTAAGGCTGTTCTTGTGGAATTGGCAAAGGGATATTTGGAAGCCCATAGAGGGCTATGGTGAAAAAGGAAATATCTTCCGTTCAAAACTCGAAAGAAGCTTTCTGAGAAACTGCTCTGTGTTCTGTTAATTCATCTCACAGAGTTACATCTTTCCCTTCAAGAAGCCTTTCGCTAAGGCTGTTCTTGTGGAATTGGCAAACGGATATTTGGAAGCCCATAGAGGGTTATGGTGAAAAAGGAAATATCTTCCGTTCAAAACTGGAAAGAAGCTTTCTGAGAAACTGCTCTGTGTTCTGTTAATTCATCTCCCAGAGTTACACCTTTCCCTTCAAGAAGCCTTTCGCTACGGCTGTTCTTGTGGAATTGGCAAATTGATATTTAGAAGCATATAGAGGGCTATGGAGAAAAAGCAAATATCTTCCATTCAAAACTGGAAGGAAGCTTTCTGAGAAACTGCTCTGTGTTCTGTTAATTCATCTCACAGAGTTACATCTTTCCATTCGAGAAGGCTTTCACTAAGGCTGTTCTTGTGAAACTGGCAAAGGGATATTTGGAAGCCCATAGAGGGCTATGGTGAAAAAGGAAATATCTTCCGTTCAAAACTGGAAAGAAGCTTTCTGAGAAACTGCTCTGTGTTCTGTTAATTCATCTCATAGAGTTACATCTTTCCCTTCAACAAGCCTTTCGCTAAGGCTGTTCTTGTGGAATTGGCAAAGGGATATTTGGAAGCCCATAGAGGGCTATGGAGAAAAAGCAAATATCTTCCGTTCAAAACTGGAAAGAAGCTTTCTGAGAAACTGCTCTGTGTTCTGTTAATTCATCTCACAGAGTTACATCTTTCCCTTCAAGAAGCCTTTCGCTAAGGCTGTTCTTGTGGAATTGGCAAAGGGATATTTGGAAGCCCATAGAGGGCTATGGTGAAAAAGGAAATATCTGCCGTTAAAAAGTGGAAATAAGCTTTCTGAGAAACTGCTCTGTGTTCCTTTAATTCATCTCACAGAGTTATATCTTTGCCTTCAAGAAGCCTTTCGCTACGGCTGTTCTTGTGGAATTGGCAAAGGGATATTTGGAAGCCCATAGAGGGCTATGGTGAAAAAGGAAATATCTTCCGTTCAAAACTCGAAAGAAGCTTTCTGAGAAACTGCTCTGTGTTCTGTTAATTCATCTCACAGAGTTACATCTTTCCCTTCAACAAGCCTTTCGCTAAGGCTGTTCTTGTGGAATTGGCAAAGGGATATTTGGAAGCCCATAGAGGGCTATGGAGAAAAAGCAAATATCTTCCGTTCAAAACTGGAAAGAAGCTTTCTGAGAAACTGCTCAGTGTTCTGTTAATTCATCTCACAGAGTTACATCTTTCCCTTCAAGAAGCCTTTCGCTAAGGCTGTTCTTGTGGAATTGGCAAAAGGATATTTCGAAGCCCATAGAGGGCTATGGTGAAAAAGGAAATATCTTCCGTTCAAAACTGGAAAGATGCTTTCTGAGAAACTGCTCTGTGTTCTGTTAAGTCATCTCACAGAGTTACATCTTTCCCTTCAAGAAGCCTTTCGCTAAGGCTGTTCTTGTGGAATTGGCAAAGGGATATTTGGAAGCCCATAGAGGGCTATGGTGAAAAAGGAAATATCTTCTGTTCAAAACTCGAAAGAAGCTTTCTGAGAATCTGCTCTGTGTTCTGTTAATTCATCTCACAGAGTTACATCTTTCCCTTCAAGAAGCCTTTCGCTAAGTCTGTTCTTGTGGAATTGGCAAAGGCATATTTGGAAGCCCATAGAGGGCTATGGAGAAAAAGCAAATATCTTCCGTTCAAATCTGGAAACAAGCTTTCTGAGAAACTGCTCTGTGTTCTGTTAATTCATCTCACAGAGTTACATCTTTTCCTTCAAGAAGCCTTTCGCTAAGGCTGTTCTTGTGGAATTGGCAAAGGGATATTTGGAAGCCCATAGAGGGCTATGGGCAAAAAGGAAATATCTTCCGTTCAAAACTGGAAAGAAGCTTTCTGAGAAACTGCTCTGTGTTCTGTTAATTCATCTCACAGAGTTACATCTTTCCCTTCAAGTAGCCTTTCGCTAACGCTGTTCTTGTGGAATTGTCAAAGTGATATTTGGAAGCCCATAGAGGGCTATGGAGAAAAAGCAAATATCTTCCGTTCAAAACTGGAGACAAGCTTTCTGAGAAACTGCTCTGTGTTCTGTTAATTCATCTCACAGAGTTACATCTTTCCCTTCAAGACGCCTTTCGCTAAGGCTGATCTTGTGGAATTGGCAAAGGGATATTTGGAAGCCCTTAGAGGGCTATGGAGAAAATGCAAATATCTTCCGTTCAAAACTGGAAAGAAGCTTTCTGAGAAACTGCTCTGTGTTCTGTTAATTCATCTCACAGAGTTACATCTTTCCCTTCAAGAAGCCTTTCGCTAAGGCTGTTCTTGTGGAATTGGCAAAGGGATATTTGGAAGCCCATAGAGGCCTAGGGTGAAAAAGGAAATATCTTCCGTTCAAAACTCGAAAGAAGATTTCTGAGAAACTGCTCTGTGTTCTGTTAATTCATCTCACAGAGTTACATCTTTCCCTTCAAGAAGCCTTTCGCTAAGGCTGTTCTTGTGGAATTGGCATAGGGATATTTGGAAGCCCATAGAGGGCTATGGTGAAAAAGGGAATATCTGCCGTTCAAAACTGGAAAGAAGCTTTCTGAGAAACTGCTCTGTGTTCTGTTAATTCATCTCACAGAGTTACATCTTTCCCTTCAAGAAGTCTTTCGCTAAGTCTGTTCTTGTGGAATTGGCAAAGGGATATTTGGAAGCCCGTAGAGGCCTATGGTGAAAAAGGAAATATCTTCCGTTCAAAACTCGAAAGAAGCTTTCTGAGAAACTGCTCTGTGTTCTGTTAATTCATCTCCCAGAGTTACACCTTTCCCTTCAAGAAGCCTTTCGCTACGGCTGTTCTTGTGGAATTGGCAAATTGATATTTAGAAGCATATAGAGGGCTATCGAGAAAAAGCAAATAACTTCCATTCAAAACTGGAAGGAAGCTTTCTGAGAAACTGCTCTGTGTTCTGTTAATTCATCTCACAGAGTTACATCTTTCCCTTCAAGAAGCCTTTCGCTAAGGCTGTTCTTGTGGAATTGGCAAAGGGATATTTGGAAGCCCATAGAGGGCTATGGAGAAAAAGCAAATATCTTCCGTTCAAAACTGGAAAGAAGCTTTCTGAGAATCTGCTCTGTGTTCTGTTAATTCATCTCACAGAGTTACATCTTTCCCTTCAAGAAGCCTTTCGCTACGGCTGTTCTTGTGGAATTGGCAAAGGGATATTTGGAAGCCCTTAGAGGGCTATGGTGAAAAAGGAAATATCTGCCGTTAAAAACTGGAAATAAGCTTTCTGAGAAACTGCTCTGTGTTCCTTTAATTCATCTCACAGAGTTACATCTTTGCCTTCAAGAAGCCTTTCGCTAAGGCTGTTCTTGTGGAATTGGCAAAGGGATATTTGGAAGCCCATAGAGGGCTATGGTGAAAAAGGAAATATCTTCCGTTCAAAACTGGAAAGAAGCTTTCTGAGAAACTGCTCTGTGTTCTGTTAATTCATCTCACAGAGTTACATCTTTCCCTTCAAGAAGCCTTTCGCTAAGGTTGTTCTTGTGGAATTGGCAAAGGGATATTTCGAAGCCCATAGAGGGCTATGGAGAAAAAGCAAATATCTTCCGTTCAAAACTTGAAACATGCTTTCTGAGAAACTGCTCTGTGTTTCGTTAATTCATCTCACAGAGTTACATCTTTCCCTTCAAGAAGCCTTTCGCTAAGGCTGTTCTTGTGGAATTGGCAAAGGGATATTTGGAAGCCCTTAGAGGGCTATGGAGAAAAAGCAAATATCTTCCGTTCAAAACTGGAAAGAAGCTTTCTGAGAAACTGCTCTGTGTTCTGTTAATTCATCTCACGGAGTTACATCTTTCCCTTCAAGAAGCCTTTCGCTAAGGCTGTTCTTGTGGAATTGGCAAAGGGATATTTGGAAGCCCATAGAGGGCTATGGTGAAAAAGGAAATATCTTCCGTTCAAAACTGGAAAGAAGCTTTCTGAGAAACTGCTCTGTGTTCTGTTAATTCATCTCACAGAGTTACATCTTTCCCTTCAAGAAGCCTTTCGCTAAGGCTGTTCTTGTGGAATTGGCATAGGGATATTTGGAAGCCCATAGAGGGCTATGGTGAAAAAGGGAATATCTGCGTTCAAAACTGGAAAGAAGCTTTCTGAGAAACTGCTCTGTGTTCTGTTAATTCATCTCACAGAGTTACATCTTTCCCTTCAAGAAGTCTTTCGCTAAGGCTGTTCTTGTGGAATTGGCAAAGGGATATTTGGAAGCCCGTAGAGGCCTATGGTGAAAAAGGAAATATCTTCCGTTCAAAACTCGAAAGAAGCTTTCTGAGAAACTGCTCTGTGTTCTGTTAATTCATCTCCCAGAGTTACACCTTTCCCTTCAAGAAGCCTTTCGCTACGGCTGTTCTTGTGGAATTGGCAAATTGATATTTAGAAGCATATAGAGGGCTATGGAGAAAAAGCAAATAACTTCCATTCAAAACTGGAAGGAAGCTTCCTGAGAAACTGCTCTGTGTTGTGTTAATTCATCTCACAGAGTTACATCTTTCCATTCGAGAAGGCTTTCACTAAGGCTGTTCTTGTGAAACTGGCAAAGGGATATTTGGAAGCCCATAGAGGGCTATGGTGAAAAAGGAAATATCTTCCGTTCAAAACTGGAAAGAAGCTTTCTTAGAAACTGCTCTGTGTTCTGTTAATTCATCTCATAGAGTTACATCTTTCCCTTCAACAAGCCTTTCGCTAAGGCTGTTCTTGTGGAATTGGCAAAGGGATATTTGGAAGCCCATAGAGGGCTATGGAGAAAAAGCAAATATCTTCCGTTCAAAACTGGAAAGAAGCTTTCTGAGAAACTGCTCTGTGTTCTGTTAATTCATCTCACAGAGTTACATCTTTCCCTTCAAGAAGCCTTTCGCTAAGGCTGTTCTTGTGGAATTGGCAAAGGGATATTTGGAAGCCCATAGAGGGCTATGGTGAAAAAGGAAATATCTGCCGTTAAAAACTGGAAATAAGGTTTCTGAGAAACTGCTCTGTGTTCCTTTAATTCATCTCACAGAGTTACATCTTTGCCTTCAAGAAGCCTTTCGCTAAGGCTGTTCTTGTGGAATTGGCAAAGGGATATTTGGAAGCCCATAGAGGGCTATGGTGAAAAAGGAAATATCTTCCGTTCAAAACTCGAAAGAAGCTTTCTGAGAAACTGCTCTGTGTTCTGTTAATTCATCTCACAGAGTTACATCTTTCCCTTCAAGATGCCTTTCGCTAAGGCTGTTCTTGTGGAATTGGCAAAGGGATATTTCGAAGCCCATAGAGGGCTATGGAGAAAAAGCAAATATCTTCCGTTCAAAACTTGAAACATGCTTTCTGAGAAACTGCTCTGTGTTTCGTTAATTCATCTCACAGAGTTACATCTTTCCCTTCAAGAAGCCTTTCGCTAAGGCTGTTCTTGTGGAATTGGCAAAGGGATATTTGGAAGCCCTTAGAGGGCTATGGAGAAAAAGCAAATATCTTCCGTTCAAAACTCTAAAGAAGCTTTCTGAGAAACTGCTCTGTGTTCTGTTAATTCATCTCACAGAGTTACATCTTTCCCTTCAAGAAGCCTTTCGCTAAGGCTGTTCTTGTGGAATTGGCAAAGGGATATTTGGAAGCCCATAGAGGGCTATGGTGAAAAAGGAAATATCTTCCGTTCAAAACTCGAAAGAAGCTTTCTGAGAAACTGCTCTGTGTTCTGTTAATTCATCTCACAGAGTTACATCTTTCCCTTCAAGAAGCCTTTCGCTAAGGCTGTTCTTGTGGAATTGGCAAAGGGATATTTGGAAGCCCATAGAGGGCTATTTTGAAAAAGTAAATATCTTCCGTTCAAAACTCGAAAGAAGCTTTCTGAGAAACTGCTCTGTGTTCTGTTAATTCATCTCACAGAGTTACATCTTTGCCTTCAAGAAGCCTTTCGCTAAGGCCGTTCTTGTGGAATTGGCAAAGGGATATTTGGAAGCCCTTAGAGGGCTATGGTGAAAATGGAAATATCTTCCGTTCAAAACAGGAAAGAAGCTTTCTGGGAAACTGCTCTGTGTTCTGTTAATTCATCTCACAGAGTTACATCTTTCCCTTCAAGAAGCCTTTCGCTAAGGCTGTTCTTGTGGAATTGGCAAAGGGATATTTGGAAGCCCATAGAGGGCTATGGTGAAAAAGGAAATATCTTCCGTTCAAAACTGGAAAGAAGCTTTCTGAGAAACTGCTCTGTGTTCTGTTAATTCATCTCACGGAGTTACATCTTTCGCTTCAAGAAGCCTTTCGCTAAGGCTGTTCTTGTGGAATTGGCAAAGGGATATTTGGAAGCCCATAGAGGGCTATAGTGAAAAAGGAAATATCTTCCGTCCTTAACTGGAAAGAAGCTTTCTCAGAAACTGCTCTGTGTTCTGTTAATTCATCTCACAGAGTTACATCTTTCCCTTCAAGAAGCCTTTCGCTAAGGCTGTTCTTGTGGAATTGGAAAAGGGATATTTGGAAGCCCATAGAGGGCTATGGTGAAAAAGGAAATATTTTCCGTTCAAAACTGGAAAGAAGCTTTTTGATAAACTGCTCTGTGTTCTGTTAATTCATCTCACAGAGTTACACCTTTCCGTTCAAGAAGCCTTTCATTAAGGCTGTTGTTGTGGAATTGGCAAAGGGATATTTGGAAGCCCATAGAGGGCTATGGAAAATAGCAAATATCTTCCGTTCAAAACTGGAAACAAGGTTTCTGAGAAACTGCTCTGTGTTCTGTTAATTCATCTCACAGAGTTACATCTTTCCCTTCAAGAAGCCTTTCGCTAAAGCTGTTCTTCTGGAATTGGCAACGGGATATTTGGAAGCCCTTAGAGGGCTATGGAGAAAAAGCAAATATCTTCCGTTCAAAACTGGAAAGAAGCTTTCTGAGAAACTGCTCTGTGTTCTGTTAATTCATCTCACAGAGTTACATCTTTCCCTTCAAGAAGCCTTTCGCTAAAGCTGTGTTTGTGGAATTGGCGAATGGATATTTGGAAGCCCATAGAGGGCTATGGAGAACAAGAAAATATCTTCCGTTCAAAATTGGAAAGAAGCTTTCTGAGAAACTGCTCTGTGTTCTGTTAATTCATCTCACAGAGTTACATCTTTCCCTTCAAGAAGCCTTTCGCTAAGGCTGTTCTTGTGGAATTGGCAAAGGGATATTTGGAAGCCCATAGAGGGCTATGGTGAAAAAGGAAATATCTTCCGTTCAAAACTGGAAAGATGCTTTCTGAGAAACTGCTCTGTGTTCTGTTAATTCATCTCACAGAGTTACATCTTTCCCTTCAAGTAGCCTTTCGCTAACGCTGTTCTTGTGGAATTGTCAAAGTGATATTTGGAAGCCCATAGAGGGCTATGGAGAAAAAGCAAATATCTTCCGTTCAAAACTGGAGACAAGCTTTCTGAGAAACTGCTCTGTGTTCTGTTAATTCATCTCACAGAGTTTCATCTTTCCCTTCAAGACGCCTTTCGCTAAGGCTGATCTTGTGGAATTGGCAAAGGGATATTTGGAAGCCCTTAGAGGGCTATGGAGAAAATGCAAATATCTTCCGTTCAAAACTGGAAAGAAGCTTTCTGAGAAACTGCTCTGTGTTCTGTTAATTCATCTCACAGAGTTACATCTTTCCCTTCAAGAAGCCTTTCGCTAAGGCTGTTCTTGTGGAATTGGCAAAGGGATATTTGGAAGCCCATAGAGGCCTATGGTGAAAAAGGAAATATCTTCCGTTCAAAACTCGAAAGAAGCTTTCTGAGAAACTGCTCTGTGTTCTGTTAATTCATCTCACAGAGTTACATCTTTCCCTTCAAGAAGCCTTTCGCTAAGGCTGTTCTTGTGGAATTGGCATAGGGATATTTGGAAGCCCATAGAGGGCTATGGTGAAAAAGGGAATATCTGCCGTTCAAAACTGGAAAGAAGCTTTCTGAGAAACTGCTCTGTGTTCTGTTAATTCATCTCACAGAGTTACATCTTTCCCTTCAAGAAGTCTTTCGCTAAGGCTGTTCTTGTGGAATTGGCAAAGGGATATTTGGAAGCCCGTAGAGGCCTATGGTGAAAAAGGAAATATCTTCCGTTCAAAACTCGAAAGAAGCTTTCTGAGAAACTGCTCTGTGTTCTGTTAATTCATCTCCCAGAGTTACACCTTTCCCTTCAAGAAGCCTTTCGCTACGGCTGTTCTTGTGGAATTGGCAAATTGATATTTAGAAGCATATAGAGGGCTATCGAGAAAAAGCAAATAACTTCCATTCAAAACTGGAAGGAAGCTTTCTGAGAAACTGCTCTGTGTTGTGTTAATTCATCTCACAGAGTTACATCTTTCCATTCGAGAAGGCTTTCACTAAGGCTGTTCTTGTGAAACTGGCAAAGGGATATTTGGAAGCCCATAGAGGGCTATGGTGAAAAAGGAAATATCTTCCGTTCAAAACTGGAAAGAAGCTTTCTTAGAAACTGCTCTGTGTTCTGTTAATGCATCTCATAGAGTTACATCTTTCCCTTCAACAAGCCTTTCGCTAAGGCTGTTCTTGTGGAATTGGCAAAGGGATATTTGGAAGCCCATAGAGGGCTATGGAGAAAAAGCAAATATCTTCCGTTCAAAACTGGAAAGAAGCTTTCTGAGAAACTGCTCTGTGTTCTGTTAATTCATCTCACAGAGTTACATCTTTCCCTTCAAGAAGCCTTTCGCTAAGGCTGTTCTTGTGGAATTGGCAAAGGGATATTTGGAAGCCCATAGAGGGCTATGGTGAAAAAGGAAATATCTGCCGTTAAAAACTAGATATAAGCTTTCTGAGAAACTGCTCTGTGTTCCTTTAATTCATCTCACAGAGTTACATCTTTGCCTTCAAGAAGCCTTTCGCTAAGGCTGTTCTTGTGGAATTGGCAAAGGGATATTTGGAAGCCCATAGAGGTCTATGGTGAAAAAGGAAATATCTTCCGTTCAAAACTCGAAAGAAGCTTTCTGAGAAACTGCTCTGTGTTCTGTTAATTCATCTCAGAGAGTTACATCTTTCCCTTCAAGAAGCCTTTCGCTAAGGCTGTTCTTGTGGAATTGGCAAAGGGATATTTCGAAGCCCATAGAGGGCAATGGAGAAAAAGCAAATATCTTCCGTTCAAAACTTGAAACATGCTTTCTGAGAAACTGCTCTGTGTTTCGTTAATTCATCTCACAGAGTTACATCTTTCCCTTCAAGACGCCTTTCGCTAAGGCTGTTCTTGTGGAATTGGCAAAGGGATATTTGGAAGCCCATAGAGGGCTATGGGCAAAAAGGAAATATTTTCCGTTCAAAACTGGAAAGAAGCTTTCTGAGAAACTGCTCTGTGTTCTGTTAATTCATCTCCAAAAGGTACATCTTTCCCTTCAAGAAGCCTTTCGCTAAGGCTGTTCTTGTGGAATTGGCATAGGGATATTTGGAAGCCCATAGAGGGCTATGGTGAAAAAGGAAATATCTTCCGTTCAAACTGGAAAGAAACTTTCTGAGAAACTGCTCTGTGTTCTGTTAATTCACCTCACAGAGTTACATCTTTCCCTTCAAGTCGCCTTTCGCTAAGGCTGTCCTTGTGGAATTGGCAAAGGGATATTTGGAAGCACATAGAGGGCTATGGAGAAAAAGCAAATATCTTCCGTTCAAAACTAGAAACACGCTTTCTGAGAAACTGCTCTGTGTTCTGTTAATTCATCTCACAGAGTTACATCTTTCCCTTCAAGAAGCCTTTCGCTAAGGCTGTTCTTGTGGAATTGGCAAAGGGATATTTGGAAGCCCATAGAGGGCTATGGTGAAAAAGGAAATATCTTCCGTTCAAAACTCGAAAGAAGCTTTCTGAGAAACTGCTCTGTGTTCTGTTAATTCATCTCACAGAGTTACATCTTTCCCTTCAAGAAGCCTTTCGCTAAGGCTGTTCTTGTGGAATTGGCAAACGGATATTTGGAAGCCCATAGAGGGTTATGGTGAAAAAGGAAATATCTTCCGTTCAAAACTGGAAAGAAGCTTTCTGAGAAACTGCTCTGTGTTCTGTTAATTCATCTCCCAGAGTTACACCTTTCCCTTCAAGAAGCCTTTCGCTACGGCTGTTCTTGTGGAATTGGCAAATTGATATTTAGAAGCATATAGAGGGCTATGGAGAAAAAGCAAATATCTTCCATTCAAAACTGGAAGGAAGCTTTCTGAGAAACTGCTCTGTGTTCTGTTAATTCATCTCACAGAGTTACATCTTTCCATTCGAGAAGGCTTTCACTAAGGCTGTTCTTGTGAAACTGGCAAAGGGATATTTGGAAGCCCATAGAGGGCTATGGTGAAAAAGGAAATATCTTCCGTTCAAAACTGGAAAGAAGCTTTCTGAGAAACTGCTCTGTGTTCTGTTAATTCATCTCATAGAGTTACATCTTTCCCTTCAACAAGCCTTTCGCTAAGGCTGTTCTTGTGGAATTGGCAAAGGGATATTTGGAAGCCCATAGAGGGCTATGGAGAAAAAGCAAATATCTTCCGTTCAAAACTGGAAAGAAGCTTTCTGAGAAACTGCTCTGTGTTCTGTTAATTCATCTCACAGAGTTACATCTTTCCCTTCAAGAAGCCATTCGCTAAGGCTGTTCCTGTGGAATTGGCAAAGGGATATTTGGAAGCCCATAGAGGGCTATGGTGAAAAAGGAAATATCTGCGGTTAAAAAGTGGAAATAAGCTTTCTGAGAAACTGCTCTGTGTTCCTTTAATTCATCTCACAGAGTTACATCTTTGCCTTCAAAAGCCTTTCGCTACGGCTGTTCTTGTGGAATTGGCAAAGGGATATTTGGAAGCCCATAGTGGGCTATGGTGAAAAAGGAAATATCTTCCGTTCAAAACTCGAAAGAAGCTTTCTGAGAAACTGCTCTGTGTTCTGTTAATTCATCTCACAGAGTTACATCTTTCCCTTCAAGAAGCCTTTCGCTAAGGTTGTTCTTGTGGAATTGGCAAAGGGATATTTCGAAGCCCATAGAGGGCTATGGAGAAAAAGCAAATATCTTCCGTTCAAAACTTGAAACATGCTTTCTGAGAAACTGCTCTGTGTTTCGTTAATTCATCTCACAGAGTTACATCTTTCCCTTCAAGAAGCCTTTCGCTAAGGCTGTTCTTGTGGAATTGGCAAAGGGATATTTGGAAGCCCTTAGAGGGCTATGGAGAAAAAGCAAATATCTTCCGTTCAAAACTGGAAAGAAGCTTTCTGAGAAACTGCTCTGTGTTCTGTTAATTCATCTCACGGAGTTACATCTTTCCCTTCAAGAAGCCTTTCGCTAAGGCTGTTCTTGTGGAATTGGCAAAGGGATATTTGGAAGCCCATAGAGGGCTATGGTGAAAAAGGAAATATATTCCGTTCAAAACTGGAAAGAAGCTTTCTGAGAAACTGCTCTGTGTTCTGTTAATTCATCTCACAGAGTTACATCTTTCCCTTCAAGAAGCCTTTCGCTAAGGCTGTTCTTGTGGAATTGGCATAGGGATATTTGGAAGCCCATAGAGGGCTATGGTGAAAAAGGGAATATATGCCGTTCAAAACTGGAAAGAAGCTTTCTGAGAATCTGCTCTGTGTTCTGTTAATTCATCTCACAGAGTTACATCTTTCCCTTCAAGAAGCCTTTCGCTAAGTCTGTTCTTGTGGAATTGGCAAAGGCATATTTGGAAGCCCATAGAGGGCTATGGAGAAAAAGCAAATATCTTCCGTTCAAATCTGGAAACAAGCTTTCTGAGAAACTGCTCTGTGTTCTGTTAATTCATCTCACAGAGTTACATCTTTTCCTTCAAGAAGCCTTTCGCTAAGGCTGTTCTTGTGGAATTGGCAAAGGGATATTTGGAAGCCCATAGAGGGCTATGGGCAAAAAGGAAATATCTTCCGTTCAAAACTGGAAAGAAGCTTTCTGAGAAACTGCTCTGTGTTCTGTTAATTCATCTCCCAGAGTTACATCTTTCCCTTCCAGAAGCCTTTCGCTAAGGCTGTTCTTGTGGAATTGGCAAAGGGATATTTGGAAGCCCATAGAGGGCTATTTTGAAAAAGGAAATATCTTCCGTTCAAAACTGGAAAGAAGCTTTCTGAGAAACTGCTCTGTGTTCTGTTAATTCATCTCACAGAGTTACATCTTTCCCTTCAAGAAGCCTTTCGCTAAGGCTGTTCTTGTGGAATTGGCAAAGGGATATTTGGAAGCCCATAGAGGGCTATGGTGAAAAAGGAAATATCTTCCGTTCAAAACTGGAAAGAAGCTTTCTGAGAAACTACTCTGTGTTCTGTTAATTCACCTCACAGAGTTACATCTTTCCCTTCAAGAAGCCTTTCGCTAAGGCTGTTATTGTGGAATTGGCAAAGGGATATTTGGAAGCCCATAGAGGGCTATGGTGAAAAAGGAAATATCTTCCGTTCAAAATTGGAAAGAAGCTTTCTGAGAAACTGCTCTGTGTTCTGTTAATTCATCTCACAGAGTTACATCTTTCCCTTCAAGTAGCCTTTCGCTAACGCTGTTCTTGTGGAATTGTGAAAGTGATATTTGGAAGCCCATAGAGGGCTATGGAGAAAAAGCAAATATCTTCCGTTCAAAACTGGAGACAAGCTTTCTGAGAAACTGCTCTGTGTTCTGTTAATTCATCTCACAGAGTTACATCTTTCCCTTCAAGACGCCTTTCGCTAAGGCTGATCTTGTGGAATTGGCAAAGGGATATTTGGAAGCCCTTAGAGGGCTATGGAGAAAATGCAAATATCTTCCGTTCAAAACTGGAAAGAAGCTTTCTGAGAAACTGCTCTGTGTTCTGTTAATTCATCTCACAGAGTTACATCTTTCCCTTCAAGAAGCCTTTCGCTAAGGCTGTTCTTGTGGAATTGGCAAAGGGATATTTGGAAACCCATAGAGGCCTATGGTGAAAAAGGAAATATCTTCCGTTCAAAACTCGAAAGAAGCTTTCTGAGAAACTGCTCTGTGTTCTGTTAATTCATCTCACAGAGTTACATCTTTCCCTTCAAGAAGCCTTTCGCTAAGGCTGTTCTTGTGGAATTGGCATAGGGATATTTGGAAGCCCATAGAGGGCTATGGTGAAAAAGGGAATATCTGCCGTTCAAAACTGGAAAGAAGCTTTCTGAGAAACTGCTCTGTGTTCTGTTAATTCATCTCACAGAGTTACATCTTTCCCTTCAAGAAGTCTTTCGCTAAGGCTGTTCTTGTGGAATTGGCAAAGGGATATTTGGAAGCCCGTAGAGGCCTATGGTGAAAAAGGAAATATCTTCCGTTCAAAACTCGAAAGAAGCTTTCTGAGAAACTGCTCTGTGTTCTGTTAATTCATCTCCCAGAGTTACACCTTTCCCTTCAAGAAGCCTTTCGCTACGGCTGTTCCTGTGGAATTGGCAAATTGATATTTAGAAGCATATAGAGGGCTATCGAGAAAAAGCAAATAACTTCCATTCAAAACTGGAAGGAAGCTTTCTGAGAAACTGCTCTGTGTTGTGTTAATTCATCTCACAGAGTAACATCTTTCCATTCGAGAAGGCTTTCACTAAGGCTGTTCTTGTGAAACTGGCAAAGGGATATTTGGAAGCCCATAGAGGGCTATGGTGAAAAAGGAAATATCTTCCGTTCAAAACTGGAAAGAAGCTTTCTTAGAAACTGCTCTGTGTTCTGTTAATGCATCTCATAGAGTTACATCTTTCCCTTCAACAAGCCTTTCGCTAAGGCTGTTCTTGTGGAATTGGCAAAGGGATATTTGGAAGCCCATAGAGGGCTATGGAGAAAAAGCAAATATCTTCCGTTCAAAACTGGAAAGAAGCTTTCTGAGAAACTGCTCTGTGTTCTGTTAATTCATCTCACAGAGTTACATCTTTCCCTTCAAGAAGCCTTTCGCTAAGGCTGTTCTTGTGGAATTGGCAAAGGGATATTTGGAAGCCCATAGAGGGCTATGGTGAAAAAGGAAATATCTGCCGTTAAAAACTAGATATAAGCTTTCTGAGAAACTGCTCTGTGTTCCTTTAATTCATCTCACAGAGTTACATCTTTGCCTTCAAGAAGCCTTTCGCTAAGGCTGTTCTTGTGGAATTGGCAAAGGGATATTTGGAAGCCCATAGAGGGCTATGGTGAAAAAGGAAATATCTTCCGTTCAAAACTCGAAAGAAGCTTTCTGAGAAACTGCTCTCTGTTCTGTTAATTCATCTCACAGAGTTACATCTTTCCCTTCAAGAAGCCTTTCGCTAAGGCTGTTCTTGTGGAATTGGCAAAGGGATATTTCGAAGCCCATAGAGGGCTATGGAGAAAAAGCAAATATCTTCCGTTCAAAACTTGAAACATGCTTTCTGAGAAACTGCTCTGTGTTTCGTTAATTCATCTCACAGAGTTACATCTTTCCCTTCAAGACGCCTTTCGCTAAGGCTGTTTTGTGGAATTGGCAAAGGGATATTTGGAAGCCCTTAGAGGGCTATGGAGAAAAAGCAAATATCTTCCGTTCAAAACTGGAAAGAAGCTTTCTGAGAAACTGCTCTGTGTTCTGTTAATTCATCTCACAGAGTTACATCTTTCCCTTCAAGAAGCCTTTCGCTAAGGCTGTTCTTGTGGAATTGGCAAAGGGATATTTGGAAGACCTTAGAGGCCTATGGTGAAAAAGGAAATATCTTCCGTTCAAAACTCGAAAGAAGCTTTCTGAGAAACTGCTCTGTGTTCTGTTAATTCATCTCACAGAGTTACATCTTTCCCTTCAAGAAGCCTTTCGCTAAGGCTGTTCTTGTGGAATTGGAAAAGGGATATTTGGAAGCCCATAGAGGGCTATGGTGAAAAAGGAAATATTTTCCGTTCAAAACTGGAAAGAAGCTTTTTGATAAACTGCTCTGTGTTCTGTTAATTCATCTCACAGAGTTACAGCTTTCCGTTCAAGAAGCCTTTCGCTAAGGCTGTTGTTGTGGAATTGGCAAAGGGATATTTGGAAGCCCATAGAGGGCTATGGAAAAAAGCAAATATCTTCCGTTCAAAACTGGAAACAAGGTTTCTGAGAAACTGCTCTGTGTTCTGTTAATTCATCTCACAGAGTTACATCTTTCCCTTCAAGAAGCCTTTCGCTAAAGCTGTTCTTCTGGAATTGGCAACGGGATATTTGGAAGCCCTTAGAGGGCTATGGAGAAAAAGCAAATATCTTCCGTTCAAAAATGGAAAGAAGCTTTCTGAGAAACTGCTCTGTGTTCTGTTAATTCATCTCACAGAGTTACATCTTTCCCTTCAAGAATCCTTTCGCTAAAGCTGTGTTTGTGGAATTGGCGAAGGGATATTTGGAAGTCCATAGAGGGCTATGGAGAACAAGAAAATATCTTCCGTTCAAAATTGGAAAGAAGCTTTCTGAGAAACTGCTCTGTGTTCTGTTAATTCATCTCACAGAGTTACATGTTTCCCTTCAAGAAGCCTTTCGCTAAGGCTGTTCTTGTGGAATTGGCAAAGGGATATTTGGAAGCCCATAGAGGGCTATGGGCAAAAAGGAAATATCTTCCGTTCAAAACTGGAAACAAGATTTCTGAGAAACTGCTCTGTGTTCTGTTAATTCATCTCACAGAGTTACATCTTTCCCTTCAAGAAGCCTTTCGCTAAGGCTGTTCTTGTGAAATTGGCAAAGGGATATTTGGAAGCCCATAGAGGGCTATGGTGAAAAAGGAAATATCTTCCGTTCAAAACTGGAAAGAAGCTTTCTGAGAAACTTCTCTCTGTTCTGTTAATTCATCTCACAGAGTTACATCTTTCCCTTCAAGTAGCCTTTCGCAAAGGCTGTTCTTGTGGAATTGTCAAAGGGATATTTGGAAGCCCATAGAGGGCTATTGAGAAAAAGCAAATATCTTCCGTTCAAAACTGGAAAGAAGCTTTCTGAGTAACTGCTCTGTGTTCTGTTAATTCATCTCACAGAGTTACATCTTTCCCTTCAAGAAGCCTTTCGCTAAGGCTGTTCTTGTGGAATTGGCAAAGGGATATTTGGAAGCCCATAGAGGGCTACGGTGAAAATGGAAATATCTTCCGTTCAAAACTGGAAAGAAGCTTTCTGAGAAACTACTCTGTGTTCTGTTAATTCATCTCACAGAGTTACATCTTTCCCTTCAAGAAGCCTTTCGCTAAGGCTGTTCTTGTGGAATTGGCAAAGGGATATTTGGAAGCCCATAGAGGGCTATGGTGAAAAAGGAAATATCTTCCGTTCAAAACTGGAAAGAAGCTTTCTGAGAAACTGCTCTGTGTTCTGTTAATTCATCTCCCAGAGTTACATCTTTCCCTTCAAGAAGCCTTTCGCTAAGGCAGTTCTTGTGGAATTGGCAAAGGGATATTTGGAATCCCATAGAGGGCTAGGGTGAAAAAGGAAATATCTTCCGTTCAAAACTGGAAAGACGCTTTCTGAGAAACTGCCCTGTGTCCTGTTAATTCATCTCACAGAGTTACATCTTTCCCTTCAAGAAGCCTTTCGCTAAGGCTGTTCTTTTGGAATTGGCAAAGGGATATTAGGAAGCCCATAGAGGGCTATGGTGAAAAAGGAAATATCTTCCGTTCAAAACTGGAAAGAAGCTTTCAGAGAAACTGCTCTGTGTTCTGTTAATTCATCTCACAGATTTACATCTTTCCATTCGAGAAGCCTTTCACTTAGGCTGTTCTTGTTGAATTGGCAAAGGGATATTTGGAAGCCCATAGAGGGCTATGGTAAAAAAGGAAATATCTTCCGTTCAAAACTGGAAAGAAGCTTTCTGAGAAACTGCTCTGTGTTCTGTTAATTCATCTCACAGAGTTACATCTTTCCCTTCAAGAAGCCTTTCGCTAAGGCTGTTCTTGTGGAATTGGCAAAGGGATATTTGGAATCCCATTGAGGGCTATGGAGAAAAAGCAAATATCTTCCGTTCAAAACTGGAAACAAGCTTTCTGAGAAACTGCTCTGTGTTCTGTTAATTCATCTCCCAGAGTTACATCTTTCCCTTCAAGAAGCCTTTCGCTAAGGCTGTTCTTGTGGAATTGGCAAAGTGATATTTGGAAGCCCATAGAGGGCTATGGTGAAAAAGGAAATATCTTCCGTTCAAAACTGGAAAGAAGCTTTCTGAGAAACTGCTCTGTGTTCTGTTAATTCACCTCACAGAGTTACATCTTTCAATTCAAGAAGCCTTTCGCTAAGGCTGTACTTGTGCAATTGGCAAAGGGATATTTGGAAGCCCATAGAGGGCTATTTTGAAAAAGGAAATAACTTCCGTTCAAAACTGGAAAGAAGCTTTCTGAGAAACTGCTCTGTGTTCTGTTAATTCATCTCCCAGAGTTACATCTTTCCCTTCAAGAAGCCTTTCGCTAAGGCTGTTCTTGTGGAATTGGCAAAGGGATATTTCGAAGCCCATAGAGGGCTATGGAGAAAAAGCAAATATCTTCCGTTCAAAACTTGAAACATGTTTTCTGAGAAACTGCTCTGTGTTTCGTTAATTCATCTCACAGAGTTACATCTTTCCCTTCAAGAAGCCTTTCGCTAAGGCTGTTCTTGTGGAATTGGCAAAGGGATATTTGGAAGCCCTTAGAGGGCTATGGAGAAAAAGCAAATATCTTCCGTTCAAAACTCTAAAGAAGCTTTCTGAGAAACTGCTCTGTGTTCTGTTAATTCATCTCCCAGAGTTACATCTTTCCCTTCAAGAAGCCTTTCGCTAAGGCTCTTCTTGTGGAATTGGCAAAGGGATATTTGGAAGCCCCTAGAGGGCTATGGGCAAAAAGGAAATATCTTCCGTTCAAAACTGGAAAGAAGCTTTCTGATAAACTGCTCTGTGTTCTGTTAATTCATCTCCAGAGTTACATCTTTCCCTTCAAGAAGCCTTTCGCTAAGGCTGTTCTTGTGGAATTGGCAAAGGGATATTTGGAAGCCCATAGAGGGCTATTTTGAAAAAGTAAATATCTTCCGTTCAAAACTCGAAAGAAGCTTTCTGAGAAACTGCTCTGTGTTCTGTTAATTCATCTCACAGAGTTATATCTTTGCCTTCAAGAAGCCTTTCGCTAAGGCTGTTCTTGTGGAATTGGCAAAGGGATATTTGGAAGCCCATAGAGGGCTATGGTGAAAAAGGAAATATCTTCCGTTCAAAACTGGAAAAAGCTTTCTGAGAAACTGCTCTGTGTTCTGTTAATTCATCTCACAGAGTTACATCTTTCCCTTCAAGAAGCCTTTCGCTAAGGCTGTTCTTGTGGAATTGGCAGAGGGATATTTGGAAGCCCATAGAGGGCTATGGAGAAAAAGGAAATATCTTCCGTTCAAAACTGGAAAGAAGCTTTCTGAGAAACTGCTCTGTGTTCTGTTAATTCATCTCCAAGAGTTACATCTTTCCTTTCAAGAAGCCTTTCGCTAAGGCTGTTCTTGTGGAATTGGCAAAGGGATATTTGGAAGCCCATAGAGAGCTATGGAGAAAAAGGATATATCTTCCGTTCAAAAATGAAAAGAATCTTTTTGAGAAACTGCTCTGTGTTCTGTTAATTCATCTCACAGAGTTACATCTTTCCCTTCAAGAAACCTTTTGCTAAGGCCGTTCTTGTGGAATTGGCAAAGGGTATTTGGAAGCCCATAGAGGGCTATGGTGTAAATGGAAATATCTTCCGTTCAAAACAGGGAAGAAGCTTTCTGGGAAACTGCTCTGTGTTCTGTTAATTCATCTCACAGAGTTACATCTTTCCCTTCAAGAAGCCTTTCGCTAACGCTGTTCTTGTGGAATTGGCAAAGGGATATTTGGAAGCCCATAGAGGGCTACGGTGAAAAAGGAAATATCTTCCGTTGAAAACTGGAAAGAAGCTTTCTGAGAAACTGCTCTGTGTTCTGTTAATTCATCTCACAGAGTTACATCTTTCCCTTCAAGAAGCCTTTCGCTAAGGCTGTTCTTGTGGAATTGGCAAGGGGATATTTGGAAGCCCATAGAGGGCTATGGAGAAAAAGGAAATATCTTCCGTTCAAAACTGGAAAGAAGGTTTCTGAGAAACTGCTCTGTGTTCTGTTAATTCATCTCCAAGAGTTACATCTTTCCTTTCAAGAAGCCTTTCGCTAAGGCTGTTCTTGTGGAATTGGCAAAGGGATATTTGGAAGCCCATAGAGAGCTATGGAGAAAAAGGATATATCTTCCGTTCAAAAATGAAAGAATCTTTTTGAGAAACTGCTCTGTGTTCTGTTAATTCATCTCACAGAGTTACATCTTTCCCTTGAAGAAACCTTTTGCTAAGGCCGTTCTTGTGGAATTGGCAAAGGGTATTTGGAAGCCCATAGAGGGCTATGGTGTAAATGGAAATACCTTCCGATCAAAACAGGGAAGAAGCTTTCTGGGAAACTGCTCTGTGTTCTGTTAATTCATCTCACAGAGTTACATCTTTCCCTTCAAGAAGCCTTTCGCTAACGCTGTTCTTGTGGAATTGGCAAAGGGATATTTGGAAGCCCATAGAGGGCTACGGTGAAAAAGGAAATATCTTCCGATGAAAACTGGAAAGAAGCTTTCTGAGAAACTGCTCTGTGTTCTGTTAATTCATCTCACGGAGTTACATCTTTCCCTTCAAGAAGCCTTTCGCTAAGTTTGTTCTTGTGGAATTGGCAAAGGGATATTTGGAAGCCCATAGAGGGCTATGGTGAAAAAGGAAATATCTTCCGTTCCAAACAGGAAAGAAGCTTTCTGAGAAACTGCTCTGTGTTCTGTTAGTTCATCTCACAGAGTTACATCTTTCCCTTCAAGAAGCCTTTCGCTAAGGCTGTTCTTGTGGAATTGTCAAAGGGATATTTGGAAGCCCATAGAGGGCTATGGGCAATAAGGAAATATCTTCCGTTCAAAACTGGAAAGAAGCTTTCTGAGAAACTGCTCTGTGTTCTGTTAATTCATCTCACAGAGTTACATCTTTCCCTTCAAGAAGCCTTTCGCTAAGGCTGTACTTGTGGAATTGGCAAAGGGATATTTGGAAGCCCATAGAGGGCTATTTTGAAAAAGGAAATAACTTCCGTTCAAAACTGGAAAGAAGCTTTCTGAGAAACTGCTCTGTGTTCTGTTAATTCATCTCACAGAGTTACATCTTTCCCTTCAAGAAGCCTTTCGCTAAGGCTGTTCTTGTGGAATTGGCAAAGGGATATTTGGAAGCCCATAGAGGGCTATGGTGAAAAAGGAAATATCTTCCGTTCAAAACTGGAAAGAACCTTTCTGAGAAACTGCTCTGTGTTCTGTTAATTCATCTCCCAGAGTTACATCTTTCCCTTCAAGAAGCCTTTCGCTAAGGCAGTTGTGTGGAATTGGCAAAGGGATATTTGGAAGCCCATAGAGAGCTAGGGTGAAAAAGGAAATATCTTCCGTTCAAAACTGGAAAGAAGCTTTCTGAGAAACTGCCCTGTGTTCTGTTAATTCATCTCGCAGAGTTACGTCTTTCCCTTCAAGAAGCCTTTCGCTTAGGCTGTTCTTGTGGAATTGGCAAAGGGATATTTGGAAGCCCATAGAGGGCTATGGTGAAAAAGGAAATATCTTCCGTTCAAAACTGGAAAGAAGCTTTCAGAGAAACTGCTCTGTGTTCTGTTAATTCATCTCACAGATTTACATCTTTCCATTCGAGAAGCCTTTCACTTATGCTGTTCTTGTGTAATTGGCAAAGGGATATTTGGAAGCCCATAGAGGGCTATGTTAAAAAAGGAAATATCTTCCGTTCAAAACTGGAAAGAAGCTTTCTGAGAAACTGCTCTGTGTTCTGTTAATTCATCTCACAGAGTTACATCTTTCCCTTCAAGAAGCCTTTCGCTAAGGCTGTTCTTGTGGAATTGGCAAAGGGATATTTGGAAGCCCATAGAGGGCTACGGAGAAAAAGCAAATATCTTCCGTTCAAAACTGGAAAGAAGCTTTCTGAGAAACTGCTCTGTGTTCTGTTAATTCATCTCACAGAGTTACATCTTTCCCTTCAAGAAGCCTTTCGCTAAGGCTGTGCTTGTGGAATTGGCAAAGGGATATTTGGAAGCCCATAGAGGGCTATGGAGAAAAAGGAAATAACTTCCGTTCAAAACTGAAAAGAATCTTTTTGAGAATCTGCTCTGTGTTCTGTTAATTCATCTCACAGAGTTACATCTTTCCCTTCAAGAAGCCTTTCGCTAAGGCCGTTCTTGTGGAATTGGCAAAGGTATATTTGGAAGCCCATAGAGGGCTATGGTGAAAAAGGAAATATCTTCCGTTCAAAACTGGAAAGACGCTTTCTGAGAAACTGCTCTGTGTTCTGTTAATTCATCTCACAGAGTTACATCTTTTACTTCGAGAAACCTTTCGCTAAGGCTGTTCTTGTGGAATTTGCAAAAGGATATTTGGAAACCCATACAGGGCTACGGAGAAAAAGCAAATATCTTCCGTTCAAAACTGGAAAGAAGCTTTCTGTGAAACTGCTCTGTGTTCCGTTAATTCATCTCACAGAGTTACATCTTTCCCTTCAAGAAGCCTTTGCTAAGGCTGTTCTTGTGGAATTGGCAAAGGGATATTTGGAAGGCCATAGAGGGCTATGCTGAAAAAGGAAATATCTTCCGTTCAAAATAGGAAAGAAGCTTTCTGAGAAACTGGTCTGTGTTCTGTTAATTTATCTCACAGAGTTACATTTTTCCCTTCAAGAAGCCTTGGCTAAGGCTGTTCTTGTGGAATTGGCAAAGGGATATTTGGAAGCCCATAGAGGGCTATGGTGAAAAAGGAAATATCTTCCGTTCAAAACTGGAAAGAAGCTTTCTGAGAAACTGCTCTGTGTTCTGTTAATTCATCTCACAGAGTTACATCTTTCCCTTCAAGAAGCCTTTCGCTAAGGCTGTTCTTGTGGAATTGGCAAAGGGATATTTGGAAGCCCATAGAGGGATATGGGCAAAAAGGAAATATCTTCCGTTCAAAACTGGAAAGAAGCTTTCTGAGAAACTGCTCTGTGTTCTGTTAATTCATCTCACAGAGTTACATCTTTCCCTTCAAGAAGCCTTTCGCTAAGGCTGTTCTTGTGGAATTGGCAAAGGGATATTTGGAAGCCCATAGAGGGCTATGGAGAAAAAGGAAATATCTTCCGTTCAAAACTGGAAAGAAGCTTTCTGAGAAACTGCTCTGTGTTCTGTTAATTCATCTCCACGAGTTACATCTTTCCTTTCAAGAAGCCTTTCGCTAAGGCTGTTCTTGTGGAATTGGCAAAGGGATATTTGGAAGCCCATAGAGGGCTACGGTGAAAAAGGAAATATCTTCCGTTGAAAACTGGAAAGAAGCTTTCTGAGAAACTGCTCTGTGTTCTGTTAATTCATCTCACGGAGTTACATCTTTCCCTTCAAGAAGGCTTTCGCTAAGTTTGTTCTTGTGGAATTGGCAAAGGGATATTTGGAAGCCCATAGAGGGCTATGGTGAAAAAGGAAATATCTTCCGTTCAAAACTGGAAAGAAGCTTTCTGAGAAACTGCTCTGTGTTCTGTTAATTCATCTCACAGAGTTACATCTTTCCCTTCAAGAATCCTTTCGCTAACGCTGTTCTTGTGGAATTGGCAAAGGGATATTTGGAAGCCCATAGAGAGCTATGGGCAATAAGGAAATATCTTCCGTTCAAAACTGGAAAGAAGCTTTCTGAGAAGCTGCTCTGTGTTCTGTTAATTCATCTCACAGAGTTACATCTTTCCCTTCAAGAAGCCTTTCGCTAAGGCTGTTCTTGAGGAATTGGCAAAGGGATATTTGGAAGCTCATAGAAGGCTATGGTGAAAAAGGAAATATCTTCCGTTCTTAACTGGAAAGAAGCTTTCTCAGAAACTGCTCTGTGTTCTCTTAGTTCATCTCACAGAATTACATATTTCACTTCAAGAAGCCTTTCGCTAAGGCTGTTCTTGTGGAATTGGCAAAGGGATATTTGGAAGCCCATAGAGGGCTATGGAGAAAAAGGAAATAACTTCCGTTCAAAACTGAAAAGAATCTTTTTGAGAATCTGCTCTGTGTTCTGTTAATTCATCTCACAGAGTTACATCTTTCCCTTCAAGAAGCCTTTCGCTAAGGCCGTTCTTGTGGAATTGGCAAAGGGATATTTGGAAGCCCATAGAGGGCTATGGTGAAAAAGGAAATATCTTCCGTTCAAAACTGGAAAGACGCTTTCTGAGAAACTGCTCTGTGTTCTGTTAATTCATCTCACAGAGTTACATCTTTTACTTCGAGAAACCTTTCGCTAAGGCTGTTCTTGTGGAATTTGCAAAAGGATATTTGGAAACCCATACAGGGCTACGGAGAAAAAGCAAATATCTTCCGTCCAAAACTGGAAAGAAGCTTTCTGAGAAACTGCTCTGTGTTCCGTTAATTCATCTCACAGAGTTACATCTTTCCCTTCAAGAAGCCTTTGCTAAGGCTGTTCTTGTGGAATTGGCAAAGGGATATTTGGAAGGCCATAGAGGGCTATGGTGAAAAAGGAAATATCTTCCGTTCAAAACAGGAAAGAAGCTTTCTGAGAAACTGGTCTGTGTTCTGTTAATTCATCTCACAGAGTTACATTTTTCCCTTCAAGAAGCCCTTGGCTAAGGCTGTTCTTGTGGAATTGGCAAAGGGATATTTGGAAGCCCATAGAGGGCTATGGTGAAAAAGGAAATATCTTCCGTTCAAAACTGGAAAGAAGCTTTCTGAGAAACTGCTCTGTGTTCTGTTAATTCATCTCACAGAGTTACATCTTTCCCTTCAAGAAGCCTTTCGCTAAGGCTGTTCTTGTGGAATTGGCAAAGGGATATTTGGAAGCCCATAGAGGGCTATGGGCAAAAAGGAAATATCTTCCGTTCAAAACTGGAAAGAATCTTTCTGAGAAACTGCTCTGTGTTCTGTTAATTCATCTCCCAGAATTACATCTTTCCCTTCAAGAAGCCTTTCGCTAAGGCTGTTCTTGTGGAATTGGCAAAGGGATATTTGGAAGCCCATAGAGGGCTCTGGAGAAAAAGGAAATATCTTCCGTTCAAAACTGGAAAGAAGCTTTCTGAGAAACTGCTCTGTGTTCTGTTAATTCATCTCACAGAGTTACATCTTTCCCTTCAAGAAGCCTTTCGCTAAGGCCGTTCTTGTGGAATTGGCAAAGGGATATTTGGAAGCCCATAGAGGGCTATGGTGAAAATGGAAATATCTTCCGTTCAAAACAGGAAAGAAGCTTTCTGGGAAACTGCTCTGTGTTCTGTTAATTCATCTCACAGAGTTACATCTTTCCCATCAAGAAGCCTTTCGCTAAGGCTGTTCTTGTGGAATTGGCAAAGGGATATTTGGAAGCCCATAGAGGGCTACGGTGAAAAAGGAAATATCTTCCGTTGAAAACTGGAAAGAAGCTTTCTGAGAAACTGCTCTGTGTTCTGTTAATTCATCTCACGGAGTTACATCTTTCCCTTCAAGAAGCCTTTCGCTAAGGCTGTTCTTGTGGAATTGGCAAAGGGATATTTGGAAGCCCATAGAGGGCTATGGTGAAAAAGGAAATATCTTCCGTTCAAAACTGGAAAGAAGCTTTCTGAGAAACTGCTCTGTGTTCTGTTAATTCATCTCACAGAGTTACATCTTTCCCTTCAAGAAGCCTTTCGCTAAGGCTGTTCTTGTGGAATTGTCAACGGGATATTTGGAACCCCATATAGGGATACGGTGAAAAAGGAAATATCTTCCGTTCAAAACTGGAAAGAATCTTTTTGAGAAACTGCTCTGTGCTCTGTTAATTCATCTCACAGAGTTACATCTTTCCGTTCAAAAGCCTTTCGCTAAGGCTGTTCTTGTGGAATTGGCAAAGGGATATTTGGAAGCCCATAGAGGGCTATGGTGAAAAAGGAAATATCTTCCGTTCAAAACTGGAAAGAAGCTTTCTGAGAAACTGCTCTGTGTTCTGTTAATTCATCTCACAGAGTTACATCTTTCCCTTCTAGAAGCCTTTCGCTAAGGCTGTTCTTGTGGAATTGGCAAAGGGATATTTGGAAGCCCATAGAGGGCTATGGAGAAAAAGGAAATATCTTCCGTTCAAAACTGGAAAGAAGCATTCTGAGAAACTGCTCTGTGTTCTGTTAATTCATCCCCAAGAGTTACATCTTTCCTTTCAAGAAGCCTTTCGCTAAGGCTGTTCTTGTGGAATTGGCAAAGGGATATTTGGAAGCCCATAGAGGGCTATTTTGAAAAAGGAAATATCTTCCGTTCAAAACTGGAAAGAAGCTTTCTGACAAACTGCTCTGTGTTCTGTTAATTCATCTCACAGAGTTACATCTTTCCCTTCAAGAAGCCTTTCACTAAGGCTGTTCTTGTGGAATTGGCAAAGGGATATTTGGAAGCCCATAGACGGCTATGGTGAAAAAGGAAATATCTTCCGTTCTTAACTGGAAAGAAGCTTTCTCAGAAACAGCTCTGTGTTCTGTTAATTCATCTCACAGAATTACATCTTTCACTTCCAGAAGTCTTTCGCTAAGGCTGTTCTTGTGGAATTGGCAAAGGGATATTTGGAAGCCCATAGAGAGCTATGGAGAAAAAGGATATATCTTCCGTTCAAAAATGAAAAGAATCTTTTTGAGAAACTGCTCTGTGTTCTGTTAATTCATCTCACAGAGTTACATCTTTCCCTTCAAGAAGCCTTTCGCTAAGGCTGTTCTTGTGGAATTGGCAAAGGGATATTTGGAAGCCCATAGAGGGCTATGGTGAAAAAGGAAATATCTTCCGTTCAAAACTGGAAAGAACCTTTCTGAGAAACTGCTCTGTGTTCTGTTAATTCATCTCCCAGAGTTACATCTTTCCCTTCAAGAAGCCTTTCGCTAAGGCAGTTGTGTGGAATTGGCAAAGGGATATTTGGAAGCCCATAGAGAGCTAGGGTGAAAAAGGAAATATCTTCCGTTCAAAACTGGAAAGAAGCTTTCTGAGAAACTGCCCTGTGTTCTGTTAATTCATCTCGCAGAGTTACGTCTTTCCCTTCAAGAAGCCTTTCGCTTAGGCTGTTCTTGTGGAATTGGCAAAGGGATATTTGGAAGCCCATAGAGGGCTATGGTGAAAAAGGAAATATCTTCCGTTCAAAACTGGAAAGAAGCTTTCAGAGAAACTGCTCTGTGTTCTGTTAATTCATCTCACAAATTTACATCTTTCCATTCGAGAAGCCTTTCACTTATGCTGTTCTTGTGTAATTGGCAAAGGGATATTTGGAAGCCCATAGAGGGCTATGTTAAAAAAGGAAATATCTTCCGTTCAAAACTGGAAAGAAGCTTTCTGAGAAACTGCTCTGTGTTCTGTTAATTCATCTCACAGAGTTACATCTTTCCCTTCAAGAAGCCTTTCGCTAAGGCTGTTCTTGTGGAATTGGCAAAGGGATATTTGGAAGCCCATAGAGGGCTACGGAGAAAAAGCAAATATCTTCCGTTCAAAACTGGAAAGAAGCTTTCTGAGAAACTGCTCTGTGTTCTGTTAATTCATCTCACAGAGTTACATCTTTCCCTTCAAGAAGCCTTTCGCTAAGGCTGTGCTTGTGGAATTGACAAAGGGATATTTGGAAGCCCATAGAGGGCTATGGAGAAAAAGGAAATAACTTCCGTTCAAAACTGAAAAGAATCTTTTTGAGAATCTGCTCTGTGTTCTGTTAATTCATCTCACAGAGTTACATCTTTCCCTTCAAGAAGCCTTTCGCTAAGGCCGTTCTTGTGGAATTGGCAAAGGTATATTTGGAAGCCCATAGAGGGCTATGGTGAAAAAGGAAATATCTTCCGTTCAAAACTGGAAAGACGCTTTCTGAGAAACTGCTCTGTGTTCTGTTAATTCATCTCACAGAGTTACATCTTTTACTTCGAGAAACCTTTCGCTAAGGCTGTTCTTGTGGAATTTGCAAAAGGATATTTGGAAACCCATACAGGGCTACGGAGAAAAAGCAAATATCTTCCGTTCAAAACTGGAAAGAAGCTTTCTGTGAAACTGCTCTGTGTTCCGTTAATTCATCTCACAGAGTTACATCTTTCCCTTCAAGAAGCCTTTGCTAAGGCTGTTCTTGTGGAATTGGCAAAGGGATATTTGGAAGGCCATAGAGGGCTATGCTGAAAAAGGAAATATCTTCCGTTCAAAATAGGAAAGAAGCTTTCTGAGAAACTGGTCTGTGTTCTGTTAATTTATCTCACAGAGTTACATTTTTCCCTTCAAGAAGCCTTGGCTAAGGCTGTTCTTGTGGAATTGGCAAAGGGATATTTGGAAGCCCATAGAGGGCTATGGTGAAAAAGGAAATATCTTCCGTTCAAAACTGGAAAGAAGCTTTCTGAGAAACTGCTCTGTGTTCTGTTAATTCATCTCACAGAGTTACATCTTTCCCTTCAAGAAGCCTTTCGCTAAGGCTGTTCTTGTGGAATTGGCAAAGGGATATTTGGAAGCCCATAGAGGGCTATGGAGAAAAAGGAAATATCTTCCGTTCAAAACTGGAAAGAAGCTTTCTGAGAAACTGCTCTGTGTTCTGTTAATTCATCTCCACGAGTTACATCTTTCCTTTCAAGAAGCCTTTCGCTAAGGCTGTTCTTGTGGAATTGGCAAAGGGATATTTGGAAGCCCATAGAGGGCTACGGTGAAAAAGGAAATATCTTCCGTTGAAAACTGGAAAGAAGCTTTCTGAGAAACTGCTCTGTGTTCTGTTAATTCATCTCACGGAGTTACATCTTTCCCTTCAAGAAGCCTTTCGCTAAGTTTGTTCTTGTGGAATTGGCAAAGGGATATTTGGAAGCCCATAGAGGGCTATGGTGAAAAAGGAAATATCTTCCGTTCAAAACTGGAAAGAAGCTTTCTGAGAAACTGCTCTGTGTTCTGTTAATTCATCTCACAGAGTTACATCTTTCCCTTCAAGAATCCTTTCGCTAACGCTGTTCTTGTGGAATTGGCAAAGGGATATTTGGAAGCCCATAGAGAGCTATGGGCAATAAGGAAATATCTTCCGTTCAAAACTGGAAAGAAGCTTTCTGAGAAGCTGCTCTGTGTTCTGTTAATTCATCTCACAGAGTTACATCTTTCCCTTCAAGAAGCCTTTCGCTAAGGCTGTTCTTGAGGAATTGGCAAAGGGATATTTGGAAGCTCATAGAAGGCTATGGTGAAAAAGGAAATATCTTCCGTTCTTAACTGGAAAGAAGCTTTCTCAGAAACTGCTCTGTGTTCTCTTAGTTCATCTCACAGAATTACATATTTCACTTCAAGAAGCCTTTCGCTAAGGCTGTTCTTGTGGAATTGGCAAAGGGATATTTGGAAGCCCATAGAGGGCTATGGAGAAAAAGGAAATAACTTCCGTTCAAAACTGAAAAGAATCTTTTTGAGAATCTGCTCTGTGTTCTGTTAATTCATCTCACAGAGTTACATCTTTCCCTTCAAGAAGCCTTTCGCTAAGGCCGTTCTTGTGGAATTGGCAAAGGGATATTTGGAAGCCCATAGAGGGCTATGGTGAAAAAGGAAATATCTTCCGTTCAAAACTGGAAAGACGCTTTCTGAGAAACTGCTCTGTGTTCTGTTAATTCATCTCACAGAGTTACATCTTTTACTTCGAGAAACCTTTCGCTAAGGCTGTTCTTGTGGAATTTGCAAAAGGATATTTGGAAACCCATACAGGGCTACGGAGAAAAAGCAAATATCTTCCGTCCAAAACTGGAAAGAAGCTTTCTGAGAAACTGCTCTGTGTTCCGTTAATTCATCTCACAGAGTTACATCTTTCCCTTCAAGAAGCCTTTGCTAAGGCTGTTCTTGTGGAATTGGCAAAGGGATATTTGGAAGGCCATAGAGGGCTATGGTGAAAAAGGAAATATCTTCCGTTCAAAACAGGAAAGAAGCTTTCTGAGAAACTGGTCTGTGTTCTGTTAATTCATCTCACAGAGTTACATTTTTCCCTTCAAGAAGCCCTTGGCTAAGGCTGTTCTTGTGGAATTGGCAAAGGGATATTTGGAAGCCCATAGAGGGCTATGGTGAAAAAGGAAATATCTTCCGTTCAAAACTGGAAAGAAGCTTTCTGAGAAACTGCTCTGTGTTCTGTTAATTCATCTCACAGAGTTACATCTTTCCCTTCAAGAAGCCTTTCGCTAAGGCTGTTCTTGTGGAATTGGCAAAGGGATATTTGGAAGCCCATAGAGGGCTATGGGCAAAAAGGAAATATCTTCCGTTCAAAACTGGAAAGAATCTTTCTGAGAAACTGCTCTGTGTTCTGTTAATTCATCTCCCAGAATTACATCTTTCCCTTCAAGAAGCCTTTCGCTAAGGCTGTTCTTGTGGAATTGGCAAAGGGATATTTGGAAGCCCATAGAGGGCTCTGGAGAAAAAGGAAATATCTTCCGTTCAAAACTGGAAAGAAGCTTTCTGAGAAACTGCTCTGTGTTCTGTTAATTCATCTCACAGAGTTACATCTTTCCCTTCAAGAAGCCTTTCGCTAAGGCCGTTCTTGTGGAATTGGCAAAGGGATATTTGGAAGCCCATAGAGGGCTATGGTGAAAATGGAAATATCTTCCGTTCAAAACAGGAAAGAAGCTTTCTGGGAAACTGCTCTGTGTTCTGTTAATTCATCTCACAGAGTTACATCTTTCCCATCAAGAAGCCTTTCGCTAAGGCTGTTCTTGTGGAATTGGCAAAGGGATATTTGGAAGCCCATAGAGGGCTACGGTGAAAAAGGAAATATCTTCCGTTGAAAACTGGAAAGAAGCTTTCTGAGAAACTGCTCTGTGTTCTGTTAATTCATCTCACGGAGTTACATCTTTCCCTTCAAGAAGCCTTTCGCTAAGGCTGTTCTTGTGGAATTGGCAAAGGGATATTTGGAAGCCCATAGAGGGCTATGGTGAAAAAGGAAATATCTTCCGTTCAAAACTGGAAAGAAGCTTTCTGAGAAACTGCTCTGTGTTCTGTTAATTCATCTCACAGAGTTACATCTTTCCCTTCAAGAAGCCTTTCGCTAAGGCTGTTCTTGTGGAATTGTCAACGGGATATTTGGAACCCCATATAGGGATACGGTGAAAAAGGAAATATCTTCCGTTCAAAACTGGAAAGAATCTTTTTGAGAAACTGCTCTGTGTTCTGTTAATTCATCTCACAGAGTTACATCTTTCCGTTCAAAAGCCTTTCGCTAAGGCTGTTCTTGTGGAATTGGCAAAGGGATATTTGGAAGCCCATAGAGGGCTATGGTGAAAAAGGAAATATCTTCCGTTCAAAACTGGAAAGAAGCTTTCTGAGAAACTGCTCTGTGTTCTGTTAATTCATCTCACAGAGTTACATCTTTCCCTTCTAGAAGCCTTTCGCTAAGGCTGTTCTTGTGGAATTGGCAAAGGGATATTTGGAAGCCCATAGAGGGCTATGGAGAAAAAGGAAATATCTTCCGTTCAAAACTGGAAAGAAGCATTCTGAGAAACTGCTCTGTGTTCTGTTAATTCATCTCCAAGAGTTACATCTTTCCTTTCAAGAAGCCTTTCGCTAAGGCTGTTCTTGTGGAATTGGCAAAGGGATATTTGGAAGCCCATAGAGGGCTATTTTGAAAAAGGAAATATCTTCCGTTCAAAACTGGAAAGAAGCTTTCTGACAAACTGCTCTGTGTTCTGTTAATTCATCTCACAGAGTTACATCTTTCCCTTCAAGAAGCCTTTCACTAAGGCTGTTCTTGTGGAATTGGCAAAGGGATATTTGGAAGCCCATAGAGGGCTATGGTGAAAAAGGAAATATCTTCCGTTCAAAACTGGAAAGAAGCTTTCTGAGAAACTGCTCTGTGTTCTGTTAATTCATCTCACAGAGGTACATCTTTCCCTTCAAGAAGCCTTTCGCTAAGGCTGTTCTTGAGGAATTGGCAAAGGGATATTTGGAAGCCCATAGAGGGCTATGGTGAAAAAGGAAATATCTTCCGTTCTTAACTGGAAAGAAGCTTTCTCAGAAACAGCTCTGTGTTCTGTTAATTCATCTCACAGAATTACATCTTTCACTTCCAGAAGTCTTTCGCTAAGGCTGTTCTTGTGGAATTGGCAAAGGGATATTTGGAAGCCCATAGAGAGCTATGGAGAAAAAGGATATATCTTCCGTTCAAAAATGAAAAGAATCTTTTTGAGAAACTGCTCTGTGTTCTGTTAATTCATCTCACAGAGTTACATCTTTCCCTTCAAGAAGCCTTTCGCTAAGGCCGTTCTTGTGGAATTGGCAAAGGGATATTTGGAAGCCCATAGAGGGCTATGGTGAAAAAGGAAATATCTTCCGTTCAAAACTGGAAAGAACCTTTCTGAGAAACTGCTCTGTGTTCTGTTAATTCATCTCCCAGAGTTACATCTTTCCCTTCAAGAAGCCTTTCGCTAAGGCAGTTGTGTGGAATTGGCAAAGGGATATTTGGAAGCCCATAGAGAGCTAGGGTGAAAAAGGAAATATCTTCCGTTCAAAACTGGAAAGAAGCTTTCTGAGAAACTGCCCTGTGTTCTGTTAATTCATCTCGCAGAGTTACGTCTTTCCCTTCAAGAAGCCTTTCGCTTAGGCTGTTCTTGTGGAATTGGCAAAGGGATATTTGGAAGCCCATAGAGGGCTATGGTGAAAAAGGAAATATCTTCCGTTCAAAACTGGAAAGAAGCTTTCAGAGAAACTGCTCTGTGTTCTGTTAATTCATCTCACAAATTTACATCTTTCCATTCGAGAAGCCTTTCACTTATGCTGTTCTTGTGTAATTGGCAAAGGGATATTTGGAAGCCCATAGAGGGCTATGTTAAAAAAGGAAATATCTTCCGTTCAAAACTGGAAAGAAGCTTTCTGAGAAACTGCTCTGTGTTCTGTTAATTCATCTCACAGAGTTACATCTTTCCCTTCAAGAAGCCTTTCGCTAAGGCTGTTCTTGTGGAATTGGCAAAGGGATATTTGGAAGCCCATAGAGGGCTACGGAGAAAAAGCAAATATCTTCCGTTCAAAACTGGAAAGAAGCTTTCTGAGAAACTGCTCTGTGTTCTGTTAATTCATCTCACAGAGTTACATCTTTCCCTTCAAGAAGCCTTTCGCTAAGGCTGTGCTTGTGGAATTGACAAAGGGATATTTGGAAGCCCATAGAGGGCTATGGAGAAAAAGGAAATAACTTCCGTTCAAAACTGAAAAGAATCTTTTTGAGAATCTGCTCTGTGTTCTGTTAATTCATCTCACAGAGTTACATCTTTCCCTTCAAGAAGCCTTTCGCTAAGGCCGTTCTTGTGGAATTGGCAAAGGTATATTTGGAAGCCCATAGAGGGCTATGGTGAAAAAGGAAATATCTTCCGTTCAAAACTGGAAAGACGCTTTCTGAGAAACTGCTCTGTGTTCTGTTAATTCATCTCACAGAGTTACATCTTTTACTTCGAGAAACCTTTCGCTAAGGCTGTTCTTGTGGAATTTGCAAAAGGATATTTGGAAACCCATACAGGGCTACGGAGAAAAAGCAAATATCTTCCGTTCAAAACTGGAAAGAAGCTTTCTGTGAAACTGCTCTGTGTTCCGTTAATTCATCTCACAGAGTTACATCTTTCCCTTCAAGAAGCCTTTGCTAAGGCTGTTCTTGTGGAATTGGCAAAGGGATATTTGGAAGGCCATAGAGGGCTATGCTGAAAAAGGAAATATCTTCCGTTCAAAATAGGAAAGAAGCTTTCTGAGAAACTGGTCTGTGTTCTGTTAATTTATCTCACAGAGTTACATTTTTCCCTTCAAGAAGCCTTGGCTAAGGCTGTTCTTGTGGAATTGGCAAAGGGATATTTGGAAGCCCATAGAGGGCTATGGTGAAAAAGGAAATATCTTCCGTTCAAAACTGGAAAGAAGCTTTCTGAGAAACTGCTCTGTGTTCTGTTAATTCATCTCACAGAGTTACATCTTTCCCTTCAAGAAGCCTTTCGCTAAGGCTGTTCTTGTGGAATTGGCAAAGGGATATTTGGAAGCCCATAGAGGGCTATGGAGAAAAAGGAAATATCTTCCGTTCAAAACTGGAAAGAAGCTTTCTGAGAAACTGCTCTGTGTTCTGTTAATTCATCTCCACGAGTTACATCTTTCCTTTCAAGAAGCCTTTCGCTAAGGCTGTTCTTGTGGAATTGGCAAAGGGATATTTGGAAGCCCATAGAGGGCTACGGTGAAAAAGGAAATATCTTCCGTTGAAAACTGGAAAGAAGCTTTCTGAGAAACTGCTCTGTGTTCTGTTAATTCATCTCACGGAGTTACATCTTTCCCTTCAAGAAGCCTTTCGCTAAGTTTGTTCTTGTGGAATTGGCAAAGGGATATTTGGAAGCCCATAGAGGGCTATGGTGAAAAAGGAAATATCTTCCGTTCAAAACTGGAAAGAAGCTTTCTGAGAAACTGCTCTGTGTTCTGTTAATTCATCTCACAGAGTTACATCTTTCCCTTCAAGAATCCTTTCGCTAACGCTGTTCTTGTGGAATTGGCAAAGGGATATTTGGAAGCCCATAGAGAGCTATGGGCAATAAGGAAATATCTTCCGTTCAAAACTGGAAAGAAGCTTTCTGAGAAGCTGCTCTGTGTTCTGTTAATTCATCTCACAGAGTTACATCTTTCCCTTCAAGAAGCCTTTCGCTAAGGCTGTTCTTGAGGAATTGGCAAAGGGATATTTGGAAGCTCATAGAAGGCTATGGTGAAAAAGGAAATATCTTCCGTTCTTAACTGGAAAGAAGCTTTCTCAGAAACTGCTCTGTGTTCTCTTAGTTCATCTCACAGAATTACATATTTCACTTCAAGAAGCCTTTCGCTAAGGCTGTTCTTGTGGAATTGGCAAAGGGATATTTGGAAGCCCATAGAGGGCTATGGAGAAAAAGGAAATAACTTCCGTTCAAAACTGAAAAGAATCTTTTTGAGAATCTGCTCTGTGTTCTGTTAATTCATCTCACAGAGTTACATCTTTCCCTTCAAGAAGCCTTTCGCTAAGGCCGTTCTTGTGGAATTGGCAAAGGGATATTTGGAAGCCCATAGAGGGCTATGGTGAAAAAGGAAATATCTTCTGTTCAAAACTGGAAAGACGCTTTCTGAGAAACTGCTCTGTGTTCTGTTAATTCATCTCACAGAGTTACATCTTTTACTTCGAGAAACCTTTCGCTAAGGCTGTTCTTGTGGAATTTGCAAAAGGATATTTGGAAACCCATACAGGGCTACGGAGAAAAAGCAAATATCTTCCGTCCAAAACTGGAAAGAAGCTTTCTGAGAAACTGCTCTGTGTTCCGTTAATTCATCTCACAGAGTTACATCTTTCCCTTCAAGAAGCCTTTGCTAAGGCTGTTCTTGTGGAATTGGCAAAGGGATATTTGGAAGGCCATAGAGGGCTATGGTGAAAAAGGAAATATCTTCCGTTCAAAACAGGAAAGAAGCTTTCTGAGAAACTGGTCTGTGTTCTGTTAATTCATCTCACAGAGTTACATTTTTCCCTTCAAGAAGCCCTTGGCTAAGGCTGTTCTTGTGGAATTGGCAAAGGGATATTTGGAAGCCCATAGAGGGCTATGGTGAAAAAGGAAATATCTTCCGTTCAAAACTGGAAAGAAGCTTTCTGAGAAACTGCTCTGTGTTCTGTTAATTCATCTCACAGAGTTACATCTTTCCCTTCAAGAAGCCTTTCGCTAAGGCTGTTCTTGTGGAATTGGCAAAGGGATATTTGGAAGCCCATAGAGGGCTATGGGCAAAAAGGAAATATCTTCCGTTCAAAACTGGAAAGAATCTTTCTGAGAAACTGCTCTGTGTTCTGTTAATTCATCTCCCAGAATTACATCTTTCCCTTCAAGAAGCCTTTCGCTAAGGCTGTTCTTGTGGAATTGGCAAAGGGATATTTGGAAGCCCATAGAGGGCTCTGGAGAAAAAGGAAATATCTTCCGTTCAAAACTGGAAAGAAGCTTTCTGAGAAACTGCTCTGTGTTCTGTTAATTCATCTCACAGAGTTACATCTTTCCCTTCAAGAAGCCTTTCGCTAAGGCCGTTCTTGTGGAATTGGCAAAGGGATATTTGGAAGCCCATAGAGGGCTATGGTGAAAATGGAAATATCTTCCGTTCAAAACAGGAAAGAAGCTTTCTGGGAAACTGCTCTGTGTTCTGTTAATTCATCTCACAGAGTTACATCTTTCCCATCAAGAAGCCTTTCGCTAAGGCTGTTCTTGTGGAATTGGCAAAGGGATATTTGGAAGCCCATAGAGGGCTACGGTGAAAAAGGAAATATCTTCCGTTGAAAACTGGAAAGAAGCTTTCTGAGAAACTGCTCTGTGTTCTGTTAATTCATCTCACGGAGTTACATCTTTCCCTTCAAGAAGCCTTTCGCTAAGGCTGTTCTTGTGGAATTGGCAAAGGGATATTTGGAAGCCCATAGAGGGCTATGGTGAAAAAGGAAATATCTTCCGTTCAAAACTGGAAAGAAGCTTTCTGAGAAACTGCTCTGTGTTCTGTTAATTCATCTCACAGAGTTACATCTTTCCCTTCAAGAAGCCTTTCGCTAAGGCTGTTCTTGTGGAATTGTCAACGGGATATTTGGAACCCCATATAGGGATACGGTGAAAAAGGAAATATCTTCCGTTCAAAACTGGAAAGAATCTTTTTGAGAAACTGCTCTGTGTTCTGTTAATTCATCTCACAGAGTTACATCTTTCCGTTCAAAAGCCTTTCGCTAAGGCTGTTCTTGTGGAATTGGCAAAGGGATATTTGGAAGCCCATAGAGGGCTATGGTGAAAAAGGAAATATCTTCCGTTCAAAACTGGAAAGAAGCTTTCTGAGAAACTGCTCTGTGTTCTGTTAATTCATCTCACAGAGTTACATCTTTCCCTTCTAGAAGCCTTTCGCTAAGGCTGTTCTTGTGGAATTGGCAAAGGGATATTTGGAAGCCCATAGAGGGCTATGGAGAAAAAGGAAATATCTTCCGTTCAAAACTGGAAAGAAGCATTCTGAGAAACTGCTCTGTGTTCTGTTAATTCATCTCCAAGAGTTACATCTTTCCTTTCAAGAAGCCTTTCGCTAAGGCTGTTCTTGTGGAATTGGCAAAGGGATATTTGGAAGCCCATAGAGGGCTATTTTGAAAAAGGAAATATCTTCCGTTCAAAACTGGAAAGAAGCTTTCTGACAAACTGCTCTGTGTTCTGTTAATTCATCTCACAGAGTTACATCTTTCCCTTCAAGAAGCCTTTCACTAAGGCTGTTCTTGTGGAATTGGCAAAGGGATATTTGGAAGCCCATAGAGGGCTATGGTGAAAAAGGAAATATCTTCCGTTCAAAACTGGAAAGAAGCTTTCTGAGAAACTGCTCTGTGTTCTGTTAATTCATCTCACAGAGGTACATCTTTCCCTTCAAGAAGCCTTTCGCTAAGGCTGTTCTTGAGGAATTGGCAAAGGGATATTTGGAAGCCCATAGAGGGCTATGGTGAAAAAGGAAATATCTTCCGTTCTTAACTGGAAAGAAGCTTTCTCAGAAACAGCTCTGTGTTCTGTTAATTCATCTCACAGAATTACATCTTTCACTTCCAGAAGTCTTTCGCTAAGGCTGTTCTTGTGGAATTGGCAAAGGGATATTTGGAAGCCCATAGAGAGCTATGGAGAAAAAGGATATATCTTCCGTTCAAAAATGAAAAGAATCTTTTTGAGAAACTGCTCTGTGTTCTGTTAATTCATCTCACAGAGTTACATCTTTCCCTTCAAGAAGCCTTTTGCTAAGGCCGTTCTTGTGGAATTGGCAAAGGGATATTTGGAAGCCCATAGAGGGCTATGGTGAAAAAGGAAATATCTTCCGTTCAAAACTGGAAAGACGCTTTCTGAGAAACTGCTCTGTGTTCTGTTAATTCATCTCACAGAGTTACATCTTTTACTTCGAGAAGCCTTTCGCTAAGGCTGTTCTTGTGGAATTTGCAAAAGGATATTTGGAAACCCATACAGGGCTACGGAGAAAAAGCAAATATCTTCCGTTCAAAACTGGAAAGAAGCTTTCTGAGAAACTGCTCTGTGTTCTGTTAATTCATCTCACAGAGTTACATCTTTCCCTTCAAGAAGCCTTTGCTAAGGCTGTTCTTGTGGAATTGGCAAAGGGATATTTGGAAGGCCATGGAGGGCTATGGTGAAAAAGGAAATATCTTCCGTTCAAAACTGGAAAGAAGCTTTCTGAGAAACTGGTCTGTGTTCTGTTAATTCATCTCACAGAGTTACATTTTTCCCTTCAAGAAGCCCTTGGCTAAGACTGTTCTTGTGGAATTGGCAAAGGGATATTTGGAAGCCCATAGAGGGCTATGGTGAAAAAGGAAATATCTTCCGTTCAAAACTGGAAAGAAGCTTTCTGAGAAACTGCTCTGTGTTCTGTTAATTCATCTCACAGAGTTACATCTTTCCCTTCAAGAAGCCTTTCGCTAAGGCTGTTCTTGTGGAATTGGCAAAGGGATATTTGGAAGCCCATAGAGGGCTATGGGCAAAAAGGAAATATCTTCCGTTCTAAACTGGAAAGAAGCTTTCTGAGAAACTGCTCTGTGTTCTGTTAATTCATCTCCCAGAGTTACATCTTTCCCTTCAAGAAGCCTTTCGCTAAGGCTGTTCTTGTGGAATTGGCAAAGGGATATTTGGAAGCCCATATAGGGCTCTGGAGAAAAAGGAAATATCTTCCGTTCAAAACTGGAAAGAAGCTTTCTGAGAAACTGCTCTGTGTTCTGTTAATTCATCTCACAGAGTTACATCTTTCCCTTCAAGAAGCCTTTCGCTAAGGCCGTTCTTGTGGAATTGGCAAAGGGATATTTGGAAGCCCATAGAGGGCTATGGTGAAAATGGAAATATCTTCCGTTCAAAACAGGAAAGAAGCTTTCTGGGAAACTGCTCTGTGTTCTGTTAATACATCTCACAGAGTTACATCTTTCCCTTCAAGAATCCTTTCGTTAAGGCTGTTCTTGTGGAATTGGCAAAGGGATATTTGGAAGCCCATAGAGGGCTACGGTGAAAAAGGAAATATCTTCCGTTGAAAACTGGAAAGAAGCTTTCTGAGAAACTGCTCTCTGTTCTGTTAATTCATCTCACGGAGTTACATCTTTCCCTTCAAGAAGCCTTTCGCTAAGGCTGTTCTTGTGGAATTGGCAAAGGGATATTTGGAAGCCCATAGAGGGCTATGGTGAAAAAGGAAATATCTTCCGTTCAAAACTGGAAAGAAGCTTTCTGAGAAACTGTTCTGTGTTCTGTTAATTCATCTCACAGAGTTGCATCTTTCCCTTCAAGAAGCCTTTCGCTAAGGCTGTTCTTGTGGAATTGTCAACGGGATATTTGGAACCCCATATAGGGATACGGTGAAAAAGGAAATATCTTCCGTTCTAAACTGGAAAGAAGCTTTCTGAGAAACTGCTCTGTGTTCTGTTAATTCATCTCACAGAGGTACATCTTTCCCTTCAAGAAGCCTTTCGCTAAGGCTGTTCTTGTGGAATTGGCAAAGGGATATTTGGAAGCCCATAGAGGGCTATGGAGAAAAAATAAATAACTTCCGTTCAAAACTGAAAAGAATATTTTTGAGAATCTGCTCTGTGTTCTGTTAATTCATCTCACAGAGTTACATCTTTCCCTTCAAGAAGCCTTTCGCTAAGGCCGTTCTTGTGGAATTGGCAAAGGGATATTTGGAAGCCCATAGAGGGCTGTGGTGAAAAAGGAAATATCTTCCGTTCAAAACTGGAAAGACGCTTTCTGAGAAACAGCTCTGTGTTCTGTTAATTCATCTCACAGAGTTACATCTTTTACTTCGAGAAACCTTTCGCTAAGGCTGTTCTTGTGGAATTTGCAAAAGGATATTTGGAAACCCATACAGGGCTACGGAGAAAAAGCAAATATCTTCCGTTCAAAACTGGAAAGAAGCATTCTGAGAAACTGCTCTGTGTTCTGTTAATTCATCTCCAAAAGTTACATCTTTCCCTTCAAGAAGCCTTTCGCTAAGGCTGTTCTTGTGGAATTGGCATAGGGATATTTGGAAGGCCATAGAGGGCTATGGTGAAAAAGGAAATATCTTCCGTTCAAACTGGAAAGAAACTTTCTGAGAAACTGCTCTGTGTTCTGTTAATTCACCTCACAGAGTTACATCTTTCCCTTCAAGTCGCCTTTCGCTAAGGCTGTCCTTGTGGAATTGGCAAAGGGATATTTGGAAGCACATAGAGGGCTATGGAGAAAAAGCAAATATCTTCCGTTCAAAACTAGAAACACGCTTTCTGAGAAACTGCTCTGTGTTCTGTTAATTCATCTCACAGAGTTACATCTTTCCCTTCAAGAAGCCTTTCGCTAAGGCTGTTCTTGTGGAATTGGCAAACGGATATTTGGAAGCCCATAGAGGGTTATGGCGAAAAAGGAAATATCTTCCGTTCAAAACTGGAAAGAAGCTTTCTGAGAAACTGCTCTGTGTTCTGTTAATTCATCTCCCAGAGTTACACCTTTCCCTTCAAGAAGCCTTTCGCTACGGCTGTTCTTTTGGAATTGGCAAATTGATATTTAGAAGCATATAGAGGGCTATGGAGAAAAAGCAAATATCTTCCATTCAAAACTGGAAGGAAGCTTTCTGAGAAACTGCTCTGTGTTCTGTTAATTCATCTCACAGAGTTACATCTTTCCATTCGAGAAGGCTTTCACTAAGGCTGTTCTTGTGAAACTGGCAAAGGGATATTTGGAAGCCCATAGAGGGCTATGGTGAAAAAGGAAATATCTTCCGTTCAAAACTCGAAAGAAGCTTTCTGAGAAACTGCTCTGTGTTCTGTTAATTCATCTCACAGAGTTACATCTTTCCCTTCAACAAGCCTTTCGCTAAGGCTGTTCTTGTGGAATTGGCAAAGGGATATTTGGAAGCCCATAGAGGGCTATGGAGAAAAAGCAAATATCTTCCGTTCAAAACTGGAAAGAAGCTTTCTGAGAATCTGCTCTGTGTTCTGTTAATTCATCTCACAGAGTTACATCTTTCCCTTCAAGAAGCCTTTCGCTAAGGCTGTTCTTGTGGAATTGGCAAAGGGATATTTGGAAGCCCTTAGAGGGCTATGGTGAAAAAGGAAATATCTGCCGTTAAAAACTGGAAATAAGCTTTCTGAGAAACTGCTCTGTGTTCCTTTAATTCATCTCACAGAGTTACATCTTTCCCTTCAAGAAGCCTTTCGCTAAGGTTGTTCTTGTGGAATTGGCAAAGGGATATTTCGAAGCCCATATAGGGCTATGGAGAAAAAGCAAATATCTTCCGTTCAAAACTTGAAACATGCTTTCTGAGAAACTGCTCTGTGTTTCGTTAATTCATCTCACAGAGTTACATCTTTCCCTTCAAGAAGCCTTTCGCTAAGGCTGTTCTTGTGGAATTGGCAAAGGGATATTTGGAAGCCCTTAGAGGGCTATGGAGAAAAAGCAAATATCTTCCGTTCAAAACTGGAAAGAAGCTTTCTGAGAAACTGCTCTGTGTTCTGTTAATTCATCTCACGGAGTTACATCTTTCCCTTCCAGAAGCCCTTGGCTAAGGCTGTTCTTGTGGAATTGGCAAAGGGATAATTGGAAGCCCATAGAGGGCTATGGTGAAAAAGGAAATATCTTCCGTTCAAAACTGGAAAGAAACTTTCTGAGAAACTGCTCTGTGTTCTGTTAATTCATCTCACAGAGTTACATCTTTCCCTTCAAGAAGCCTTTCGCTAAGGCTGTTCTTGTGGAATTGGCAAAGGGATATTTGGAAGCCCATAGAGGGCTATGGGCAAAAAGGAAATATCTTCCGTTCAAAACTGGAAAGAAGCTTTCTGAGAAACTGCTCTGTGTTCTGTTAATTCATCTCCCAGAGTTACATCTTTCCCTTCAAGAAGCCTTTCGCTAAGGCTGTTCTTGTGGAATTGGCAAAGGGATATTTGGAAGCCCATAGAGGGCTCTGGAGAAAAAGGAAATATCTTCCGTTCAAAACTGGAAAGAAGCTTTCTGAGAAACTGCTCTGTGTTCTGTTAATTCATCTCCCAGAGTTACATCTTTCCCTTCAAGAAGCCTTTCGCTAAGGCTGTTCTTGTGGAATTGGCAAAGGGATATTTGGAAGCCCATAGAGGGCTATGGGCAAAAAGGAAATATCTTCCGTTCAAAACTGGAAAGAAGCTTTCTGAGAAACTGCTCTGTGTTCTGTTAATTCATCTCCAAAAGTTACATCTTTCCCTTCAAGAAGCCTTTCGCTAAGGCTGTTCTTGTGGAATTGGAATAGGGATATTTGGAAGCCCATAGAGGGCTATGGTGAAAAAGGAAATATCTTCCGTTCAAACTGGAAAGAAACTTTCTGAGAAACTGCTCTGTGTTCTGTTAATTCACCTCACAGAGTTACATCTTTCCCTTGAAGTCGCCTTTCGCTAAGGCTGTCCTTGTGGAATTGGCAAAGGGATATTTGGAAGCACATAGAGGGCTATGGAGAAAAAGCAAATATCTTCCGTTCAAAACTAGAAACACGCTTTCTGAGAAACTGCTCTGTGTTCTGTTAATTCATCTCACAGAGTTACATCTTTCCCTTCAAGAAGCCTTTCGCTAAGGCTGTTCTTGTGGAATTGGCAAAGGGATATTTGGAAGCCCATAGAGGGCTATGTAGAAAAAGCAAATATCTTCCGTTCAAAACTTGAAACATGCTTTCTGAGAAACTGCTCTGTGTTTCGTTAATTCATCTCACAGAGTTACATCTTTCCCTTCAAGAAGCCTTTCGCTAAGGCTGTTCTTGTGGAATTGGCAAAGGGATATTTGGAAGCCCTTAGAGGGCTATGGAGAAAAAGCAAATATCTTCCGTTCAAAACTGGAAAGAAGCTTTCTGAGAAACTGCTCTGTGTTCTGTTAATTCATCTCACGGAGTTACATCTTTCCCTTCCAGAAGCCCTTGGCTAAGGCTGTTCTTGTGGAATTGGCAAAGGGATATTTGGAAGCCCATAGAGGGCTATGGTGAAAAAGGAAATATCTTCCGTTCAAAACTGGAAAGAAGCTTTCTGAGAAACTGCTCTGTGTTCTGTTAATTCAACTCACAGAGTTACATCTTTCCCTTCAAGAAGCCTTTCGCTAAGGCTGTTCTTGTGGAATTGGCAAAGGGATATTTGGAAGCCCATAGAGGGCTATGGGCAAAAAGGAAATATCTTCCGTTCAAAACTGGAAAGAAGCTTTCTGAGAAACTGCTCTGTGTTCTGTTAATTCATCTCCCAGAGTTACATCTTTCCCTTCAAGAAGCCTTTCGCTAAGGCTGTTCTTGTGGAATTGGCAAAGGGATATTTGGAAGCCCATAGAGGGCTCTGGAGAAAAAGGAAATATCTTCCGTTCAAAACTGGAAAGAAGCTTTCTGAGAAACTGCTCTGTGTTCTGTTAATTCATCTCCAAAAGTTACATCTTTCCCTTCAAGAAGCCTTTCGCTAAGGCTGTTCTTGTGGAATTGGCATAGGGATATTTGGAAGCCCCTAGAGGGCTATGGTGAAAAAGGGAATATCTTCCGTTCAAACTGGAAAGAAACTTTCTGAGAAACTGCTCTGTGTTCTGTTAATTCACCTCACAGAGTTACATCTTTCCCTTCAAGTCGCCTTTCGCTAAGGCTGTCCTTGTGGAATTGGCAAAGGGATATTTGGAAGCACATAGAGGGCTATGGAGAAAAAGCAAATATCTTCCGTTCAAAACTAGAAACACGCTTTCTGAGAAACTGCTCTGTGTTCTGTTAATTCATCTCACAGAGTTACATCTTTCCCTTCAAGAAGCCTTTCGCTAAGGCTGTTCTTGTGGAATTGGCAAAGGGATATTTGGAAGCCCATAGAGGGCTATGGTGAAAAAGGAAATATCTTCCGTTCAAAACTCGAAAGAAGCTTTCTGAGAAACTGCTCTGTGTTCTGTTAATTCATCTCACAGAGTTACATCTTTCCCTTCAAGAAGCCTTTCGGTAAGGCTGTTCTTGTGGAATTGGCAAACGGATATTTGGAAGCCCATAGAGGGTTATGGTGAAAAAGGAAATATCTTCCGTTCAAAACTGGAAAGAAGCTTTCTGAGAAACTGCTCTGTGTTCTGTTAATTCATCTCCCAGAGTTACACCTTTCCCTTCAAGAAGCCTTTCGCTAAGGCTGTTCTTGTGGAATTGGCAAATTGATATTTAGAAGCATATAGAGGGCTATGGGGAAAAAGCAAATATCTTCCATTCAAAACTGGAAGGAAGCTTTCTGAGAAACTGCTCTGTGTTCTGTTAATTCATCTCACAGAGTTACATCTTTCCATTCGAGAAGGCTTTCACTTAGGCTGTTCTTGTGAAACTGGCAAAGGGATATTTGGAAGCCCATAGAGGGCTATGGTGAAAAAGGAAATATCTTCCGTTCAACACTGGAAAGAAGCTTTCTGAGAAACTGCTCTGTGTTCTCTTAATTCATCTCATAGAGTTACATCTTTCCCTTCAACAAGCCTTTCGCTAAGGCTGTTCTTGTGGAATTGGGAAAGGGATATTTGGAAGCCCATAGAGGGCTATGGAGAAAAAGCAAATATCTTCCGTTCAAAACTGGAAAGAAGCTTTCTGAGAAACTGCTCTGTGTTCTGTTAATTCATCTCCCAGAGTTACATCTTTCCCTTCAAGAAGCCTTTCGCTAAGGCTGTTCTTGTGGAATTGGCAAAGGGATATTTGGAAGCCCATAGAGGGCTATGGTGAAAAAGGAAATATCTGCCGTTAAAAACTGGAAATAAGCTTTCTGAGAAACTGCTCTGTGTTCCTTTAATTCATCTCACAGAGTTACATCTTTGCCTTCAAGAAGCCTTTCGCTAAGGCTGTTCTTGTGGAATTGGCAAAGGGATATTTGGAAGCCCATAGAGGGCTATGGTGAAAAAGGAAATATCTTCCGTTCAAAACTCGAAAGAAGCTTTCTGAGAAACTGCTCTGTGTTCTGTTAATTCATCTCACAGAGTTACATCTTTCCCTTCAACAAGACTTTCGCTAAGGCTGTTCTTGTGGAATTGGCAAAGGGATATTTGGAAGCCCATAGAGGGCTATGGAGAAAAAGCAAATATCTTCCGTTCAATACTGGAAAGAAGCTTTCTGAGAATCTGCTCTGTGTTCTGTTAATTCATCTCACAGAGTTACATCTTTCCCTTCAAGAAGCCTTTCGCTAAGGCTGTTCTTGTGGAATTGGCAAAGGGATATTTGGAAGCCCTTAGAGGGCTATGGTGAAAAAGGAAATATCTGCCGTTAAAAACTGGAAAGAAGCTTTCTGAGAAACTGCTCTGTGTTCCTTTAATTCATCTCACAGAGTTACATCTTTCCCTTCAAGAAGCCTTTCGCTAAGGTTGTTCTTGTGGAATTGGCAAAGGGATATTTGGAAGCCCATAGAGGGCTATGGAGAAAAAGGAAATATCTTCCGTTCAAAACTTGAAACATGCTTTCTGAGAAACTGCTCTGTGTTTCGTTAATTCACCTCACAGAGTTACATCTTTCCCTTCAAGAAGCCTTTCGCTAAGGCTGTTCTTGTGGAATTGGCAAAGGGATATTTGGAAGCCCTTAGAGGGCTATGGAGAAAAAGCAAATATCTTCCGTTCAAAACTGGAAGAAGCTTTCTGAGAAACTGCTCTGTGTTCTGTTAATTCATCTCACGGAGTTACATCTTTCCCTTCAAGAAGCCTTTCGCTAAGGCTGTTCTTGTGGAATTGGCAAAGGGATATTTGGAAGCCCATAGAGGGCTATGGTGTAAAAGGAAATATCTTCCGTTCAAAACTGGAAAGAAGCTTTCTGAGAAACTGTTCTGTGTTCTGTTAATTCATCTCACAGAGTTGCATCTTTCCCTTCAAGAAGCCTTTCGCTAAGGCTGTTCTTGTGGAATTGTCAACGGGATATTTGGAACCCCATATACGGATACGGTGAAAAAGGAAATATCTTCCGTTCTAAACTGGAAAGAATCTTTTTGAGAAACTGCATTGTGTTCTGTTAATTCATCTCACAGAGTTACATCTTTCCGTTCAAAAGTCTTTCGCTAAGGCTGTTCTTGTGGAATTGGCAAAGGGATATTTGGAAGCCCATAGAGGGCAATGGTGAAAAAGGAAATATCTTCCGTTCAAAACTGGAAAGAAGCTTTCTGAGAAACTGCTCTGTGTTGTGTTAATTCATCTCACAGAGTTACATCGTTCCCTTCAAGAAGCCTTTCGCTAAGGCTGTTCTTGTGGAATTGGCAAAGGGATATTTGGAAGCCCATAGAGGGCTACGGCGAAAAAGGAAATATCTTCCGTTCAACACTGGAAACAAGCTTTCTGAGAAACTGGTCTGTGTTCTGTTAATTCATCTCACAGAGTTACATCTTTCCCTTCAAGAAGCCTTTCGCTAAGGCTGTACTTGTGGAATTGGCAAAGGGATATTTGGAAGGCCATAGAGGGCTATGGTGAAAAAGGAAATATCTTCCGTTCAAAACTGGAAAGAAGCTTTCTGAGAAACTGCTCTGTGTTCTGTTAATTCATCTCACAGAGTTACATCTTTCCCTTCAAGAAGCCTTTCACTAAGGCTGTTCTTGTGGAATTGGCAAAGCGATATTTGGAAGCCCATAGAGGGCTAAGGTGAAAAAGGAAATATCTTCCGTTCAAAACTGGAAAGAAGCTTTCTGAGAAACTGCTCTGTGTTCTGTTAATTCATCTCACAGAGGTACATCTTTCCCTTCAAGAAGCCTTTCGCTAAGGCTGTTCTTGTGGAATTGGCAAAGGGATATTTGGAAGCCCATAGAGGGCTATGGAGAAAAAGGAAATAACTTCCGTTCAAAACTGAAAAGAATATTTTTGAGAATCTGCTCTGTGTTCTGTTAATTCATCTCACAGAGTTACATCTTTCCCTTCAAGAAGCCTTTCGCTAAGGCCGTTCTTGTGGAATTGGCAAAGGGATATTTGGAAGCCCATAGAGGGCTGTGGTGAAAAAGGAAATATCTTCCGTTCAAAACTGGAAAGACGCTTTCTGAGAAACAGCTCTGTGTTCTGTTAATTCATCTCACAGAGTTACATCTTTTACTTCGAGAAACCTTTCGCTAAGGCTGTTCTTGTGGAATTTGCAAAAGGATATTTGGAAACCCATACAGGGCTACGGAGAAAAAGCAAATATCTTCCGTTCAAAACTGGAAAGAAGCATTCTGAGAAACTGCTCTGTGTTCTGTTAATTCATCTCACAGAGTTACATCTTTCCCTTCAAGAAGCCTTTGCTAAGGCTGTTCTTGTGGAATTGGCAAAGGGATATTTGGAAGGCCATAGAGGGCTATGGTGAAAAAGGAAATATCTTCCGTTCAAAACTGGAAAGAAGCTTTCTGAGAAACTGGTCTGTGTTCTGTTAATTCATCTCACAGAGTTACATTTTTCCCTTCCAGAAGCCCTTGGCTAAGGCTGTTCTTGTGGAATTGGCAAAGGGATATTTGGAAGCCCATAGAGGGCTATGGTGAAAAAGGAAATATCTTCCGTTCAAAACTGGAAAGAAGCTTTCTGAGAAACTGCTCTGTGTTCTGTTAATTCATCTCCCAGAGTTACATCTTTCCCTTCAAGAAGCCTTTCGCTAAGGCTGTTCTTGTGGAATTGGCAAAGGGATATTTAGAAGCCCATAGAGGGCTATTGGCAAAAAGGAAATATCTTCCGTTCAAAACTGGAAAGAAGCTTTCTGAGAAACTGCTCTGTGTTCTGTTAATTCATCTCCCAGAGTTACATCTTTCCCTTCAAGAAGCCTTTCGCTAAGGCTGTTCTTGTGGAATTGGCAAAGGGATATTTGGAAGCCCATAGAGGGCTCTGGAGAAAAAAGGAAATATCTTCCGTTCAAAACTGGAAAGAAGCTTTCTGAGAAACTGCTCTGTGTTCTGTTAATTCATCTCCCAGAGTTACATCTTTCCCTTCAAGAAGCCTTTCGCTAAGGCTGTTCTTGTGGAATTGGCAAAGGGATATTTGGAAGCCCATAGAGGGCTATGGGCAAAAAGGAAATATCTTCCGTTCAAAACTGGAAAGAAGCTTTCTGAGAAACTGCTCTGTGTTCCTTTAATTCATCTCCAAAAGTTACATCTTTCCCTTCAAGAAGCCTTTCGCTAAGGCTGTTCTTGTGGAATTGGCATAGGGATATTTGGAAGCCCATAGAGGGCTATGGTGAAAAAGGAAATATCTTCCGTTCAAACTGGAAAGAAACTTTCTGAGAAACTGCTCTGTGTTCTGTTAATTCACCTCACAGAGTTACATCTTTCCCTTCAAGTCGCCTTTCGCTAAGGCTGTCCTTGTGGAATTGGCAAAGGGATATTTGGAAGCACATAGAGGGCTATGGAGAAAAAGCAAATATCTTCCGTTCAAAACTAGAAACACGCTTTCTGAGAAAATGCTCTGTGTTCTGTTAATTCATCTCACAGAGTTACATCTTTCCCTTCAAGAAGCCTTTCGCTAAGGCTGTTCTTGTGGAATTGGCAAAGGGATATTTGGAAGCCCATAGAGGGCTATGGTGAAAAAGGAAATATCTTCCGTTCAAAACTCGAAAGAAGCTTTCTGAGAAACTGCTCTGTGTTCTGTTAATTCATCTCACAGAGTTACATCTTTCCCTTCAAGAAGCCTTTCGCTAAGGCTGTTCTTGTGGAATTGGCAAACGGATATTTGGAAGCCCATAGAGGGTTATGGCGAAAAAGGAAATATCTTCCGTTCAAAACTGGAAAGAAGCTTTCTGAGAAACTGCTCTGTGTTCTGTTAATTCATCTCCCAGAGTTACACCTTTCCCTTCAAGAAGCCTTTCGCTAAGGCTGTTCTTGTGGAATTGGCAAATTGATATTTAGAAGCATATAGAGGGCTATGGAGAAAAAGCAAATATCTTCCATTCAAAACTGGAAGGAAGCTTTCTGAGAAACTGCTCTGTGTTCTGTTAATTCATCTCACAGAGTTACATCTTTCCATTCGAGAAGGCTTTCACTAAGGCTGTTCTTGTGAAACTGGCAAAGGGATATTTGGAAGCCCATAGAGGGCTATGGTGAAAAAGGAAATATCTTCCGTTCAAAACTCGAAAGAAGCTTTCTGAGAAACTGCTCTGTGTTCTGTTAATTCATCTCACAGAGTTACATCTTTCCCTTCAACAAGCCTTTCGCTAAGGCTGTTCTTGTGGAATTGGCAAAGGGATATTTGGAAGCCCATAGAGGGCTATGGAGAAAAAGCAAATATCTTCCGTTCAAAACTGGAAAGAAGCTTTCTGAGAATCTGCTCTGTGTTCTGTTAATTCATCTCACAGAGTTACATCTTTCCCTTCAAGAAGTCTTTCGCTAAGGCTGTTCTTGTGGAATTGGCAAAGGGATATTTGGAAGCCCTTAGAGGGCTATGGTGAAAAAGGAAATATCTGCCGTTAAAAACTGGAAATAAGCTTTCTGAGAAACTGGTCTGTGTTCCTTTAATTCATCTCACAGAGTTACATCTTTCCCTTCAAGAAGCCTTTCGCTAAGGTTGTTCTTGTGGAATTGGCAAAGGGATATTTCGAAGCCCATATAGGGCTATGGAGAAAAAGCAAATATCTTCCGTTCAAAACTTGAAACATGCTTTCTGAGAAACTGCTCTGTGTTTCGTTAATTCATCTCACAGAGTTACATCTTTCCCTTCAAGAAGCCTTTCGCTAAGGCTGTTCTTGTGGAATTGGCAAAGGGATATTTGGAAGCCCTTAGAGGGCTATGGAGAAAAAGCAAATATCTTCCGTTCAAAACTGGAAAGAAGCTTTCTGAGAAACTGCTCTGTGTTCTGTTAATTCATCTCACGGAGTTACATCTTTCCCCTCCAGAAGCCCTTGGCTAAGGCTGTTCTTGTGGAATTGGCAAAGGGATATTTGGAAGCCCATAGAGTGCTATGGTGAAAAAGGAAATATCTTCCGTTCAAAACTGGAAAGAAGCTTTCTGAGAAACTGCTCTGTGTTCTGTTAATTCATCTCACAGAGTTACATCTTTCCCTTCAAGAAGCCTTTCGCTAAGGCTGTTCTTGTGGCATTGGCAAAGGGATATTTGGAAGCCCATAGAGGGCTATGGGCAAAAAGGAAATATCTTCCGTTCAAAACTGGAAAGAAGCTTTCTGAGAAACTGCTCTGTGTTCTGTTAATTCATCTCCCAGAGTTACATCTTTCCCTTCAAGAAGCCTTTCGCTAAGGCTGTTCTTGTGGAATTGGCAAAGGGATATTTGGAAGCCCATAGAGGGCTCTGGAGAAAAAGGAAATATCTTCCGTTCAAAACTGGAAAGAAGCTTTCTGAGAAACTGCTCTGTGTTCTGTTAATTCATCTCCCAGAGTTACATCTTTCCCTTCAAGAAGCCTTTCGCTAAGGCTGTTCTTGTGGAATTGGCAAAGGGATATTTGGAAGCCCATAGAGGGCTATGGGCAAAAAGGAAATATCTTCCGTTCAAAACTGGAAAGAAGCTTTCTGAGAAACTGCTCTGTGTTCTGTTAATTCATCTCCAAAAGTTACATCTTTCCCTTCAAGAAGCCTTTCGCTAAGGCTGTTCTTGTGGAATTGGAATAGGGATATTTGGAAGCCCCTAGAGGGCTATGGTGAAAAAGGAAATATCTTCCGTTCAAACTGGAAAGAAACTTTCTGAGAAACTGCTCTGTGTTCTGTTAATTCACCTCACAGAGTTACATCTTTCCCTTCAAGTCGCCTTTCGCTAAGGCTGTCCTTGTGGAATTGGCAAAGGGATATTTGGAAGCACGTAGAGGGCTATGGAGAAAAAGCAAATATCTTCCGTTCAAAACTAGAAACACGCTTTCTGAGAAACTGCTCTGTGTTCTGTTAATTCATCTCACAGAGTTACATCTTTCCCTTCAAGAAGCCTTTCGCTAAGGCTGTTCTTGTGGAATTGGCAAAGGGATATTTGGAAGCCCATAGAGGGCTATGTAGAAAAAGCAAATATCTTCCGTTCAAAACTTGAAACATGCTTTCTGAGAAACTGCTCTGTGTTTCGTTAATTCATCTCACAGAGTTACATCTTTCCCTTCAAGAAGCCTTTCGCTAAGGCTGTTCTTGTGGAATTGGCAAAGGGATATTTGGAAGCCCTTAGAGGGCTATGGAGAAAAAGCAAATATCTTCCGTTCAAAACTGGAAAGAAGCTTTCTGAGAAACTGCTCTGTGTTCTGTTAATTCATCTCACGGAGTTACATCTTTCCCTTCCAGAAGCCCTTGGCTAAGGCTGTTCTTGTGGAATTGGCAAAGGGATATTTGGAAGCCCATAGAGGGCTATGGTGAAAAAGGAAATATCTTCCGTTCAAAACTGGAAAGAAGCTTTCTGAGAAACTGCTCTGTGTTCTGTTAATTCAACTCACAGAGTTACATCTTTCCCTTCAAGAAGCCTTTCGCTAAGGCTGTTCTTGTGGAATTGGCAAAGGGATATTTGGAAGCCCATAGAGGGCTATGGGCAAAAAGGAAATATCTTCCGTTCAAAACTGGAAAGAAGCTTTCTGAGAAACTGCTCTGTGTTCTGTTAATTCATCTCCCAGAGTTACATCTTTCCCTTCAAGAAGCCTTTCGCTAAGGCTGTTCTTGTGGAATTGGCAAAGGGATATTTGGAAGCCCATAGAGGGCTCTGGAGAAAAAGGAAATATCTTCCGTTCAAAACTGGAAAGAAGCTTTCTGAGAAACTGCTCTGTGTTCTGTTAATTCATCTCCCAGAGTTACATCTTTCCCTTCAAGAAGCCTTTCGCTAAGGCTGTTCTTGTGGAATTGGCAAAGGGATATTTGGAAGCCCATAGAGGGCTATGGGCAAAAAGGAAATATCTTCCGTTCAAAACTGGAAAGAAGCTTTCTGAGAAACTGCTCTGTGTTCTGTTAATTCATCTCCAAAAGTTACATCTTTCCCTTCAAGAAGCCTTTCGCTAAGGCTGTTCTTGTGGAATTGGCATAGGGATATTTGGAAGCCCATAGAGGGCTATGGTGAAAAAGGAAATATCTTCCGTTCAAACTGGAAAGAAACTTTCTGAGAAACTGCTCTGTGTTCTGTTAATTCACCTCACAGAGTTACATCTTTCCCTTCAAGTCGCCTTTCGCTAAGGCTGTCCTTGTGGAATTGGCAAAGGGATATTTGGAAGCACATAGAGGGCTATGGAGAAAAAGCAAATATCTTCCGTTCAAAACTACAAACACGCTTTCTGAGAAACTGCTCTGTGTTCTGTTAATTCATCTCACAGAGTTACATCTTTCCCTTCAAGAAGCCTTTCGCTAAGGCTGTTCTTGTGGAATTGGCAAAGGGATATTTGGAAGCCCATAGAGGGCTATGGTGAAAAAGGAAATATCTTCCGTTCAAAACTCGAAAGAAGCTTTCTGAGAAACTGCTCTGTGTTCTGTTAATTCATCTCACAGAGTTACATCTTTCCCTTCAAGAAGCCTTTCGCTAAGGCTGTTCTTGTGGAATTGGCAAATTGATATTTAGAAGCATATAGAGGGCTATGGGGAAAAAGCAAATATCTTCCATTCAAAACTGGAAGGAAGCTTTCTGAGAAACTGCTCTTTGTTCTGTTAATTCATCTCACAGAGTTACATCTTTCCATTCGAGAAGGCTTTCACTTAGGCTGTTCTTGTGAAACTGGCAAAGGGATATTTGGAAGCCCATAGAGGGCTATGGTGAAAAAGGAAATATCTTCCGTTCAACACTGGAAAGAAGCTTTCTGAGAAACTGCTCTGTGTTCTGTTAATTCATCTCATAGAGTTACATCTTTCCCTTCAACAAGCCTTTCGCTAAGGCTGTTCTTGTGGAATTGGGAAAGGGATATTTGGAAGCCCATAGAGGGCTATGGAGAAAAAGCAAATATCTTCCGTTCAAAACTGGAAAGAAGCTTTCTGAGAAACTGCTCTGTGTTCTGTTAATTCATCTCCCAGAGTTACATCTTTCCCTTCAAGAAGCCTTTCGCTAAGGCTGTTCTTGTGGAATTGGCAAAGGGATATTTGGAAGCCCATAGAGGGCTATGGTGAAAAAGGAAATATCTGCCGTTAAAAACTGGAAATAAGCTTTCTGAGAAACTGCTCTGTGTTCCTTTAATTCATCTCACAGAGTTACATCTTTGCCTTCAAGAAGCCTTTCGCTAAGGCTGTTCTTGTGGAATTGGCAAAGGGATATTTGGAAGCCCATAGAGGGCTATGGTGAAAAAGGAAATATCTTCCGTTCAAAACTCGAAAGAAGCTTTCTGAGAAACTGCTCTGTGTTCTGTTAATTCATCTCACAGAGTTACATCTTTCCCTTCAACAAGCCTTTCGCTAAGGCTGTTCTTGTGGAATTGGCAAAGGGATATTTGGAAGCCCTTAGAGGGCTATGGTGAAAAAGGAAATATCTGCCGTTAAAAACTGGAAAGAAGCTTTCTGAGAAACTGCTCTGTGTTCCTTTAATTCATCTCACAGAGTTACATCTTTCCCTTCAAGAAGCCTTTCGCTAAGGTTGTTCTTGTGGAATTGGCAAAGGGATATTTCGAAGCCCATAGAGGGCTATGGAGAAAAAGCAAATATCTTCCGTTCAAAACTTGAAACATGCTTTCTGAGAAACTGCTCTGTGTTTCGTTAATTCATCTCACAGAGTTACATCTTTCCCTTCAAGAAGCCTTTCGCTAAGGCTGTTCTTGTGGAATTGGCAAAGGGATATTTGGAAGCCCTTAGAGGGCTATGGAGAAAAAGCAAATATCTTCCGTTCAAAACTGGAAAGAAGCTTTCTGAGAAACTGCTCTGTGTTCTGTTAATTCATCTCACGGAGTTACATCTTTCCCTTCAAGAAGCCTTTCGCTAAGGCTGTTCTTGTGGAATTGGCAAAGGGATATTTGGAAGCCCATAGAGGGCTATGGTGAAAAAGGAAATATCTTCCGTTCAAAACTGGAAAGAAGCTTTCTGAGAAACTGCTCTGTGTTCTGTTAATTCATCTCACAGAGTTACATCTTTCCCTTCAAGAAGCCTTTCGCTAAGGCTGTTCTTGTGGAATTGGCATAGGGATATTTGGAAGCCCATAGAGGGCTATGGTGAAAAAGGGAATATCTTCCGTTCAAAACTGGAAAGAAGCTTTCTGAGAAACTGCTCTGTGTTCTGTTAATTCAACTCACAGAGTTACATCTTTCCCTTCAAGAAGCCTTTCGCTAAGGCTGTTCTTGTGGAATTGGCAAAGGGATATTTGGAAGCCCATAGAGGGCTATGGGCAAAAAGGAAATATCTTCCGTTCAAAACTGGAAAGAAGCTTTCTGAGAAACTGCTCTGTGTTCTGTTAATTCATCTCCCAGAGTTACATCTTTCCCTTCAAGAAGCCTTTCGCTAAGGCTGTTCTTGTGGAATTGGCAAAGGGATATTTGGAAGCCCATAGAGGGCTCTGGAGAAAAAGGAAATATCTTCCGTTCAAAACTGGAAAGAAGCTTTCTGAGAAACTGCTCTGTGTTCTGTTAATTCATCTCCCAGAGTTACATCTTTCCCTTCAAGTCGCCTTTCGCTAAGGCTGTCCTTGTGGAATTGGCAAAGGGATATTTGGAAGCACATAGAGGGCTATGGAGAAAAAGCAAATATCTTCCGTTCAAAACTAGAAACACGCTTTCTGAGAAACTGCTCTGTGTTCTGTTAATTCATCTCACAGAGTTACATCTTTCCCTTCAAGAAGCCTTTCGCTAAGGCTGTTCTTGTGGAATTGGCAAAGGGATATTTGGAAGCCCATAGAGGGCTATGGTGAAAAAGGAAATATCTTCCGTTCAAAACTCGAAAGAAGCTTTCTGAGAAACTGCTCTGTGTTCTGTTAATTCATCTCACAGAGTTACATCTTTCCCTTCAAGAAGCCTTTCGCTAAGGCTGTTCTTGTGGAATTGGCAAACGGATATTTGGAAGCCCATAGAGGGTTATGGTGAAAAAGGAAATATCTTCCGTTCAAAACTGGAAAGAAGCTTTCTGAGAAACTGCTCTGTGTTCTGTTAATTCATCTCCCAGAGTTACACCTTTCCCTTCAAGAAGCCTTTCGCTAAGGCTGTTCTTGTGGAATTGGCAAATTGATATTTAGAAGCATATAGAGGGCTATGGGGAAAAAGCAAATATCTTCCATTCAAAACTGGAATGAAGCTTTCTGAGAAACTGCTCTGTGTTCTGTTAATTCATCTCACAGAGTTACATCTTTCCATTCGAGAAGGCTTTCACTTAGGCTGTTCTTGTGAAACTGGCAAAGGGATATTTGGAAGCCCATAGAGGGCTACGGTGAAAAAGGAAATATCCTCCGTTCAACACTGGAAAGAAGCTTTCTGAGAAACTGCTCTGTGTTCTCTTAATTCATCTCATAGAGTTACATCTTTCCCTTCAACTAGCCTTTCGCTAAGGCTGTTCTTGTGGAATTGGGAAAGGGATATTTGGAAGCCCATAGAGGGCTATGGAGAAAAAGCAAATATCTTCCGTTCAAAACTGGAAAGAAGCTTTCTGAGAAACTGCTCTGTGTTCTGTTAATTCATCTCCCAGAGTTACATCTTTCCCTTCAAGAAGCCTTTCGCTAAGGCTGTTCTTGTGGAATTGGCAAAGGGATATTTGGAAGCCCATAGAGGGCTATGGTGAAAAAGGAAATATCTGCCGTTAAAAACTGGAAATAAGCTTTCTGAGAAACTGCTCTGTGTTCCTTTAATTCATCTCACAGAGTTACATCTTTGCCTTCAAGAAGCCTTTCGCTAAGGCTGTTCTTGTGGAATTGGCAAAGGGATATTTGGAAGCCCATAGAGGGCTATGGTGAAAAAGGAAATATCTTCCGTTCAAAACTCGAAAGAAGCTTTCTGAGAAACTGCTCTGTGTTCTGTTAATTCATCTCACAGAGTTACATCTTTCCCTTCAACAAGACTTTCGCTAAGGCTGTTCTTGTGGAATTGGCAAAGGGATATTTGGAAGCCCATAGAGGGCTATGGAGAAAAAGCAAATATCTTCCGTTCAAAACTGGAAAGAAGCTTTCTGAGAATCTGCTCTGTGTTCTGTTAATTCATCTCACAGAGTTACATCTTTCCCTTCAAGAAGCCTTTCGCTAAGGCTGTTCTTGTGGAATTGGCAAAGGGATATTTGGAAGCCCTTAGAGGGCTATGGTGAAAAAGGAAATATCTGCCGTTAAAAACTGGAAAGAAGCTTTCTGAGAAACTGCTCTGTGTTCCTTTAATTCATCTCACAGAGTTACATCTTTCCCTTCAAGAAGCCTTTCGCTAAGGTTGTTCTTGTGGAATTGGCAAAGGGATATTTCGAAGCCCATAGAGGGCTATGGAGAAAAAGCAAATATCTTCCGTTCAAAACTTGAAACATGCTTTCTGAGAAACTGCTCTGTGTTTCGTTAATTCATCTCACAGAGTTACATCTCTCCCTTCAAGAAGCCTTTCGCTAAGGCTGTTCTTGTGGAATTGGCAAAGGGATATTTGGAAGCCCTTAGAGGGCTATGGAGAAAAAGCAAATATCTTCCGTTCAAAACTGGAAAGAAGCTTTCTGAGAAACTGCTCTGTGTTCTGTTAATTCATCTCACGGAGTTACATCTTTCCCTTCAAGAAGCCTTTCGCTAAGGCTGTTCTTGTGGAATTGGCAAAGGGATATTTGGAAGCCCATAGAGGGCTATGGTGAAAAAGGAAATATCTTCCGTTCAAAACTGGAAAGAAGCTTTCTGAGAAACTGTTCTGTGTTCTGTTAATTCATCTCACAGAGTTGCATCTTTCCCTTCAAGAAGCCTTTCGCTAAGGCTGTTCTTGTGGAATTGTCAACGGGATATTTGGAACCCCATATAGGGATACGGTGAAAAAGGAAATATCTTCCGTTCTAAACTGGAAAGAATCTTTTTGAGAAACTGCTTTGTGTTCTGTTAATTCATCTCACAGAGTTACATCTTTCCGTTCAAAAGCCTTTCGCTAAGGCTGTTCTTGTGGAATTGGCAAAGGGATATTTGGAAGCCCATAGAGGGCAATGGTGAAAAAGGAAATATCTTCCGTTCAAAACTGGAAAGAAGCTTTCTGAGAAACTGCTCTGTGTTGTGTTAATTCATCTCACAGAGTTACATCGTTCCCTTCAAGAAGCCTTTCGCTAAGGCTGTTCTTGTGGAATTGGCAAAGGGATATTTGGAAGCCCATAGAGGGCTATGGCGAAAAAGCAAATATCTTCCGTTCAACACTGGAAACAAGCTTTCTGAGAAACTGGTCTGTGTTCTGTTAATTCATCTCACAGAGTTACATCTTTCCCTTCAAGAAGCCTTTCGCTAAGGCTGTACTTGTGGAATTGGCAAAGGGATATTTGGAAGGCCATAGAGGGCTATGGTGAAAAAGGAAATATCTTCCGTTCAAAACTGGAAAGAAGCTTTCTGAGAAACTGCTCTGTGTTCTGTTAATTCATCTCACAGAGTTACATCTTTCCCTTCAAGAAGCCTTTCACTAAGGCTGTTCTTGTGGAATTGGCAAAGCGATATTTGGAAGCCCATAGAGGGCTATGGTGAAAAAGGAAATATCTTCCGTTCAAAACTGGAAAGAAGCTTTCTGAGAAACTGCTCTGTGTTCTGTTAATTCATCTCACAGAGGTACATCTTTCCCTTCAAGAAGCCTTTCGCTAAGGCTGTTCTTGTGGAATTGGCAAAGGGATATTTGGAAGCCCATAGAGGGCTATGGAGAAAAAGGAAATAACTTCCGTTCAAAACTGAAAAGAATATTTTTGAGAATCTGCTCTGTGTTCTGTTAATTCATCTCACAGAGTTACATCTTTCCCTTCAAGAAGCCTTTCGCTAAGGCCGTTCTTGTGGAATTGGCAAAGGGATATTTGGAAGCCCATAGAGGGCTGTGGTGAAAAAGGAAATATCTTCCGTTCAAAACTGGAAAGACGCTTTCTGAGAAACAGCTCTGTGTTCTGTTAATTCATCTCACAGAGTTACATCTTTCCCTTCAAGAAGCCTTTCGCTAAGGCTGTTCTTGTGGAATTGGCAAAGGGATATTTGGAAGCCCATAGAGGGCTATGGAGAAAAAGGAAATATCTTCCGTTCAAAACTGGAAAGAAGCTTTCTGAGAAACTGCTCTGTGTTCTGTTAATTCATCTCACAGAGTTACATCTTTCCCTTCAAGAAGCCTTTCGCTAAGGCTGTACTTGTGGATTTGGCAAAGGGATATTTGGAAGCCCATAGAGGGCTATTTTGAAAAAGGAAATATCTTCCGTTCAAAACTGGAAAGAAGCTTTCTGAGAAACTGCTCTGTGTTCTCTTAATTCATCTCACAGAGTTACATCTTTCCCTTCAAGAAGCCTTTAACTAAGGCTGTTCTTGTGGAATTGGCAAAGGGATATTTGGAAGCCCATAGAGGGCTATGGTGAAAAAGGAAATATCTTCCGTTCAAAACTGGAAAGAAGCTTTCTGAGAAACTGCTCTGTGTTCTGTTAATTCATCTCACAGAGGTACATCTTTCCCTTCAAGAAGCCTTTCCTAAGGCTGTTCTTGAGGAACTGGCAAAGGGATATTTGGAAGCCCATAGAGGGCTATGGTGAAAAAGGAAATATCTTCCGTTCTTAACTGGAAAGAAGCTTTCTCAGAAACAGCTCTGTGTTCTGTTAATTCATCTCACGGAGTTACATCTTTCCCTTCAAGAAGCCTTTCGCTAAGGCTGTTCTTGTGGAATTGGCAAAGGGATATTCGGAAGCCCATAGAGGGCTACGGTGAAAAAGGAAATATCTTCCGTTCAAAACTGGAAAGAATCTTTTTGAGAAACTGCTCTGTGTTCTGTTAATTCATCTCACAGAGTTACATGTTTCCGTTCAAGAAGCCTTTCGCTAAGGCTGTTCTTGTGGAATTGGCAAAGGGATATTTGGAATCCCATTGAGGGCTATGGAGGAAAAGCAAATATCTTCCGTTCAATACTGGAAAGAAGCTTTCTGAGAAACTGCTCTGTGTTCTGTTAATTCATCTCCCAGAGTTACATCTTTCCCTTGAAGAAGCCTTTCGCTAAGGCTGTTCTTGTGGAATTGGCAAAGGGATACTTGGAAGCCCATAGAGGGCTATTTTGAAAAAGGAAATAACTTCCGTTCAAAACTGGAAAGAAGCTTTCTGAGAAACTGCTCTGTGTTCTGTTAATTCATCTCCCAGAGTTACATCTTTCCCTTCAAGAAGCCTTTCGCTAAGGCTGTTCTTGTGGAATTGGCAAAGGGATATTTGGAAGCCCATAGAGGGCTACGGTGAAAAAGGAAATATCTTCCGTTCAAAACTGGAAAGAAGCTTTCTGAGAAACTGCTCTGTGTTCTGTTAATTCATCTCACAGGGTTACATCTTTCCCTTCAAGAAGCCTTTCGCTAAGGCTGTTCTTGTGGAATTGGCAAAGGGATATTTGGAAGCCCATAGAGGGCTATGGTGAAAAAGGAAATATCTTCCGTTCAAAACTGGAAAGAATCTTTCTGAGAAACTGCTCTGTGTTCTGTTAATTCATCTCCCAGAGTTACATCTTTCCCTTCAAGAAGCCTTTCGCTAAGGCAGTTGTGTGTAATTGGCAAAGGGATATTTGGAAGCCCATAGAGGGCTAGGGTGAAAAATGAAATATCTTCCGTTCAAAACTGGAAAGAAGCTTTCTGAGAAACTGCCCTGTGTTCTGTTAATTCATCTCCCAGAGTTACATCTTTCCCTTCAAGAAGCCTTTCGCTAAGGCTGTTCTTGTGGAATTGGCAAAGGGATATTTGGAAGGCCATAGAGGGGTATGGGCAAAAAGGAAATATCTTCCGTTCAAAACTGGAAAGAAGCTTTCTGAGAAACTGCTCTGTGTTCTGTTAATTCATCTCCCAGAATTACATCTTTCCCTTCAAGAAGCCTTTCGCTAAGGCTGTTCTTGTGGAATTGGCAAAGGGATATTTGGAAGACCATAGAGGGCTCTGGAGAAAAAGGAAATATCTTCCGTTCAAAACTGGAAAGAAGCTTTCTGAGAAACTGCTCTGTGTTCTGTTAATTCATCTCACAGAGTTACATCTTTCCCTTCAAGAAGCCTTTCACTAAGGCCGTTCTTGTGGAATTGGCAAAGGGATATTTGGAAGGCCATAGAGGGCTATGGTGAAAATGGAAATATCTTCCGTTCAAAACAGGAAAGAAGCTTTCTGGGAAACTGCTCTGTGTTCTGTTAATTCATCTCACAGAGTTACATCTTTCCCTTCAAGAAGCCTTTCGCTAAGGCTGTTCTTGTGGAATTGGTAAAGGGATATTTGGAAGCCCATAGAGGGCTACGGTGAAAAAGGAAATATCTTCCGTTGAAAACTGGAAAGAAGCTTTCTGAGAAACTGCTCTGTGTTCTGTTAATTCATCTCACGGAGTTACATCTTTCCCTTCAAGAAGTCTTTCGCTAAGGCTGTTCTTGTGGAATTGGCAAAGGGATATTTGGAAGCCCATAGAGGGCTATGGTGAAAAAGGAAATATCTTCCGTTCAAAACTGGAAAGAAGCTTTCTGAGAAACTGCTCTGTGTTCTGTTAATTCATCTCACAGAGTTACATCTTTCCGTTCAAGAAGCCTTTCGCTAAGGCTGTTCTTGTGGAATTGGCAAAGGGATATTTGGAAGCCCATAGAGGGCTATGGTGAAAAAGGTAATATCTTCCGTTCAAAACTGGAAAGAAGCTTTCTGAGAAACTGCTCTGTGTTCTGTTAATTCATCTCCAAGAGTTACATCTTTCCTTTCAAGAAGCCTTTCGCTAAGGCTGTTCTTGTGGAATTGGCAAAGGGATATTTGGAAGCCCATAGAGGGCTATTTTAAAAAAGGAAATATCTTCCGTTCAAAACTGTAAAGAAGCTTTCTGAGAAACTGCTCTGTGTTCTGTTAATTCATCTCACAGAGTTACATCTTTCCCTTCAAGAAGCCTTTCACTAAGGCTGTTCTTGTGGAATTGGCAAAGGGATATTTGGAAGCCCATAGAGGGCTATGGTGAAAAAGTAAATATCTTCCGTTGTTAACTGGAAAGAAGCTTTCTCAGAAACAGCTCTGTGTTCTGTTAATTCATCTCACAGAATTACATCTTTCACTTCAAGAAGTCTTTCGCTAAGGCTGTTCTTGTGGAATTGGCAAAGGGATATTTGGAAGCCCCTAGAGAGCTATGGAGAAAAAGGATATATCTTCCGTTCAAAAATGAAAAGAATCTTTTTGAGAAACTGCTCTGTGTTCTGTTAATTCATCTCACAGAGTTACATTTTTCCCTTCAAGAAGCCTTTTGCTAAGGCCGTTCTTGTGGAATTGGCAAAGGGTATTTGGAAGCCCATAGAGGGCTATGGTGTAAATGGAAATATCTTCCGTTCAAAACTGGAAAGAAGCTTTCTGGGAAACTGCTCTGTGTTCTGTTAATTCATCTCTCAGAGTTACATCTTTCCCTTCAAGAAGCCTTTCGCTAAGGCTGTTCTTGTGGAATTGGCAAAGGGATATTTGGAAGCCCATAGAGGGCTACGGTGAAAAAGGAAATATCTTCCGTTGAAAACTGGAAAGAAGCTTTCTGAGAAACTGCTCTGTGTTCTGTTAATTCATCTCACGGAGTTACATCTTTCCCTTCAATAAGCCTTTCGCTATGTTTGTTCTTGTGGAATTGGCAAAGGGATATTTGGAAGCCCATAGAGGGCTATGGTGAAAAAGGAAATATCTTCCGTTCAAAACTGGAAAGAAGCTTTCTGAGAAACTGCTCTGTGTTCTGTTAATTCATCTCACAGAGTTACATCTTTCCCTTCAAGAAGCCTTTCGCTAAGGCTGTTCTTGTGGAATTGGCAAAGGGATATTTGGAAGCCCATAGAGGGCTATGGGCAAAAAGGAAATATCTTCCGTTCAAAACTGGAAAGAAGCTTTCTGAGAAACTGCTCTGTGTTCTGTTAATTCATCTCCCAGAGTTACATCTTTCCCTTCAAGAAGCCTTTCGCTAAGGCTGTTCTTGTGGAATTGGCAAAGGGATATTTGGAAGCCCATAGAGGGCTATGGTGAAAAAGGAAATATCTTCCGTTCAAAACTGGAAAGAAGCTTTCTGAGAAACTGCTCTGTGTTCTGTTAATTCATCTCACAGAGTTACATCTTTCCCTTCAAGAAGCCTTTCGCTAAGGCTGTTCTTGAGGAATTGGCAAAGGGATACTTGGAAGCTCATAGAGGGCTATGGTGAAAAAGGAAATATCTTCCGTTCTTAACTGGAAAGAAGCTTTCTCAGAAACTGCTCTGTGTTCTCTTAATTCATCTCACAGAATTACATATTTCACTTCAAGAAGCCTTTCGCTAAGGCTGTTCTTGTGGAATTGGCAAAGGGATATTTGGAAGCCCATAGAGGGCTATGGAGAAAAAGGAAATAACTTCCGTTCAAAACTGAAAAGAATCTTTTTGAGAATCTGCTCTGTGTTCTGTTAATTCATCTCACAGAGTTACATCTTTCCCTTCAAGAAGCCTTTCGCTAAGGCCGTTCTTGTGGAATTGGCAAAGGTATATTTGGAAGCCCATAGAGGGCTATGGTGAAAAAGGAAATATCTTCGGTTCAAAACTGGAAAGACGCTTTCTGAGAAACTGCTCTGTGTTCTGTTAATTCATCTCACAGAGTTACATCTTTTACTTCGAGAAGCCTTTCGCTAAGGCTGTTCTTGTGGAATTTGCAAAAGGATATTTGGAAACCCATACAGGGCTACGGAGAAAAAGCAAATATCTTCCGTTCAAAACTGGAAAGAAGCTTTCTGAGAAACTGCTCTGTGTTCTGTTAATTCAGCTCACAGAGTTACATCTTTCCCTTCAAGAAGCCTTTGCTAAGGCTGTTCTTGTGGAATTGGCAAAGGGATATTTGGAAGGCCATAGAGGGCTATGGTGAAAAAGGAAATATCTTCCGTTCAAAACTGGAAAGAAGCTTTCTGAGAAACTGGTCTGTGTTCTGTTAATTCATCTCACAGAGTTACATCTTTCCGTTCAAAAGCCTTTCGCTAAGGCTGTTCTTGTGGAATTGGCAAAGGGATATTTGGAAGCCCATAGAGGGCAATGGTGAAAAAGGAAATATCTTCCGTTCAAAACTGGAAAGAAGCTTTCTGAGAAACTGCTCTGTGTTGTGTTAATTCATCTCACAGAGTTACATCGTTCCCTTCAAGAAGCCTTTCGCTAAGGCTGTTCTTGTGGAATTGGCAAAGGGATATTTGGAAGCCCATAGAGGGCTACGGCGAAAAAGCAAATATCTTCCGTTCAAATTGGAAACAAGCTTTCTGAGAAACTGCTCTGTGTTCTGTTAATTCATCTCACAGAGTTACATGTTTCCCTTCAAGAAGCCTTTCGCTAAGGCTGTACTTGTGGAATTGGCAAAGGGATATTTGGAAGGCCATAGAGGGCTATGGTGAAAAAGGAAATATCTTCCGTTCAAAACTGGAAAGAAGCTTTCTGAGAAACTGCTCTGTGTTCTGTTAATTCATCTCACAGAGTTACATCTTTCCCTTCAAGAAGCCTTTCACTAAGGCTGTTCTTGTGGAATTGGCAAAGGGATATTTGGAAGCCCATAGAGGGCTATGGTGAAAAAGGAAATATCTTCCGTTCAAAACTGGAAAGAAGCTTTCTGAGAAACTGCTCTCTGTTCTGTTAATTCATCTCACAGAGGTACATCTTTCCCTTCAAGAAGCCTTTCGCTAAGGCTGTTCTTGTGGAATTGGCAAAGGGATATTTGGAAGCCCATAGAGGGCTATGGTGAAAAAGGAAATATCTTCCGTTCTTAACTGGAAAGAAGCTTTCTCAGAAACAGCTCTGTGTTCTGTTAATTCATCTCACAGAATTACATCTTTCACTTCAAGAAGTCTTTCGCTAAGGCTGTTCTTGTGGAATTGGCAAAGGGATATTTGGAAGCCCATAGAGGGCTATGGTGAAAAAGGAAATATATTCCGTTCAAAACTGGAAAGAAGCTTTCAGAGAAACTGCTCTGTGTTCTGTTAATTCATCTCACAGATTTACATCTTTCCATTCGAGAAGCCTTTCACTTAGGCTGTCCTTGTGGAATTGGCAAAGGGATATTTGGAAGCCCATAGAGGGCTATGGTGAAAAAGGAAATATCTTCCGTTCTTAACTGGAAAGAAGCTTTCTCAGAAACAGCTCTGTGTTCTGTTAATTCATCTCACAGAATTACATCTTTCACTTCAAGAAGTCTTTCGCTAAGGCTGTTCTTGTGGAATTGGCAAAGGGATATTTGGAAGCCCATAGAGGGCTATGGTGAAAAAGGAAATATATTCCGTTCAAAACTGGAAAGAAGCTTTCAGAGAAACTGCTCTGTGTTCTGTTAATTCATCTCACAGATTTACATCTTTCCATTCGAGAAGCCTTTCACTTAGGCTGTTCTTGTGGAATTGGCAAAGGGATATTTGGAAGCCCATAGAGGGCTATGTTAAAAAAGGAAATATCTTCCGTTCAAAACTGGAAAGAAGCTTTCTGAGAAACTGCTCTGTGTTCTGTAAATTCATCTCACAGAGTTACATCTTTCCCTTCAAGAAGCCTTTCGCTAAGCCTGTTCTTGTGGAATTGGGAAAGGGATATTTGGAAGCCCATAGAGGGCTATGGAGAAAAAGCAAATATCTTCCGTTCAAAACTGGAAAGAAGCTTTCTGAGAAACTGCTCTGTGTTCTGTTAATTCACCTCACAGAGTTACATCTTTCCCTTCAAGAAGCCTTTCGCTAAGGCTGTTCTTGTGGAATAGGCAAAGGGATATTTGGAAGCCCATAGAGGGCAATGGTGTAAAAGGAAATATCTTCCGTTCAAAACTGGAAAGAAGCTTTCTGAGAAACTGCTCTGTGTTCTGTTAATTCATCTCACAGAGTTACATCTTTCCCTTCAAGAAGCCTTTCGCTAAGGTTGTTCTTGAGGAATTGGCAAAGGGATATTTGGAAGCCCGTAGAGGGCTATGGTGAAAAAGGAAATATCTTCCGTTCAAAACTGGAAAGAAGCTTTCTGAGAAACTGCTCTGTGTTCTGTTAATTCATCTCACAGAGTTACATCTTTCCCTTCAAGAAGCCTTTCGCTAAGGCTGTTCTTGTGGAATTGGCAAAGGGATATTTGGAAGCCCCTAGAGGGCTATGGAGAAAAAGGAAATATCTTCCGTTCAAAACTGGAAAGAAGCTTTCTGAGAAACTGCTCTGTGTTCTGTTAATTCATCTCCAAGAGTTACATCTTTCCTTTCAAGAAGCCTTTCGCTAAGGCTGTTCTTGTGGAATTGGCAAAGGGATATTTGGAAGCCCATAGAGGGCTATTTTGAAAAAGGAAATATCTTCCGTTCAAAACTGGAAAGAAGCTTTCTGAGAAACTGCTCTGTGTTCTCTTAATTCATCTCACAGAGTTACATCTTTCCCTTCAAGAAGCCTTTAACTAAGGCTGTTCTTGTGGAATTGGCAAAGGGATATTTGGAAGCCCATAGAGGGCTATGGTGAAAAAGGAAATATCTTCCGTTCAAAACTGGAAAGAAGCTTTCTGAGAAACTGCTCTGTGTTCTGTTAATTCATCTCACAGAGGTACATCTTTCCCTTCAAGAAGCCTTTCCTAAGGCTGTTCTTGAGGAACTGGCAAAGGGATATTTGGAAGCCCATAGAGGGCTATGGTGAAAAAGGAAATATCTTCCGTTCTTAACTGGAAAGAAGCTTTCTCAGAAACAGCTCTGTGTTCTGTTAATTCATCTCACGGAGTTACATCTTTCCCTTCAAGAAGCCTTTCGCTAAGGCTGTTCTTGTTTAATTGGCAAAGGGATATTCGGAAGCCCATAGAGGGCTACGGTGAAAAAGGAAATATCTTCCGTTCAAAACTGGAAAGAATCTTTTTGAGAAACTGCTCTGTGTTCTGTTAATTCATCTCACAGAGTTACATGTTTCCGTTCAAGAAGCCTTTCGCTAAGGCTGTTCTTGTGGAATTGGCAAAGGGATATTTGGAATCCCATTGAGGGCTATGGAGGAAAAGCAAATATCTTCCGTTCAATACTGGAAAGAAGCTTTCTGAGAAACTGCTCTGTGTTCTGTTAATTCATCTCCCAGAGTTACATCTTTCCCTTGAAGAAGCCTTTCGCTAAGGCTGTTCTTGTGGAATTGGCAAAGGGATACTTGGAAGCCCATAGAGGGCTATTTTGAAAAAGGAAATAACTTCCGTTCAAAACTGGAAAGAAGCTTTCTGAGAAACTGCTCTGTGTTCTGTTAATTCATCTCCCAGAGTTACATCTTTCCCTTCAAGAAGCCTTTCGCTAAGGCTGTTCTTGTGGAATTGGCAAAGGGATATTTGGAAGCCCATAGAGGGCTACGGTGAAAAAGGAAATATCTTCCGTTCAAAACTGGAAAGAAGCTTTCTGAGAAACTGCTCTGTGTTCTGTTAATTCATCTCCCAGAGTTACATCTTTCCCTTCAAGAAGCCTTTCGCTAAGGCAGTTGTGTGTAATTGGCAAAGGGATATTTGGAAGCCCATAGAGGGCTAGGGTGAAAAATGAAATATCTTCCGTTCAAAACTGGAAAGAAGCTTTCTGAGAAACTGCCCTGTGTTCTGTTAATTCATCTCACAGAGTTACATCTTTCCCTTCAAGAAGCCTTTCGCTAAGGCTGTTCTTGTGGAATTGGCAAAGGGATATTTGGAAGGCCATAGAGGGCTATGGGCAAAAAGGAAATATCTTCCGTTCAAAACTGGAAAGAAGCTTTCTGAGAAACTGCTCTGTGTTCTGTTAATTCATCTCCCAGAATTACATCTTTCCCTTCAAGAAGCCTTTCGCTAAGGCTGTTCTTGTGGAATTGGCAAAGGGATATTTGGAAGACCATAGAGGGCTCTGGAGAAAAAGGAAATATCTTCCGTTCAAAACTGGAAAGAAGCTTTCTGAGAAACTGCTCTGTGTTCTGTTAATTCATCTCACAGAGTTACATCTTTCCCTTCAAGAAGCCTTTCACTAAGGCCGTTCTTGTGGAATTGGCAAAGGGATATTTGGAAGCCCATAGAGGGCTATGGTGAAAATGGAAATATCTTCCGTTCAAAACAGGAAAGAAGCTTTCTGGGAAACTGCTCTGTGTTCTGTTAATTCATCTCACAGAGTTACATCTTTCCCTTCAAGAAGCCTTTCGCTAAGTCTGTTCTTGTGGAATTGGTAAAGGGATATTTGGAAGCCCATAGAGGGCTACGGTGAAAAAGGAAATATCTTCCGTTGAAAACTGGAAAGAAGCTTTCTGAGAAACTGCTCTGTGTTCTGTTAATTCATCTCACGGAGTTACATCTTTCCCTTCAAGAAGTCTTTCGCTAAGGCTGTTCTTGTGGAATTGGCAAAGGGATATTTGGAAGCCCATAGAGGGCTATGGTGAAAAAGGAAATATCTTCCGTTCAAAACTGGAAAGAAGCTTTCTGAGAAACTGCTCTGTGTTCTGTTAATTCATCTCACAGAGTTACATCTTTCCGTTCAAGAAGCCTTTCGCTAAGGCTGTTCTTGTGGAATTGGCAAAGGGATATTTGGAAGCCCATAGAGGGCTATGGTGAAAAAGGTAATATCTTCCGTTCAAAACTGGAAAGAAGCTTTCTGAGAAACTGCTCTGTGTTCTGTTAATTCATCTCCAAGAGTTACATCTTTCCTTTCAAGAAGCCTTTCGCTAAGGCTGTTCTTGTGGAATTGGCAAAGGGATATTTGGAAGCCCATAGAGGGCTATTTTAAAAAAGGAAATATCTTCCGTTCAAAACTGTAAAGAAGCTTTCTGAGAAACTGCTCTGTGTTCTGTTAATTCATCTCACAGAGTTACATCTTTCCCTTCAAGAAGCCTTTCACTAAGGCTGTTCTTGTGGAATTGGCAAAGGGATATTTGGAAGCCCATAGAGGGCTATGGTGAAAAAGTAAATATCTTCCGTTGTTAACTGGAAAGAAGCTTTCTCAGAAACAGCTCTGTGTTCTGTTAATTCATCTCACAGAATTACATCTTTCACTTCAAGAAGTCTTTCGCTAAGGCTGTTCTTGTGGAATTGGCAAAGGGATATTTGGAAGCCCCTAGAGAGCTATGGAGAAAAAGGATATATCTTCCGTTCAAAAATGAAAAGAATCTTTTTGAGAAACTGCTCTGTGTTCTGTTAATTCATCTCACAGAGTTACATTTTTCCCTTCAAGAAGCCTTTTGCTAAGGCCGTTCTTGTGGAATTGGCAAAGGGTATTTGGAAGCCCATAGAGGGCTATGGTGTAAATGGAAATATCTTCCGTTCAAAACTGGAAAGAAGCTTTCTGGGAAACTGCTCTGTGTTCTGTTAATTCATCTCACAGAGTTACATCTTTCCCTTCAAGAAGCCTTTCGCTAAGGCTGTTCTTGTGGAATTGGCAAAGGGATATTTGGAAGCCCATAGAGGGCTACGGTGAAAAAGGAAATATCTTCCGTTGAAAACTGGAAAGAAGCTTTCTGAGAAACTGCTCTGTGTTCTGTTAATTCATCTCACGGAGTTACATCTTTCCCTTCAATAAGCCTTTCGCTATGTTTGTTCTTGTGGAATTGGCAAAGGGATATTTGGAAGCCCATAGAGGGCTATGGTGAAAAAGGAAATATCTTCCGTTCAAAACTGGAAAGAAGCTTTCTGAGAAACTGCTCTGTGTTCTGTTAATTCATCTCACAGAGTTACATCTTTCCTTTCAAGAAGCCTTTCGCTAAGGCTGTTCTTGTGGAATTGGCAAAGGGATATTTGGAAGCCCATAGAGGGCTATGGGCAAAAAGGAAATATCTTCCGTTCAAAACTGGAAAGAAGCTTTCTGAGAAACTGCTCTGTGTTCTGTTAATTCATCTCCCAGAGTTACATCTTTCCCTTCAAGAAGCCTTTCGCTAAGGCTGTTCTTGTGGAATTGGCAAAGGGATATTTGGAAGCCCATAGAGGGCTATGGTGAAAAAGGAAATATCTTCCGTTCAAAACTGGAAAGAAGCTTTCTGAGAAACTGCTCTGTGTTCTGTTAATTCATCTCACAGAGTTACATCTTTCCCTTCAAGAAGCCTTTCGCTAAGGCTGTTCTTGAGGAATTGGCAAAGGGATACTTGGAAGCTCATAGAGGGCTATGGTGAAAAAGGAAATATCTTCCGTTCTTAACTGGAAAGAAGCTTTCTCAGAAACTGCTCTGTGTTCTCTTAATTCATCTCACAGAATTACATATTTCACTTCAAGAAGCCTTTCGCTAAGGCTGTTCTTGTGGAATTGGCAAAGGGATATTTGGAAGCCCATAGAGGGCTATGGAGAAAAAGGAAATAACTTCCGTTCAAAATTGAAAAGAATCTTTTTGAGAATCTGCTCTGTGTTCTGTTAATTCATCTCACAGAGTTACATCTTTCCCTTCAAGAAGCCTTTCGCTAAGGCCGTTCTTGTGGAATTGGCAAAGGTATATTTGGAAGCCCATAGAGGGCTATGGTGAAAAAGGAAATATCTTCGGTTCAAAACTGGAAAGACGCTTTCTGAGAAACTGCTCTGTGTTCTGTTAATTCATCTCACAGAGTTACATCTTTTACTTCGAGAAGCCTTTCGCTAAGGCTGTTCTTGTGGAATTTGCAAAAGGATATTTGGAAACCCATACAGGGCTACGGAGAAAAAGCAAATATCTTCCGTTCAAAACTGGAAAGAAGCTTTCTGAGAAACTGCTCTGTGTTCTGTTAATTCAGCTCACAGAGTTACATCTTTCCCTTCAAGAAGCCTTTGCTAAGGCTGTTCTTGTGGAATTGGCAAAGGGATATTTGGAAGGCCATAGAGGGCTATGGTGAAAAAGGAAATATCTTCCGTTCAAAACTGGAAAGAAGCTTTCTGAGAAACTGGTCTGTGTTCTGTTAATTCATCTCACAGAGTTACATCTTTCCGTTCAAAAGCCTTTCGCTAAGGCTGTTCTTGTGGAATTGGCAAAGGGATATTTGGAAGCCCATAGAGGGCAATGGTGAAAAAGGAAATATCTTCCGTTCAAAACTGGAAAGAAGCTTTCTGAGAAACTGCTCTGTGTTGTGTTAATTCATCTCACAGAGTTACATCGTTCCCTTCAAGAAGCCTTTCGCTAAGGCTGTTCTTGTGGAATTGGCAAAGGGATATTTGGAAGCCCATAGAGGGCTACGGCGAAAAAGCAAATATCTTCCGTTCAAATTGGAAACAAGCTTTCTGAGAAACTGCTCTGTGTTCTGTTAATTCATCTCACAGAGTTACATGTTTCCCTTCAAGAAGCCTTTCGCTAAGGCTGTACTTGTGGAATTGGCAAAGGGATATTTGGAAGGCCATAGAGGGCTATGGTGAAAAAGGAAATATCTTCCGTTCAAAACTGGAAAGAAGCTTTCTGAGAAACTGCTCTGTGTTCTGTTAATTCATCTCACAGAGTTACATCTTTCCCTTCAAGAAGCCTTTCACTAAGGCTGTTCTTGTGGAATTGGCAAAGGGATATTTGGAAGCCCATAGAGGGCTATGGTGAAAAAGGAAATATCTTCCGTTCAAAACTGGAAAGAAGCTTTCTGAGAAACTGCTCTCTGTTCTGTTAATTCATCTCACAGAGGTACATCTTTCCCTTCAAGAAGCCTTTCGCTAAGGCTGTTCTTGAGGAATTGGCAAAGGGATATTTGGAAGCCCATAGAGGGCTATGGTGAAAAAGGAAATATCTTCCGTTCTTAACTGGAAAGAAGCTTTCTCAGAAACAGCTCTGTGTTCTGTTAATTCATCTCACAGAATTACATCTTTCACTTCAAGAAGTCTTTCGCTAAGGCTGTTCTTGTGGAATTGGCAAAGGGATATTTGGAAGCCCATAGAGGGCTATGGTGAAAAAGGAAATATATTCCGGTCAAAACTGGAAAGAAGCTTTCAGAGAAACTGCTCTGTGTTCTGTTAATTCATCTCACAGATTTACATCTTTCCATTCGAGAAGCCTTTCACTTAGGCTGTCCTTGTGGAATTGGCAAAGGGATATTTGGAAGCCCATAGAGGGCTATGTTAAAAAAGGAAATATCTTCCGTTCAAAACTGGAAAGAACTTTCTGAGAAACTGCTCTGTGTTCTGTAAATTCATCTCACAGGGTTACATCTTTCCCTTCAAGAAGCCTTTCGCTAAGCCTGTTCTTGTGGAATTGGGAAAGGGATATTTGGAAGCCCATAGAGGGCTATGGAGAAAAAGCAAATATCTTCCGTTCAAAACTGGAAAGAAGCTTTCTGAGAAACTGCTCTGTGTTCTGTTAATTCACCTCACAGAGTTACATCTTTCCCTTCAAGAAGCCTTTCGCTAAGGCTGTTCTTGTGGAATAGGCAAAGGGATATTTGGAAGCCCATAGAGGGCAATGGTGTAAAAGGAAATATCTTCCGTTCAAAACTGGAAAGAAGCTTTCTGAGAAACTGCTCTGTGTTCTGTTAATTCATCTCACAGAGTTACATCTTTCCCTTCAAGAAGCCTTTCGCTAAGGTTGTTCTTGAGGAATTGGCAAAGGGATATTTGGAAGCCCATAGAGGGCTATGGTGAAAAAGGAAATATCTTCCGTTCAAAACTGGAAAGAAGCTTTCTGAGAAACTGCTCTGTGTTCTGTTAATTCATCTCACAGAGTTACATCTTTCCCTTCAAGAAGCCTTTCGCTAAGGCTGTTCTTGTGGAATTGGCAAAGGGATATTTGGAAGCCCCTAGAGGGCTAAGGAGAAAAAGGAAATATCTTCCGTTCAAAACTGGAAAGAAGCTTTCTGAGAAACTGCTCTGTGTTCTGTTAATTCATCTCCAAGAGTTACATCTTTCCTTTCAAGAAGCCTTTCGCTAAGGCTGTTCTTGTGGAATTGGCAAAGGGATATTTGGAAGCCCATAGAGGGCTATTTTGAAAAAGGAAATATCTTCCGTTCAAAACTGGAAAGAAGCTTTCTGAGAAACTGCTCTGTGTTCTCTTAATTCATCTCACAGAGTTACATCTTTCCCTTCAAGAAGCCTTTAACTAAGGCTGTTCTTGTGGAATTGGCAAAGGGATATTTGGAAGCCCATAGAGGGCTATGGTGAAAAAGGAAATATCTTCCGTTCAAAACTGGAAAGAAGCTTTCTGAGAAACTGCTCTGTGTTCTGTTAATTCATCTCACAGAGGTACATCTTTCCCTTCAAGAAGCCTTTCCTAAGGCTGTTCTTGAGGAACTGGCAAAGGGATATTTGGAAGCCCATAGAGGGCTATGGTGAAAAAGGAAATATCTTCCGTTCTTAACTGGAAAGAAGCTTTCTCAGAAACAGCTCTGTGTTCTGTTAATTCATCTCACGGAGTTACATCTTTCCCTTCAAGAAGCCTTTCGCTAAGGCTGTTCTTGTGGAATTGGCAAAGGGATATTCGGAAGCCCATAGAGGGCTATGGTGAAAAAGGAAATATCTTCCGTTCAAAACTGGAAAGAATCTTTTTGAGAAACTGCTCTGTGTTCTGTTAATTCATCTCACAGAGTTACATGTTTCCGTTCAAGAAGCCTTTCGCTAAGGCTGTTCTTGTGGAATTGGCAAAGGGATATTTGGAATCCCATTGAGGGCTATGGAGGAAAAGCAAATATCTTCCGTTCAAAACTGGAAAGAAGCTTTCTGAGAAACTGCTCTGTGTTCTGTTAATTCATCTCCCAGAGTTACATCTTTCCCTTGAAGAAGCCTTTCGCTAAGGCTGTTCTTGTGGAATTGGCAAAGGGATACTTGGAAGCCCATAGAGGGCTATTTTGAAAAAGGAAATAACTTCCGTTCAAAACTGGAAAGAAGCTTTCTGAGAAACTGCTCTGTGTTCTGTTAATTCATCTCCCAGAGTTACATCTTTCCCTTCAAGAAGCCTTTCGCTAAGGCTGTTCTTGTGGAATTGGCAAAGGGATATTTGGAAGCCCATAGAGGGCTACGGTGAAAAAGGAAATATCTTCCGTTCAAAACTGGAAAGAAGCTTTCTGAGAAACTGCTCTGTGTTCTGTTAATTCATCTCACAGGGTTACATCTTTCCCTTCAAGAAGCCTTTCGCTAAGGCTGTTCTTGTGGAATTGGCAAAGGGATATTTGGAAGCCCATAGAGGGCTATGGTGAAAAAGGAAATATCTTCCGTTCAAAACTGGAAAGAATCTTTCTGAGAAACTGCTCTGTGTTCTGTTAATTCATCTCCCAGAGTTACATCTTTCCCTTCAAGAAGCCTTTCGCTAAGGCAGTTGTGTGTAATTGGCAAAGGGATATTTGGAAGCCCATAGAGGGCTAGGGTGAAAAATGAAATATCTTCCGTTCAAAACTGGAAAGAAGCTTTCTGAGAAACTGCCCTGTGTTCTGTTAATTCATCTCACAGAGTTACATCTTTCCCTTCAAGAAGCCTTTCGCTAAGGCTGTTCTTGTGGAATTGGCAAAGGGATATTTGGAAGGCCATAGAGGGGTATGGGCAAAAAGGAAATATCTTCCGTTCAAAACTGGAAAGAAGCTTTCTGAGAAACTGCTCTGTGTTCTGTTAATTCATCTCCCCGAATTACATCTTTCCCTTCAAGAAGCCTTTCGCTAAGGCTGTTCTTGTGGAATTGGCAAAGGGATATTTGGAAGACCATAGAGGGCTCTAGAGAAAAAGGAAATATCTTCCGTTCAAAACTGGAAAGAAGCTTTCTGAGAAACTGCTCTGTGTTCTGTTAATTCATCTCACAGAGTTACATCTTTCCCTTCAAGAAGCCTTTCACTAAGGCCGTTCTTGTGGAATTGGCAAAGGGATATTTGGAAGCCCATAGAGGGCTATGGTGAAAATGGAAATATCTTCCGTTCAAAACAGGAAAGAAGCTTTCTGGGAAACTGCTCTGTGTTCTGTTAATTCATCTCACAGAGTTACATCTTTCCCTTCAAGAAGCCTTTCGCTAAGGCTGTTCTTGTGGAATTGGTAAAGGGATATTTGGAAGCCCATAGAGGGCTACGGTGAAAAAGGAAATATCTTCCGTTGAAAACTGGAAAGAAGCTTTCTGAGAAACTGCTCTGTGTTCTGTTAATTCATCTCACGGAGTTACATCTTTCCCTTCAAGAAGTCTTTCGCTAAGGCTGTTCTTGTGGAATTGGCAAAGGGATATTTGGAAGCCCATAGAGGGCTATGGTGAAAAAGGAAATATCTTCCGTTCAAAACTGGAAAGAAGCTTTCTGAGAAACTGCTCTGTGTTCTGTTAATTCATCTCACAGAGTTACATCTTTCCGTTCAAGAAGCCTTTCGCTAAGGCTGTTCTTGTGGAATTGGCAAAGGGATATTTGGAAGCCCATAGAGGGCTATGGTGAAAAAGGTAATATCTTCCGTTCAAAACTGGAAAGAAGCTTTCTGAGAATCTGCTCTGTGTTCTGTTAATTCATCTCCAAGAGTTACATCTTTCCTTTCAAGAAGCCTTTCGCTAAGGCTGTTCTTGTGGAATTGGCAAAGGGATATTTGGAAGCCCATAGAGGGCTATTTTAAAAAAGGAAATATCTTCCGTTCAAAACTGTAAAGAAGCTTTCTGAGAAACTGCTCTGTGTTCTGTTAATTCATCTCACAGAGTTACATCTTTCCCTTCAAGAAGCCTTTCACTAAGGCTGTTCTTGTGGAATTGGCAAAGGGATATTTGGAAGCCCATAGAGGGCTATGGTGAAAAAGTAAATATCTTCCGTTGTTAACTGGAAAGAAGCTTTCTCAGAAACAGCTCTGTGTTCTGTTAATTCATCTCACAGAATTACATCTTTCACTTCAAGAAGTCTTTCGCTAAGGCTGTTCTTGTGGAATTGGCAAAGGGATATTTGGAAGCCCCTAGAGAGCTATGGAGAAAAAGGATATATCTTCCGTTCAAAAATGAAAAGAATCTTTTTGAGAAACTGCTCTGTGTTCTGTTAATTCATCTCACAGAGTTACATTTTTCCCTTCAAGAAGCCTTTTGCTAAGGCCGTTCTTGTGGAATTGGCAAAGGGTATTTGGAAGCCCATAGAGGGCTATGGTGTAAATGGAAATATCTTCCGTTCAAAACTGGAAAGAAGCTTTCTGGGAAACTGCTCTGTGTTCTGTTAATTCATCTCACAGAGTTACATCTTTCCCTTCAAGAAGCCTTTCGCTAAGGCTGTTCTTGTGGAATTGGCAAAGGGATATTTGGAAGCCCATAGAGGGCTACGGTGAAAAAGGAAATATCTTCCGTTGAAAACTGGAAAGAAGCTTTCTGAGAAACTGCTCTGTGTTCTGTTAATTCATCTCACGGAGTTACATCTTTCCCTTCAATAAGCCTTTCGCTATGTTTGTTCTTGTGGAATTGGCAAAGGGATATTTGGAAGCCCATAGAGGGCTATGGTGAAAAAGGAAATATCTTCCGTTCAAAACTGGAAAGAAGCTTTCTGAGAAACTGCTCTGTGTTCTGTTAATTCATCTCACAGAGTTACATCTTTCCCTTCAAGAAGCCTTTCGCTAAGGCTGTTCTTGTGGAATTGGCAAAGGGATATTTGGAAGCCCATAGAGGGCTATGGGCAAAAAGGAAATATCTTCCGTTCAAAACTGGAAAGAAGCTTTCTGAGAAACTGCTCTGTGTTCTGTTAATTCATCTCCCAGAGTTACATCTTTCCCTTCAAGAAGCCTTTCGCTAAGGCTGTTCTTGTGGAATTGGCAAAGGGATATTTGGAAGCCCATAGAGGGCTATGGTGAAAAAGGAAATATCTTCCGTTCAAAACTGGAAAGAAGCTTTCTGAGAAACTGCTCTGTGTTCTGTTAATTCATCTCACAGAGTTACATCTTTCCCTTCAAGAAGCCTTTCGCTAAGGCTGTTCTTGAGGAATTGGCAAAGGGATACTTGGAAGCTCATAGAGGGCTATGGTGAAAAAGGAAATATCTTCCGTTCTTAACTGGAAAGAAGCTTTCTCAGAAACTGCTCTGTGTTCTCTTAATTCATCTCACAGAATTACATATTTCACTTCAAGAAGCCTTTCGCTAAGGCTGTTCTTGTGGAATTGGCAAAGGGATATTTGGAAGCCCATAGAGGGCTATGGAGAAAAAGGAAATAACTTCCGTTCAAAACTGAAAAGAATCTTTTTGAGAATCTGCTCTGTGTTCTGTTAATTCATCTCACAGAGTTACATCTTTCCCTTCAAGAAGCCTTTCGCTAAGGCCGTTCTTGTGGAATTGGCAAAGGTATATTTGGAAGCCCATAGAGGGCTATGGTGAAAAAGGAAATATCTTCCGTTCAAAACTGGAAAGACGCTTTCTGAGAAACTGCTCTGTGTTCTGTTAATTCATCTCACAGAGTTACATCTTTTACTTCGAGAAGCCTTTCGCTAAGGCTGTTCTTGTGGAATTTGCAAAAGGATATTTGGAAACCCATACAGGGCTACGGAGAAAAAGCAAATATCTTCCGTTCAAAACTGGAAAGAAGCTTTCTGAGAAACTGCTCTGTGTTCTGTTAATTCAGCTCACAGAGTTACATCTTTCCCTTCAAGAAGCCTTTGCTAAGGCTGTTCTTGTGGAATTGGCAAAGGGATATTTGGAAGGCCATAGAGGGCTATGGTGAAAAAGGAAATATCTTCCGTTCAAAACTGGAAAGAAGCTTTCTGAGAAACTGGTCTGTGTTCTGTTAATTCATCTCACAGAGTTACATCTTTCCGTTCAAAAGCCTTTCGCTAAGGCTGTTCTTGTGGAATTGGCAAAGGGATATTTGGAAGCCCATAGAGGGCAATGGTGAAAAAGGAAATATCTTCCGTTCAAAACTGGAAAGAAGCTTTCTGAGAAACTGCTCTGTGTTGTGTTAATTCATCTCACAGAGTTACATCGTTCCCTTCAAAAGCCTTTCGCTAAGGCTGTTCTTGTGGAATTGGCAAAGGGATATTTGGAAGCCCATAGAGGGCTACGGCGAAAAAGCAAATATCTTCCGTTCAAATTGGAAACAAGCTTTCTGAGAAACTGCTCTGTGTTCTGTTAATTCATCTCACAGAGTTACATCTTTCCCTTCAAGAAGCCTTTCGCTAAGGCTGTACTTGTGGAATTGGCAAAGGGATATTTGGAAGGCCATAGAGGGCTATGGTGAAAAAGGAAATATCTTCCGTTCAAAACTGGAAAGAAGCTTTCTGAGAAACTGCTCTGTGTTCTGTTAATTCATCTCACAGAGTTACATCTTTCCCTTCAAGAAGCCTTTCACTAAGGCTGTTCTTGTGGAATTGGCAAAGGGATATTTGGAAGCCCATAGAGGGCTATGGTGAAAAAGGAAATATCTTCCGTTCAAAACTGGAAAGAAGCTTTCTGAGAAACTGCTCTCTGTTCTGTTAATTCATCTCACAGAGGTACATCTTTCCCTTCAAGAAGCCTTTCGCTAAGGCTGTTCTTGAGGAATTGGCAAAGGGATATTTGGAAGCCCATAGAGGGCTATGGTGAAAAAGGAAATATCTTCCGTTCTTAACTGGAAAGAAGCTTTCTCAGAAACAGCTCTGTGTTCTGTTAATTCATCTCACAGAATTACATCTTTCACTTCAAGAAGTCTTTCGCTAAGGCTGTTCTTGTGGAATTGGCAAAGGGATATTTGGAAGCCCATAGAGAGCTATGGAGAAAAAGGATATATCTTCCGTTCAAAAATGAAAAGAATCTTTTTGAGAAACTGCTCTGTGTTCTGTTAATTCATCTCACAGAGTTACATCTTTCCCTTCAAGAAGCCTTTTGCTAAGGCCGTTCTTGTGGAATTGGCAAAGGGTATTTGGAAGCCCTTAGAGGACTATGGTGTAAATGGAAATATCTTCCGTTCAAAACAGGAAAGAAGCTTTCTGGGAAACTGCTCTGTGTTCTGTTAATTCATCTCACAGAGTTACATCTTTCCCTTCAAGAAGCCTTTCGCTAAGGCTGTTCTTGTGGAATTGGCAAAGGGATATTTGGAAGCCCATAGAGGGCTACGGTGAAAAAGGAAATATCTTCCGTTGAAAACTGGAAAGAAGCTTTCTGAGAAACTGCTCTGTGTTCTGTTAATTCATCTCACGGAGTTACATCTCTCCCTTCAAGAAGCCTTTCGCTAAGTTTGTTCTTGTGGAATTGGCAACGGGATATTTGGAAGCCCATAGAGGGCTATGGTGAAAAAGGAAATATCTTCCGTTCAAAACTGGAAAGAAGCTTTCTGAGAAACTGCTCTGTGTTCTGTTAATTCATCTCACAGAGTTACATCTTTCCCTTCAAGAAGCCTTTCGCTAAGGCTGTTCTTGTGGAATTGGCAAAGGGATATTTGGAAGCCCATAGAGGGCTATGGTGAAAAAGGAAATATCTTCCGTTCAAAACTGGAAAGAAGCTTTCTGAGAAACTGCTCTGTGTTCTGTTAATTCATCTCACAGAGTTACATCTTTCCCTTCAAGAAGCCTTTCGCTAAGGCTGTTCTTGTGGAATTGGCAAAGGGATATTTGGAAGCCCATAGAGGGCTATGGTGAAAATGGAAATAACTTCCGTTCAAAACAGGAAAGAAGCTTTCTGGGAAACTGCTCTGTGTTCTGGTAATTCATCTCACAGAGTTACATCTTTCCCTTCAAGAAGCCTTTCGCTAAGGCAGTTCTTGTGGAAATGGGATAGGGATATTTGGAAGCCCATAGAGGGCTACGGTGAAAAAGGAAATATCTTCCGTTGAAAACTGGAAAAAGCTTTCTGGGAAACTGCTCTGTGTTCTGTTAATTCATCTCACAGAGTTACATCTTTCCTTTCAAGAAGCCTTTCGCTAAGGCTGTTCTTGTGGAATTGGCAAAGGGATATTTGGAAGCCCATAGAGGGCTATTTTGAAAAAGGAAATATCTTCCGTTCAAAACTGGAAAGAAGCTTTCTGAGAAACTGCTCTGTGTTCTGTTAATTCAACTCACAGAGTTACATCTTTCCCTTCAAGAAGCCTTTCACTAAGGCTGTTCTTGTGGAATTGGCAAAGGGATATTTGGAAGCCCATAGAGGGCTATGGTGAAAAAGGAAATATATTCCGGTCAAAACTGGAAAGAATCTTTCTGAGAAACTGCTCTGTGTTCTGTTAATTCATCTCACAGAGGTACATCTTTCCCTTCAAGAAGCCTTTCGCTAAGGCTGTTCTTGAGGAATTGGCAAAGGGATATTTGGAAGCCCTTAGAGGGCTATGGTGAAAAAGGAAATATCTTCCGTTCTTACCTGGAAAGAAGCTTTCTCAGAAACAGCTCTGTGTTCTGTTAATTCATCTCACAGAATTACATCTTTCACTTCAAGAAGTCTTTCGCTAAGGCTGTTCTTGTGGAATTGGCAAAGGGATATTTGGAAGCCCATAGAGAGCTATGGAGAAAAAGGATATATCTTCCGTTCAAAAATGAAAAGAATCTTTTTGAGAAACTGCTCTGTGTTCTGTTAATTCATCTCACAGAGTTACATCTTTCCCTTCAAGAAGCCTTTTGCTAAGGCCGTTCTTGTGGAATTGGCAAAGGGTATTTGGAAGCCCATAGAGGGCTATGGGCAAAAAGGAAATATCTTCCGTTCAAAACTGGAAAGAAGCTTTCTGAGAAACTGCTCTGTGTTCTGTTAATTCATCTCCCAGAGTTACATCTTTCCCTTCAAGAAGCCTTTCGCTAAGGCTGTTCTTGTGGAATTGGCAAAGGGATATTTGGAAGCCCATAGAGGGCTATGGTGAAAAAGGAAATATCTTCCGTTCAAAACTGGAAAGAAGCTTTCTGAGAAACTGCTCTGTGTTCTGTTAATTCATCTCACAGAGTTACATCTTTCCCTTCAAGAAGCCTTTCGCTAAGGCTGTTCTTGAGGAATTGGCAAAGGGATATTTGGAAGCTCATAGAGGGCTATGGTGAAAAAGGAAATATCTTCCGTTCTTAACTGGAAAGAAGCTTTCTCAGAAACTGCTCTGTGTTCTCTTAATTCATCTCACAGAATTACATATTTCACTTCAAGAAGCCTTTCGCTAAGGCTGTTCTTGTGGAATTGGCAAAGGGATATTTGGAAGCCCATAGAGGGCTACGGAGAAAAAGGAAATAACTTCCCTTCCAAACTGAAAAGAATCTTTTTGAGAATCTGCTCTGTGTTCTGTTAATTCATCTCACAGAGTTACATCTTTCCCTTCAAGAAGCCTTTCGCTAAGGCCGTTCTTGTGGAATTGGCAAAGGGATATTTGGAAGCCCATAGAGGGCTATGGTGAAAAAGGAAATATCTTCCGTTCAAAACTGGAAAGACGCTTTCTGAGAAACTGCTCTGTGTTCTGTTAATTCATCTCACAGAGTTACATCTTTTACTTCGAGAAGCCTTTCGCTAAGGCTGTTCTTGTGGAATTTGCAAAAGGATATTTGGAAACCCATACAGGGCTACGGAGAAAAAGCAAATATCTTCCTTTCAAAACTGGAAAGAAGCTTTCTGAGAAACTGCTCTGTGTTCTGTTAATTCATCTCACAGAGTTACATCTTTCCCTTCAAGAAGCCTTTGCTAAGGCTGTTCTTGTGGAATTGGCAAAGGGATATTTGGAAGGCCATAGAGGGCTATGGTGAAAAAGGAAATATCTTCCGTTCAAAACTGGAAAGAAGCTTTCTGAGAAACTGGTCTGTGTTCTGTTAATTTATCTCACAGAGTTACATTTTTCCCATCAAGAAGCCCTTGGCTAAGGCTGTTCTTGTGGAATTGGCAAAGGGATATTTGGAAGCCCATAGAGGGCTATGGTGAAAAAGGAAATATCTTCCGTTCAAATCTGGAAAGAAGCTTTCTGAGAAACTGCTCTGTGTTCTGTTAATTCATCTCACAGAGTTACATCTTTCCCTTCAAGAAGCCTTTGGCTAAGGCTGTTCCTGTGGAATTGGCAAAGGGATATTTGGAAGCCCATAGAGGGCTATGGGCAAAAAGGAAATATCTTCCGTTCAAAACTGGAAAGAAGCTTTCTGAGAAACTGCTCTGTGTTCTGTTAATTCATCTCCCAGAGTTACATCTTTCCCTTCAAGAAGCCTTTCGCTAAGGCTGTTCTTGTGGAATTGGCAAAGGGATATTTGGAAGCCCATAGAGGGCTCTGGAGAAAAAGGAAATATCTTCCGTTTAAAACTGGAAAGAAGCTTTCTGAGAAACTGCTCTGTGTTCTGTTAATTCATCTCACAGAGTTACATCTTTACCTTCAAGAAGCCTTTCGCTAAGGCCGTTCTTGTGGAATTGGCAAAGGGATATTTGGAAGCCCATAGAGGGCTATGGTGAAAATGGAAATATCTTCCGTTCAAAACAGGAAAGAAGCTTTCTGGGAAACTGCTCTGTGTTCTGTTAATTCATCTCACAGAGTTACATCTTTCCCTTCAAGAAGCCTTTCGCTAAGGCTGTTCTTGTGGAATTTTCAAGGGGATATTTGGAAGCCCATAGAGGGCTACGGTGAAAAAGGAAATATCTTCCGTTGAAAACAGGAAAGAAGCTTTCTGAGAAACTTCTCTGTGTTCTGTTAATTCATCTCACGGAGTTACATCTTTCCCTTCAAGAAGCCTTTCGCTAAGGCTGTACTTGTGGAATTGGCAAAGGGATATTTGGAAGCCCATAGAGGGCTATGGTGAAAAAGGAAATAACTTCCGTTGAAAACTGGAAAGAAGCTTTCTGAGAAACTGCTCTGTGTTCTGTTAATTCATCTCACAGAGTTACATCTTTCCCTTCAAGAAGCCTTTCGCTAAGGCTGTTCTTGTGGAATTGGCAAAGGGATATTTGGAACCCCATATAGGGATACGGTGAAAAAGGAAATATCTTCCGTTCTAAACTGGAAAGAATCTTTTTGAGAAACTGCTCTGTGTTCTGTTAATTCATCTCACAGAGTTACATCTTTCCGTTCAAAAGCCTTTCGCTAAGGCTGTTCTTGTGGAATTGGCAAAGGGATATTTGGAAGCCCATAGAGGGCTATGGTGAAAAAGGAAATATGTTCCGTTCAAAACTGGAAAGAAGCTTTCTGAGAAACTGCTCTGTGTTGTGTTAATTCATCTCACAGAGTTACATCGTTCCCTTCAAGAAGCCTTTCGCTAAGGCTGTTCTTGTGGAATTGGCAAAGGGATATTTGGAAGCCCATAGAGGGCTACGGCGAAAAAGCAAATATCTTCCGTTCAAAACTGGAAACAAGCTTTCTGAGAAACTGCTCTGTGTTCTGTTAATTCATCTCACAGAGGTACATCTTTCCCTTCAAGAAGCCTTTCGCTAAGGCTGTTCTTGAGGAATTGGCAAAGGGATATTTGGAAGCCCTTAGAGGGCTATGGTGAAAAAGGAAATATCTTCCGTTCTTAACTGGAAAGAAGCTTTCTCAGAATCACCTCTGTGTTCTGTTAATTCATCTCACAGAATTACATCTTTCACTTCAAGAAGTCTTTCGCTAAGGCTGTTCTTGTGGAATTGGCAAAGGGATATTTGGAAGCCCATAGAGATCTATGGAGAAAAAGGATATATCTTCCGTTCAAAAATGAAAAGAATCTTTTTGAGAAACTGCTCTGTGTTCTGTTAATTCATCTCACAGAGTTACATCTTTCCCTTCAAGAAGCCTTTTGCTAAGGCCGTTCTTGTGGAATTGGCAAAGGGTATTTGGAAGCCCATAGAGGGCTATGGTGTAAATGGAAATAACTTCCGTTCAAAACAGGAAAGAAGCTTTCTGGGAAACTGCTCTGTGTTCTGTTAATTCATCTCACAGAGTTACATCTTTCCCTTCAAGAAGCCTTTCGCTAAGGCTGTTCTTGTGGAATTGGCAAAGGGATATTTGGAAGCCCATAGAGGGCTACGGTGAAAAAGGAAATATCTTCCGTTGAAAACTGGAAAGAAGCTTTCTGAGAAACTGCTCTGTGTTCTGTTAATTCATCTCACGGAGTTACATCTTTCCCTTCAAGAAGCCTTTCGCTAAGTTTGTTCTTGTGGAATTGGCAAAGGGATATTTGGAAGCCCATAGAGGGCTATGGTGAAAAAGGAAATATCTTCCGTTCAAAACTGGAAAGAAGCTTTCTGAGAAACTGCTCTGTGTTCTGTTAATTCATCTCACAGAGTTACATCTTTCCCTTCAAGAAGCCTTTCGCTAAGGCTGTTCTTGTGGAATTGGCAAAGGGATATTTGGAAGCCCATAGAGGGCTATGGGCAAAAAGGAAATATCTTCCGTTCAAAACTGGAAAGAAGCTTTCTGAGAAACTGCTCTGTGTTCTGTTAATTCATCTCCCAGAGTTACATCTTTCCCTTCAAGAAGCCTTTCGCTAAGGCTGTTCTTGTGGAATTGGCAAAGGGATATTTGGAAGCCCATAGAGGGCTATGGTGAAAAAGGAAATATCTTCCGTTCAAAACTGGAAAGAAGCTTTCTGAGAAACTGCTCTGTGTTCTGTTAATTCATCTCACAGAGTTACATCTTTCCCTTCAAGAAGCCTTTCGCTAAGGCTGTTCTTGAGGAATTGGCAAAGGGATATTTGGAAGCTCATAGAGGGCTATGGTGAAAAAGGAAATATCTTCCGTTCTTAACTGGAAAGAAGCTTTCTCAGAAACTGCTCTGTGTTCTCTTAATTCATCTCACAGAATTACATATTTCACTTCAAGAAGCTTTTCGCTAAGGCTGTTCTTGTGGAATTGGCAAAGGGATATTTGGAAGCCCATAGAGGGCTTTGGAGAAAAAGGAAATAACTTCCGTTCAAAAGTGAAAAGAATCTTTTTGAGAATCTGCTCTGTGTTCTGTTAATTCATCTCACAGAGTTACATCTTTCCCTTCAAGAAGCCTTTCGCTAAGGCCGTTCTTGTGGAATTGGCAAAGGGATATTTGGAAGCCCATAGAGGGCTATGGTGAAAAAGGAAATATCTTCCGTTCAAAACTGGAAAGACGCTTTCTGAGAAACTGCTCTGTGTTCTGTTAATTCATCTCACAGAGTTACATCTTTTACTTCCAGAAGCCTTTCGCTAAGGCTGTTCTTGTGGAATTTGCAAAAGGATATTTGGAAACCCATACAGGGCTACGGAGAAAAAGCAAATATTTTCCGTTCAAAACTGGAAAGAATCTTTTTGAGAAACTGCTCTGTGTTCTGTTAATTCATCTCACAGAGTTACATCTTTCCCTTCAAGAAGCCTTTGCTAAGGCTGTTCTTGTGGAATTGGCAAAGGGATATTTGGAAGGCCATAGAGGGCTATGGTGAAAAAGGAAATATCTTCCGTTGAAAACTGGAAAGAAGCTTTCTGAGAAACTGCTCTGTGTTCTGTTAATTCATCTCACAGAGTTACATTTTTCCCTTCAAGAAGCCCTTGGCTAAGGCTGTTCTTGTGGAATTGGCAAAGGGATATTTGGAAGCCCATAGAGGGCTATGGTGAAAAAGGAAATATCTTCCGTTCAAAACTGGAAAGAAGCTTTCTGAGAAACTGCTCTGTGTTCTGTTAATTCATCTCACAGAGTTACTTCTTTCCCTTCAAGAAGCCTTTCGCTAAGGCTGTTCTTGTGGAATTGGCAAAGGGATATTTGGAAGCCCATAGAGGGCTACGGTGAAAAAGGAAATATCTTCCGTTCAAAACTGGAAAGAATCTTTCTGAGAAACTGCTCTGTGTTCTGTTAATTCATCTCCCAGAGTTACATCTTTCCCTTCAAGAAGCCTTTCGCTAAGGCTGTTCTTGTGGAATTGGCAAAGGGATATTTGGAAGCCCATAGAGGGCTCTGGAGAAAAAGGAAATATCTTCCGTTCAAAACTGGAAAGAAGTTTTCTGAGAAACTGCTCTGTGTTCTGTTAATTCATCTCACAGAGTTACATCTTTCCTTTCAAGAAGCCTTTCGCTAAGGCTGTTCTTGTGGAATTGGCAAAGGGATATTTGGAAGCCCATAGAGGGCTATTTTGAAAAAGGAAATATCTTCCGTTCAAAACTGGAAAGAAGCTTTCTGAGAAACTGCTCTGTGTTCTGTTAATTCAACTCACAGAGTTACATCTTTCCCTTCAAGAAGCCTTTCACTAAGGCTGTTATTGTGGAATTGGCAAAGGGATATTTGGAAGCCCATAGAGGGCTATGGTGAAAAAGGAAATATCTTCCGTTCAAAACTGGAAAGAATATTTCTGAGAAACTGCTCTGTGTTCTGTTAATTCATCTCACAGAGGTACATCTTTCCCTTCAAGAAGCCTTTCGCTAAGGCTGTTCTTGAGGAATTGGCAAAGGGATATTTGGAAGCCCTTAGAGGGCTATGGTGAAAAAGGAAATATCTTCCGTTCTTACCTGGAAAGAAGCTTTCTCAGAAACAGCTCTGTGTTCTGTTAATTCATCTCACAGAATTACATCTTTCACTTCAAGAAGTCTTTCGCTAAGGCTGTTCTTGTGGAATTGGCAAAGGGATATTTGGAAGCCCATAGAGAGCTATGGAGAAAAAGGATATATCTTCCGTTCAAAAATGAAAAGAATCTTTTTGAGAAACTGCTCTGTGTTCTGTTAATTCATCTCACAGAGTTACATCTTTCCCTTCAAGAAGACTTTTGCTAAGGCCGTTCTTGTGGAATTGGCAAAGGGTATTTGGAAGCCCATAGAGGGCTATGGGCAAAAAGGAAATATCTTCCGTTCAAAACTGGAAAGAAGCTTTCTGAGAAACTGCTCTGTGTTCTGTTAATTCATCTCCCAGAGTTACATCTTTCCCTTCAAGAAGCCTTTCGCTAAGGCTGTTCTTGTGGAATTGGCAAAGGGATATTTGGAAGCCCATAGAGGGCTATGGTGAAAAAGGAAATATCTTCCGTTCAAAACTGGAAAGAAGCTTTCTGAGAAACTGCTCTGTGTTCTGTTAATTCATCTCACAGAGTTACATCTTTCCCTTCAAGAAGCCTTTCGCTAAGGCTGTTCTTGAGGAATTGGCAAAGGGATATTTGGAAGCTCATAGAGGGCTATGGTGAAAAAGGAAATATCTTCCGTTCTTAACTGGAAAGAAGCTTTCTCAGAAACTGCTCTGTGTTCTCTTAATTCATCTCACAGAATTACATATTTCACTTCAAGAAGCCTTTCGCTAAGGCTGTTCTTGTGGAATTGGCAAAGGGATATTTGGAAGCCCATAGAGGGCTACGGAGAAAAAGGAAATAACTTCCCTTCCAAACTGAAAAGAATCTTTTTGAGAATCTGCTCTGTGTTCTGTTAATTCATCTCACAGAGTTACATCTTTCCCTTCAAGAAGCCTTTCGCTAAGGCCGTTCTTGTGGAATTGGCAAAGGGATATTTGGAAGCCCATAGAGGGCTATGGTGAAAAAGGAAATATCTTCCGTTCAAAACTGGAAAGACGCTTTCTGAGAAACTGCTCTGTGTTCTGTTAATTCATCTCACAGAGTTACATCTTTTACTTCGAGAAGCCTTTCGCTAAGGCTGTTCTTGTGGAATTTGCAAAAGGATATTTGGAAACCCATACAGGGCTACGGAGAAAAAGCAAATATCTTCCTTTCAAAACTGGAAAGAAGCTTTCTGAGAAACTGCTCTGTGTTCTGTTAATTCATCTCACAGAGTTACATCTTTCCCTTCAAGAAGCCTTTGCTAAGGCTGTTCTTGTGGAATTGGCAAAGGGATATTTGGAAGGCCATAGAGGGCTATGGTGAAAAAGGAAATATCTTCCGTTCAAAACTGGAAAGAAGCTTTCTGAGAAACTGGTCTGTGTTCTGTTAATTTATCTCACAGAGTTACATTTTTCCCATCAAGAAGCCCTTGGCTAAGGCTGTTCTTGTGGAATTGGCAAAGGGATATTTGGAAGCCCATAGAGGGCTATGGTGAAAAAGGAAACATCTTCCGTTCAAATCTGGAAAGAAGCTTTCTGAGAAACTGCTCTGTGTTCTGTTAATTCATCTCACAGAGTTACATCTTTCCCTTCAAGAAGCCTTTGGCTAAGGCTGTTCCTGTGGAATTGGCAAAGGGATATTTGGAAGCCCATAGAGGGCTATGGGCAAAAAGGAAATATCTTCCGTTCAAAACTGGAAAGAAGCTTTCTGAGAAACTGCTCTGTGTTCTGTTAATTCATCTCCCAGAGTTACATCTTTCCCTTCAAGAAGCCTTTCGCTAAGGCTGTTCTTGTGGAATTGGCAAAGGGATATTTGGAAGCCCATAGAGGGCTCTGGAGAAAAAGGAAATATCTTCCGTTTAAAACTGGAAAGAAGCTTTCTGAGAAACTGCTCTGTGTTCTGTTAATTCATCTCACAGAGTTACATCTTTCCCTTCAAGAAGCCTTTCGCTAAGGCCGTTCTTGTGGAATTGGCAAAGGGATATTTGGAAGCCCATAGAGGGCTATGGTGAAAATGGAAATATCTTCCGTTCAAAACAGGAAAGAAGCTTTCTGGGAAACTGCTCTGTGTTCTGTTAATTCATCTCACAGAGTTACATCTTTCCCTTCAAGAAGCCTTTCGCTAAGGCTGTTCTTGTGGAATTTTCAAGGGGATATTTGGAAGCCCATAGAGGGCTACGGTGAAAAAGGAAATATCTTCCGTTGAAAACAGGAAAGAAGCTTTCTGAGAAACTTCTCTGTGTTCTGTTAATTCATCTCACGGAGTTACATCTTTCCCTTCAAGAAGCCTTTCGCTAAGGCTGTACTTGTGGAATTGGCAAAGGGATATTTGGAAGCCCATAGAGGGCTATGGTGAAAAAGGAAATAACTTCCGTTGAAAACTGGAAAGAAGCTTTCTGAGAAACTGCTCTGTGTTCTGTTAATTCATCTCACAGAGTTACATCTTTCCCTTCAAGAAGCCTTTCGCTAAGGCTGTTCTTGTGGAATTGGCAAAGGGATATTTGGAACCCCATATAGGGATACGGTGAAAAAGGAAATATCTTCCGTTCTAAACTGGAAAGAATCTTTTTGAGAAACTGCTCTGTGTTCTGTTAATTCATCTCACAGAGTTACATCTTTCCGTTCAAAAGCCTTTCGCTAAGGCTGTTCTTGTGGAATTGGCAAAGGGATATTTGGAAGCCCATAGAGGGCTATGGTGAAAAAGGAAATATGTTCCGTTCAAAACTGGAAAGAAGCTTTCTGAGAAACTGCTCTGTGTTGTGTTAATTCATCTCACAGAGTTACATCGTTCCCTTCAAGAAGCCTTTCGCTAAGGCTGTTCTTGTGGAATTGGCAAAGGGATATTTGGAAGCCCATAGAGGGCTACGGCGAAAAAGCAAATATCTTCCGTTCAAAACTGGAAACAAGCTTTCTGAGAAACTGCTCTGTGTTCTGTTAATTCATCTCACAGAGGTACATCTTTCCCTTCAAGAAGCCTTTCGCTAAGGCTGTTCTTGAGGAATTGGCAAAGGGATATTTGGAAGCCCTTAGAGGGCTATGGTGAAAAAGGAAATATCTTCCGTTCTTAACTGGAAAGAAGCTTTCTCAGAATCACCTCTGTGTTCTGTTAATTCATCTCACAGAATTACATCTTTCACTTCAAGAAGTCTTTCGCTAAGGCTGTTCTTGTGGAATTGGCAAAGGGATATTTGGAAGCCCATAGAGATCTATGGAGAAAAAGGATATATCTTCCGTTCAAAAATGAAAAGAATCTTTTTGAGAAACTGCTCTGTGTTCTGTTAATTCATCTCACAGAGTTACATCTTTCCCTTCAAGAAGCCTTTTGCTAAGGCCGTTCTTGTGGAATTGGCAAAGGGTATTTGGAAGCCCATAGAGGGCTATGGTGTAAATGGAAATAACTTCCGTTCAAAACAGGAAAGAAGCTTTCTGGGAAACTGCTCTGTGTTCTGTTAATTCATCTCACAGAGTTACATCTTTCCCTTCAAGAAGCCTTTCGCTAAGGCTGTTCTTGTGGAATTGGCAAAGGGATATTTGGAAGCCCATAGAGGGCTACGGTGAAAAAGGAAATATCTTCCGTTGAAAACTGGAAAGAAGCTTTCTGAGAAACTGCTCTGTGTTCTGTTAATTCATCTCACGGAGTTACATCTTTCCCTTCAAGAAGCCTTTCGCTAAGTTTGTTCTTGTGGAATTGGCAAAGGGATATTTGGAAGCCCATAGAGGGCTATGGTGAAAAAGGAAATATCTTCCGTTCAAAACTGGAAAGAAGCTTTCTGAGAAACTGCTCTGTGTTCTGTTAATTCATCTCACAGAGTTACATCTTTCCCTTCAAGAAGCCTTTCGCTAAGGCTGTTCTTGTGGAATTGGCAAAGGGATATTTGGAAGCCCATAGAGGGCTATGGGCAAAAAGGAAATATCTTCCGTTCAAAACTGGAAAGAAGCTTTCTGAGAAACTGCTCTGTGTTCTGTTAATTCATCTCCCAGAGTTACATCTTTCCCTTCAAGAAGCCTTTCGCTAAGGCTGTTCTTGTGGAATTGGCAAAGGGATATTTGGAAGCCCATAGAGGGCTATGGTGAAAAAGGAAATATCTTCCGTTCAAAACTGGAAAGAAGCTTTCTGAGAAACTGCTCTGTGTTCTGTTAATTCATCTCACAGAGTTACATCTTTCCCTTCAAGAAGCCTTTCGCTAAGGCTGTTCTTGAGGAATTGGCAAAGGGATATTTGGAAGCTCATAGAGGGCTATGGTGAAAAAGGAAATATCTTCCGTTCTTAACTGGAAAGAAGCTTTCTCAGAAACTGCTCTGTGTTCTCTTAATTCATCTCACAGAATTACATATTTCACTTCAAGAAGCTTTTCGCTAAGGCTGTTCTTGTGGAATTGGCAAAGGGATATTTGGAAGCCCATAGAGGGCTTTGGAGAAAAAGGAAATAACTTCCGTTCAAAAGTGAAAAGAATCTTTTTGAGAATCTGCTCTGTGTTCTGTTAATTCATCTCACAGAGTTACATCTTTCCCTTCAAGAAGCCTTTCGCTAAGGCCGTTCTTGTGGAATTGGCAAAGGGATATTTGGAAGCCCATAGAGGGCTATGGTGAAAAAGGAAATATCTTCCGTTCAAAACTGGAAAGACGCTTTCTGAGAAACTGCTCTGTGTTCTGTTAATTCATCTCACAGAGTTACATCTTTTACTTCGAGAAGCCTTTCGCTAAGGCTGTTCTTGTGGAATTTGCAAAAGGATATTTGGAAACCCATACAGGGCTACGGAGAAAAAGCAAATATTTTCCGTTCAAAACTGGAAAGAATCTTTTTGAGAAACTGCTCTGTGTTCTGTTAATTCATCTCACAGAGTTACATCTTTCCCTTCAAGAAGCCTTTGCTAAGGCTGTTCTTGTGGAATTGGCAAAGGGATATTTGGAAGGCCATAGAGGGCTATGGTGAAAAAGGAAATATCTTCCGTTGAAAACTGGAAAGAAGCTTTCTGAGAAACTGCTCTGTGTTCTGTTAATTCATCTCACAGAGTTACATTTTTCCCTTCAAGAAGCCCTTGGCTAAGGCTGTTCTTGTGGAATTGGCAAAGGGATATTTGGAAGCCCATAGAGGGCTATGGTGAAAAAGGAAATATCTTCCGTTCAAAACTGGAAAGAAGCTTTCTGAGAAACTGCTCTGTGTTCTGTTAATTCATCTCACAGAGTTACTTCTTTCCCTTCAAGAAGCCTTTCACTAAGGCTGTTCTTGTGGAATTGGCAAAGGGATATTTGGAAGCCCATAGAGGGCTACGGTGAAAAAGGAAATATCTTCCGTTCAAAACTGGAAAGAATCTTTCTGAGAAACTGCTCTGTGTTCTGTTAATTCATCTCCCAGAGTTACATCTTTCCCTTCAAGAAGCCTTTCGCTAAGGCTGTTCTTGTGGAATTGGCAAAGGGATATTTGGAAGCCCATAGAGGGCTCTGGAGAAAAAGGAAATATCTTCCGTTCAAAACTGGAAAGAAGTTTTCTGAGAAACTGTTCTGTGTTCTGTTAATTCATCTCACAGAGTTACATCTTTCCCTTCAAGAAGCCTTTCGCTAAGGCCGTTCTTGTGGAATTGGCAAAGGGATATTTGGAAGCCCATAGAGGGCTATGGTGAAAATGGAAATATGTTCCGTTCAAAACAGGAAAGAAGCTTTCTGGGAAACTGCTCTGTGTTCTGTTAATTCATCTCACAGAGTTACATCTTTCCCTTCAAGAAGCCTTTCGCTAAGGCTGTTCTTGTGGAATTGGCAAAGGGATATTTGGAAGCCCATAGAGTGCTACGGTGAAAAAGGAAATATCTTCCGTTGAAAACTGGAAAGAAGCTTTCTGAGAAACTGCTCTGTGTTCTGTTAATTCATCTCACGGAGTTACATCTTTCCCTTCAAGAAGCCTTTCGCTAAGGCTGTACTTGTGGAATTGGCAAAGGGATATTTGGAAGCCCATAGAAGGCTATGGTGAAAAAGGAAATATCTTCCGTTCAAAACTGGAAAGAAGCTTTCTGAGAAACTGCTCTGTGTTCTGTTAATTCATCTCACAGAGTTACATCTTTCCCTTCAAGAAGCCTTTCGCTAAGGCTGTTCTTGTGGAATTGTCAACGGGATATTTGGAACCCCATATAGGGATACGGTGAAAAAGGAAATATCTTCCGTTCAAAACTGGAAAGAATCTTTTTGAGAAACTGCTCTGTGTTCTGTTAATTCATCTCACAGAGTTACATCTTTCCCTTCAAGAAGCCTTTCGCTAAGGCTGTTCTTGTGGAATTGCCAAAGGGATATTTGGAAGCCCATAGAGGGCTATGGTGAAAAAGGAAATATCTTCCGTTCAAAACTGGAAACAAGCTTTCTGAGAAACTGCTCTGTGTTCTGTTAATTCATCTCACAGAGTTACATCTTTCCCTTCAAGAAGCCTTTCGCTAAGGCTGTTCTTGAGGAATTGGCAAAGGGATATTTGGAAGCCCCTAGAGGGCTATGGTGAAAAAGGAAATATCTTCCGTTCTTAACTGGAAAGAAGCTTTCTCAGAAACTGCTCGGTGTTCTGTTAATTCATCTCACAGAATTACATCTTTCACTTCAAGAAGCCTTTCGCTAAGGCTGTTCTTGTGGAATTGGCAAAGGGATATTTGGAAGCCCATAGAGGGCTATGGTGAAGAAGGAAATATCTTCCGTTCTTAACTGGAAAGAAGCTTTCTCAGAAACTGCTCTGTGTTCTGTTAATTCTTCTCACAGAATTACATCTTTCACTTCAAGAAGCCTTTCGCTAAGGCTGTTCTTGTGGAATTGGCAAAGGGATATTTGGAAGCCCATAGAGGGCTATGGAGAAAAAGGAAATATCTTCCGTTAAAAACTGAAAAGAATCTTTTTGAGAAACTGCTCTGTGTTGTGTTAATTCATCTCACAGAGTTACATCTTTCCCTTCAAGAAGCCTTTCGCTAAGGCCGTTTTTGTGGAATTGGCAAAGGGATATTTGGAAGCCCATAGAGGGCTATGGTGAAAATGGAAATATCTTCCGTTGAAAACAGGAAAGAGGCTTTCTGGGAAACTGTTCTGTGTTCTGTTAATTCATCTCACAGAGTTACATCTTTCACTTCAAAAAGCCTTTCGCTAAGGCTGTTCTTGTGGAATTGGCAAAGGGATATTTGAAAGCCCATAGAGGGCTATGGACAAAAAGGAAATATCTTCCGTCCAAAACCGAAACAAGGTTTCTGAGAAACTGCTCTCTGTTCTGTTAATTCATCTCACAGAGTTACATCTTTCCCTTCAAGAAGCCTTTCGCTAAGGCTGTTCTTCTGGAATTGGCAAAGGGATATTTGGAAGCTCTTAGAGGGCTATGGAAAAAAAGCAAATATCTTCCGTTCAAAACTGGAAAGAAGCTTTCTGAGAAACTGCTCTGTGTTCTGTTAATTCATCTCACAGAGTTACGTCTTTCCCTTCAAGAAGCCTTTCGCTAAAGCTGTGTTTGTGGAATTGGCAAAGGGATATTTGGAAGCCCATAGAGGGCTATGGAGAACCAGAAAATATCTTCCGTTCCAAATTGGAAAGAAGCTTTCTGAGAAACTGCTCTGTGTTCTGTTAATTCATCTCACAGAGTTACATGTTTCCCTTCAAGAAGCCTTTCGCTAAGGCTGTTCTTGTGGAATTGGCAAAGGGATATTTGGAAGCCCATAGAGGGCTATGGTGAAAAAGGAAATATCTTCCGTTCAAAACTGGAAGGATGCTTTCTAAGAAACTGCTCTGTGTTCTGTTAAGTCATCTCACAGAGTTACATCTTTCCCTTCAAGAAGCCTTTCGCTAAGGCTGTTCTTGTGGAATTGGCAAAGGGATGTTTGGAAGCCCATAGAGGGCTATGGGCAAAAAGGAAATATCTTCCGTTCAAAACTGGAAAGAAGCTTTCTGAGAAACTGGTCTGTGTTCTGTTAATTCATCTCACAGAGTTACATTTTTACCTTCAAGAAGCCCTTGGCTAAGGCTGTTCTTGTGGAATTGGCAAAGGGATATTTGGAAGCCCATAGAGGGCTATGGGCAAAAAGGAAATATCTTCCGTTCAAAACTGGAAAGAAGCTTTCTGAGAAACTGCTCTGTGTTCTGTTAATTCATCTCCCAGAGTTACATCTTTCCCTTCAAGAAGCCTTTCGCTAAGGCTGTTCTTGTGGAATTGGAAAAGGGATATTTGGAAGCCCATAGCGGGCTATGGTGAAAAAGGAAATATCTTCCGTTCTTAACTGGAAAGAAACTTTCTCAGAAACTGCTCGGTGTTCTGTTAATTCATCTCCCAGAATTACATCTTTCACTTCAAGAAGTCTTTCGGTAAGGCTGTTCTTGTGGAATTGGCAAAGGGATATTTGGAAGCCCATAGAGGGCTATGGAGAAAAAGGAAATATCTTCCGTTCAAAACTGAAAAGAATCTTTTTGAGAAACTGCTCTGTGTTCTGTTAATTCATCTCACAGGGTTACATCTTTCCCTTCAAGAAGCCTTTCGCTAAGGCCGTTCTTGTGGAATTGGAAAAGGGCTATTTGGAAGCCCATAGAGGGCTATGGTGAAAATGGAAATATCTTCCGTTCAAAACAGGAAAGAAGCTTTCTGGGAAACTGCTCTGTGTTCTGTTAATTCACCTCACAGAGTTACATCTTTCCCTTCAAGAAGCCTTTCGCTAAGGCTGTTGTTGTGGAATTGGCAAAGGGATATTTGGAAGCCCATAGAGGGCTACGGTGAAAAAGGAAATATCTTCCGTTCAAAACTGGAAAGAAGCTTTCTGAGAAACTGCTCTGTGTTCTGTTAATTCATCTCACGGAGTTACATCTTTCCCTTCAAGAAGCCTTTCGCTAAGGCTGTTCTTGTGGAATTGGCAAAGGGATATTTGGAAGCCCATAGAGGGCTATGGTGAAAAAGGAAATATCTTCCGTTCTTAACTGGAAAGAAGCTTTCTGAGAAACTGCTCTGTGTTCTGTTAATTCATCTCACAGAGTTACATCTTTCCCTTCAAGAAGCCTTTCGCTAAGGCTGTTCTTGTGGAATTGGCAAAGGGATATTTGGAAGCCCATAGAGGGCTATTGTGAAAAAGGAAATATCTTCCGTTCAAAAGTGGAAAGAAGCTTTCTGAGAAACTGCTCTGTGTTCTGTTAATTCATCTCACAGAGTTACATCTTTCCCTTCAAGAAGCCTTTCACTAAGGCTGTTCTTGTAGAATTGGCAAAGGGATATTTGGAAGCCCATAGAAGGCTATGGTGAAAAAGGAAATATCTTCCGTTCAAAACTGGAAAGAAGCTTTCTGAGAAACTGCTCTGTGTTCTGTTAATTCATCTCACAGAGGTACATCTTTCCCTTCAAGAAGCCTTTCGCTAAGGCTGTTCTTGAGGAATTGGCAAACGGATATTTGGAAGCCCTTAGAGGGCTATGGTGAAAAAGGAAATATCTTCCGTTCTTAACTGGAAAGAAGCTTTCTCAGAAACAGCTCTGTTTTCTGTTAATTCATCTCACAGAATTACATCTTTCACTTCAAGAAGTCTTTCGCTAAGGCTGTTCTTGTGGAATTGGCAAAGGGATATTTGGAAGCCTATAGAGAGCTATGGAGAAAAAGGATATATCTTCCGTTCAAAACTGAAAAGAATCTTTTTGAGAAACTGCTCTGTGTTCTGTTAATTCATCTCACAGAGTTACATCTTTCCCTTCAAGAAGCCTTTCGCTAAGGGCTGTTCTTGTGGAATTGGCAAAGGGATATTTGGAAGCCCATAGAGGGCTATTTTGAAAAAGGAAATATCTTCCGTTCAAAACCGGAAAGAAGCTTTCTGAGAAACTGCTCTGTGTTCTGTTAAATCATCTCAAGGAGTTACATCTTTCACTTCAAGAAGCCTTTCGCTAAGGCTGTTCTTGTGGAATTGGCAAAGGGATATTTGGAAGCCCATAGAGGGCTATGGGCAAAAAGGAAATATCTTCCGTTCAAAACTGGAAAGAAGCTTTCTGAGAAACTGCTCTGTGTTCTGTTAATTCATCTCACAGAGTTACATCTTTCCCTTCAAGAAGCCTTTCGCTAAGGCTGTTGTTGTGGAATTGGCAAAGGGATATTTGGAAGCCCATAGAGGGCTATTTTGAAAACGGAAATATCTTCCGTTCAAAACTGGAAAGAAGCTTTCTGAGAAACTGCTCTGTGTTCTGTTAATTCATCTCACAGAGTTACATCTTTCCCTTCAAGAAGCCTTTCACTAAGGCTGTTCTTGTGGAATTGGCAATGGGATATTTGGAAGTCCATAGAGGGCTATGGTGAAAAAGGAAATATCTTCCGTTCAAAACTGGAAAGAAGCTTTCTGAGAAACTGCTCTGTGTTCTGTTAATTCATCTCACAGAGTTACATCTTTCCCTTCAAGAAGCCTTTCGCTAAGGCTGTTCTTGAGGAATTGGCAAAGGGATATTTGGAAGCCCATAGAGGGCTATGGTGAAAAAGGAAATATCTTCCGTTCTTAACTGGAAAGAAACTTTCTCAGAAACTGCTCGGTGTTCTGATAATTCATCTCACAGAATTACATCTTTCACTTCAAGAAGTCTTTCGCTAAGGCTGTTCTTGTGGAATTGGCAAAGGGATATTTGGAAGCCCATAGAGGGCTATGGAGAAAAAGGAAATATCTTCCGTTCAAAACTGAAAAGAATCTTTTTGAGAAACTGCTCTGTGTTCTGTTAATTCATCTCACAGAGTTACATCTCTCCCTTCAAGAAGCCTTTCGCTAAGGCCGTTCTTGTGGAATTGGCAAAGGGATATTTGGAAGCCCATAGAGGGCTATGGTGAAAATGGAAATATCTTCCGTTCAAAACAGGAAAGAAGCTTTCTGGGAAACTGCTCTGTGTTCTGTTAATTCATCTCACGGAGTTACATCTTTCCCTTCAAGAAGCCTTTCGCTAAGGCTGTTCTTGTGGAATTGGCAAAGGGATATTTGGAAGCCCATAGAGGGCTATGGTGAAAAAGGAAATATCTTCCGATCTTAACTGGAAAGAAGCTTTCTGAGAAACTGCTCTGTGTTCTGTTAATTCATCTCACAGAGTTACATCTTTCCCTTCAAGAAGCCTTTCGCTAAGGCTTTTCTTGTGGAATTGGCAAAGGGATATTTGGAAGCCCATAGAGGGCTATTTAGAAAAAGGAAATAACTTCCGTTCAAAAGTGGAAAGAAACTTTCTGAGAAACTGCTCTGTGTTCTGTTAATTCATCTCACAGAGTTACATCTTTCCCTTCAAGAAGCCTTTCGCTAAGGCTGTTCTGGTGGAATTGGAACAGGGAAATTTGGAAGCCCATAGAGGGCTATGTTGGAAAAGGAAATATCTTCCGTTCAAAACTGGAAAGAAGCTTTCTGAGAAACTGCTCTGTGTTCTGTTAATTCATCTCACAGAGTTACATCTTTCCCTTCAAGAAACCTTTCGCTAAGGCTGTTCTGGAGGAATTGGCAAAGGGATATGTGGAAGCTCATAGAGGGCTATGGTGAAAAAGGAAATATCTTCCGTTCTTAACTGGAAAGAAGCTTTCTCAGAAACTGCTCTGTGTTCTGTTAATTCATCTCACAGAATTACATCTTTCACTTCAAGAAGCCTTTCGCTAAGGCTGTTCTTGTGGAATTGGCAAAGGGATATTTGGAAGCCCATAGAGGGCTATGGAGATAAAGGAAATATCTTCAGTTCAAAACTGAAAAGAATCTTTTTGAGAATCTGCTCTGTGTTCTGTTAATTCATCTGACAGAGTTACATCTTTCCCTTCAGGAAGCCTTTCCGTAAGGCCGTTCTTGTGGAATTGGAAACGGGATATTTGGAAGCCCATAGAGGGCTATGGTGAAAAAGTAAATATCTTCCGTTCAAAACTGGAAAGAAACTTTCTGAGAAACTGCTCTGTGTTCTGTTAATTCATCTCACAGAGTTACATCTTTCCCTTCGAGAATCCTTTCGCTAAGCCTGTTCTTGTGGAATTGGCAAAACGATATTTGGAAACCCATACAGGGCTACGGAGAAAAAGCAAATATCTTCCGTTCAAAACTGGAAAGAAGCTTTCTGAGAAACTGCTCTGTGTTCTGTTAATTCATCTCACAGAGTTACATCTTTCCCTTCAAGTAGCCTTTGCTCAGGCTGTTCTTGTGGAATTGGCAAAGGGATATTTGGAAGCCCATAGAGGGCTATGGTGAAAAAGGAAAAATCTTCCGTTCAAAACTGGAAAGAAGCTTTCTGAGAAACTGCTCTGTGTTCTGTTAATTCATCCCACAGAGTTACATATTTCCCTTCAAGAAGCCTTTCACTAAAGCTGTGCTTGTGGAATTGGCAAAGGGATATTTGGAAGCCCATAGAGGGCTATGGAAAAAAAGCAAATAACTTCCGTTGAAAACTGGAAAGAAGCTTTCTGAGAAACTGCTCTGTGTTCTGTTAATTCATCTCACAGAGTTACATCTTTCCCTTCAAGGAACCTTTCGCCAAGTCTGTTCTTGTGGAATTGGCAAAGGGATATTTGGAAGCCCATAGTGGGCTATGGTGAAAAAGGAAATACCTTCCGTTCAAAACTGGAATGAAGCGTTCTGAGAAACTGCTCTGTGTTCTGTTAATTCATCTCACAGAGTTACATCTTTCCCTTCAAGAAGCCTTTCGCTAAGGCTGTTCTTGTGGAATTGGCAAAGGGATATTTGGAAGCCCATAGAGGGCTATTTTGAAAAAGGAAATATCTTCCGTTCAAAACTGGAAAGAAGCTTTCTGAGAAACTGCTCTGTGTTCTGTTAATTCATCTCATAGAGTTACATCTTTCCCTTCAAGAAGCCTTTCACTAAGGCTGTTCTTGTGGAATTGGCAAAGCGATATTTGGAAGCCCATAGAGGGCTATGGAGAAAAAGGAAATATCTTCCGTTCAAAACTGAAAAGAATCTTTTTGAGAAACTGCTCTGTGTTCTGTTAATTCATCTCACAGGGTTACAACTTTCCCTTCAAGAAGCCGTTCGCTAAGGCTGTTCTTGTGGAATTGGCAAAGGGATATTTGGAAGCCCATAGAGGGCTATGGTGAAAATGGAAATATCTTCCGTTCAAAACAGGAAAGAAGCTTTCTGGGAAACTGCTCTGTGTTCTGTTAATTCATCTCACAGAGTTACATCTTTCCCTTCAAGAAGCCTTTCGCTAAGGCTGTTCTTGTGGAATTGGCAAAGGGATATTTGGAAGCCCATAGAGGGCTACGGTGAAAAAGGAAATATCTTCCGTTCAAAACTGGAAAGAAGCTTTCTGAGAAACTGCTCTGTGTTCTGTTAATTCATCTCACGGAGTTACATATTTCCCTTCAAGAAGCCTTCCGCTAAGGCTGTTCTTGTGGAATTGGCAAAGGGATATTTGGAAGCCCATAGAGGGCTATGGTGAAAAAGGAAATATCTTCCGTTCTTCACTGGAAAGAAGCTTTCTGAGAAACTGCTCTGTGTTCTGTTAATTCATCTCACAGAGTTACATCTTTCCCTTCAAGAAGCCTTTCCCTAAGGCTGTTCTTGTGGAATTGGCAAAGGGATATTTGGAAGCCCCTAGAGGGCTATGGTGAAAAAGGAAATATCTTCCGTTCAAAACTGGAAAGAAGCTTTCTGAGAAACTACTCTGGGTTCTGTTAATTCATCTCACAGAGTTACATCTTTCCCTTCAAGACGCCTTTCGCTAAGGCTGTTCTTGTGGAATTGGCAAAGGGATATTTGGAAGCCCATAGAGGGCTATTGTGAAAAAGGAAATATCTTCCGTTCAAAACTGGAAAGAAGCTTTCTGAGAAACTGCTCTGTGTTCTGTTAATTCATCTCACAGAGTTACATATTTCCCTTCAAGAAGCCTTTCGCTAAGGCTGTTCTTGTGGAATTGGCAAAGGGATATTTGGAAGCCCATAGGGGGCTATGGTGAAAAAGGAAATATCTTCCGTTCAAAACTGGAAAGAAGCTTTCTGAGAAACTGCTCTGTGTTCCGTTAATTCATCTCACAGAGTTACATCTTTCCCTTCAAGAAGCCTTTCGCTAAGGCTCTTCTTGTGGAATTGGCAAAGGGATATTTGGAAGCCCATAGATGGCTATGGTGAAAATGGAAATATCTTCTGTTCAAAACAGGAAAGAAGCTTTCTGGGAAACTGCCCTGTGTTCTGTTAATTCATCTCACAGAGTACATCTTTCCCTTCAAGAAGCCTTTCGCTAAGGCTGTTCTTGTGGAATTGGCAAAGGGATATTTGGAAGCCCATAGAGGGCTACGGTGAAAAAGGAAATACCTTCCGTTCAAAACTGGAAAGAAGCTTTCTGAGAAACTGCTCTGTGTTCTGTTAATTCATCTCACGGAGTTACATCTTTCCCTTCAAGAAGCCTTTCGCTAAGGCTGTTCTTGTGGAATTGGCAAAGGGATATTTGGAAGCCCATAGAGGGCTATGGGCAAAAAGGAAATATCTTCCGTTCAAAACTGGAAAGAAGCTTTCTGAGAAACTGCTCTGTGTTCTGTTAATTCATCTCACAGAGTTACATCTTTCCCTTCAAGAAGCCTTTCGCTAAGGCTGTTCTTGTGGAATTGGCAAAGGGATATTTCGAAGCCCATAGAGGGCTATGGTGAAAAAGGAAATATCTTCCGTTCAAAACTCGAAAGAAGCTTTCTGAGAAACTGCTGCGTGTTGTGTTAATTCATCTCACAGAGTTACATCGTTCCCTTCCAGAAGCCTTTCGCTAAGGCTGTTCTTGTGGAATTGGCAAAGGGATATTTGGAAGCCCATAGAGGGCTATGGGCAAAAAGGAAATATCTTCCGTTCAAAACTGGAAAGAAGCTTTCTGAGAAACTGCTCTGTGTTCTGTTAATTCATCTCCCAGAGTTACATCTTTCCCTTCAAGAAGCCTTTCGCTAAGGCTGTTGTTGTGGAATTGGCAAAGGGATATTTGGAAGCCCATAGAGGTCTATTTTGAAAAAGGAAGTATCTTCCGTTCAAAACTGGAAAGAAGCTTTTTGAGAAACTGCTCTGTGTTCTGTTAATTCATCTCCCAGAGTTACATCTTTCCCTTCAAGAAGCCTTTCGCTAAGGCTGTTCTTGTGGAATTGGCAAAGGGATATTTGGAAGCCCATAGAGGGCTATTTTGAAAAAGGAAATATCTTCCGTTCAAAACTGGAAAGAAGCTTTCTGAGAAACTGCTCTGTGTTCTGTTAATTCATCTCACAGAGTTACATCTTTCCCTTCAAGAAGCCTTTCACTAATGCTGTTCTTGTGGAATTGGCAAAGCGATATTTGGAAGCCCATAGAGGGCTATGGTGAAAAAGGAATTATCTTCCGTTCAAAACTGGAAAGAAGCTTTCTGAGAAACTACTCTGGGTTCTGTTAATTCATCTCACAGAGTTACATCTTTCCCTTCAAGAAGCCTTTCGCTAAGGCTGTTCTTGTGGAATTGGCAAAGGGATATTTGGAAGCCCATAGAGGGCTATTGTGAAAAAGGAAATATCTTCCGTTCAAAACTGGAAAGAAGCTTTCTGAGAAACTGCTCTGTGTTCTGTTAATTCATCTCACAGAGTTACATATTTCCCTTCAAGAAGCCTTTCGCTAAGGCTGTTCTTGTGGAATTGGCAAAGGGATATTTGGAAGCCCATAGGGGGCTATGGTGAAAAAGGAAATATCTTCCGTTCAAAACTGGAAAGAAGCTTTCTGAGAAACTGCTCTGTGTTCCGTTAATTCATCTCACAGAGTTACATCTTTCCCTTCAAGAAGCCTTTCGCTAAGGCTCTTCTTGTGGAATTGGCAAAGGGATATTTGGAAGCCCATAGATGGCTATGGTGAAAATGGAAATATCTTCTGTTCAAAACAGGAAAGAAGCTTTCTGGGAAACTGCCCTGTGTTCTGTTAATTCATCTCACAGAGTACATCTTTCCCTTCAAGAAGCCTTTCGCTAAGGCTGTTCTTGTGGAATTGGCAAAGGGATATTTGGAAGCCCATAGAGGGCTACGGTGAAAAAGGAAATACCTTCCGTTCAAAACTGGAAAGAAGCTTTCTGAGAAACTGCTCTGTGTTCTGTTAATTCATCTCACGGAGTTACATCTTTCCCTTCAAGAAGCCTTTCGCTAAGGCTGTTCTTGTGGAATTGGCAAAGGGATATTTGGAAGCCCATAGAGGGCTATGGGCAAAAAGGAAATATCTTCCGTTCAAAACTGGAAAGAAGCTTTCTGAGAAACTGCTCTGTGTTCTGTTAATTCATCTCACAGAGTTACATCTTTCCCTTCAAGAAGCCTTTCGCTAAGGCTGTTCTTGTGGAATTGGCAAAGGGATATTTCGAAGCCCATAGAGGGCTATGGTGAAAAAGGAAATATCTTCCGTTCAAAACTCGAAAGAAGCTTTCTGAGAAACTGCTGCGTGTTGTGTTAATTCATCTCACAGAGTTACATCGTTCCCTTCCAGAAGCCTTTCGCTAAGGCTGTTCTTGTGGAATTGGCAAAGGGATATTTGGAAGCCCATAGAGGGCTATGGGCAAAAAGGAAATATCTTCCGTTCAAAACTGGAAAGAAGCTTTCTGAGAAACTGCTCTGTGTTCTGTTAATTCATCTCCCAGAGTTACATCTTTCCCTTCAAGAAGCCTTTCGCTAAGGCTGTTGTTGTGGAATTGGCAAAGGGATATTTGGAAGCCCATAGAGGTCTATTTTGAAAAAGGAAATATCTTCCGTTCAAAACTGGAAAGAAGCTTTTTGAGAAACTGCTCTGTGTTCTGTTAATTCATCTCCCAGAGTTACATCTTTCCCTTCAAGAAGCCTTTCGCTAAGGCTGTTCTTGTGGAATTGGCAAAGGGATATTTGGAAGCCCATAGAGGGCTATTTTGAAAAAGGAAATATCTTCCGTTCAAAACTGGAAAGAAGCTTTCTGAGAAACTGCTCTGTGTTCTGTTAATTCATCTCACAGAGTTACATCTTTCCCTTCAAGAAGCCTTTCACTAAGGCTGTTCTTGTGGAATTGGCAAAGCGATATTTGGAAGCCCATAGAGGGCTATGGAGAAAAAGGAAATATCTTCCGTTCAAAACTGAAAAGAATCTTTTTGAGAAACTGCTCTGTGTTCTGTTAATTCATCTCACAGAGTTACATCTTTCCCTTCAAGAAGACGTTCGCTAAGGCTGTTCTTGTGGAATTGGCAAAGGGATATTTGGAAGCCCATAGAGGGCTATGGTGAAAATGGAAATATCTTCCGTTCAAAACAGGAAGAAGCTTTCTGGGAAACTGCTCTGTGTTCTGTTAATTCATCTCACAGAGTTACATCTTTCCCTTCAAGAAGCCTTTCGCTAAGGCTGTTCTTGTGGAATTGGCAAAGGGATATTTGGAAGCCCATAGAGGGCTACGGTGAAAAAGGAAATATCTTCCGTTCAAAACTGGAAAGAAGCTTTCTGAGAAACTGCTCTGTGTTCTGTTAATTCATCTCACGGAGTTACATATTTCCCTTCAAGAAGCCTTTCGCTAAGGCTGTTCTTGTGGAATTGGCAAAGGGATATTTGGAAGCCCATAGAGGGCTATGGTGAAAAAGGAAATATCTTCCGTTCTTAACTGGAAAGAAGCTTTCTGAGAAACTGCTCTGTGTTCTGTTAATTCATCTCACAGAATTACATCTTTCCCTTCAGGAAGCCTTTCGCTAAGGCTGCTCTTGTGGAATTGGCAAAGGGATATTTGGAAGCCCCTAGAGGGCTATGGTGAAAAAGGAAATATATTCCGTTCAAAACTGGAAAGAAGCTTTCTGAGAAACTACTCTGGGTTCTGTTAATTCATCTCACTGAGTTACATCTTTCCCTTCAAGAAGCCTTTCGCTAAGGCTGTTCTTGTGGAATTGGCAAAGGGATATTTGGAAGCCCATAGAGGGCTATTGTGAAAAAGGAAATATCTTCCGTTCAAAACTGGAAAGAAGCTTTCTGAGAAACTGCTCTGTGTTCTGTTAATTCATCTCACAGAGTTACATATTTCCCTTCAAGAAGCCTTTCGCTAAGGCTATTCTTGTGGAATTGGCAAAGGGATATTTGGAAGCCCATAGGGGGCTATGGTGAAAAAGGAAATATCTTCCGTTCAAAACTGGAAAGAAGCTTTCTGAGAAACTGCTCTGTGTTCCGTTAATTCATCTCACAGAGTTACATCTTTCCCTTCAAGAAGCCTTTCGCTAAGGCTGTTCTTGTGGAATTGGCAAACGGATATTTGGAAGCCCATAGAGGGCTATGGTGAAAATGGAAATATCTTCTGTTCAAAACAGGAAAGAAGCTTTCTGGGAAACTGCTCTGTGTTCTGTTAATTCATCTCACAGAGTTACATCTTTCCCTTCAAGAAGCCTTTCGCTAAGGCTGTTCTTGTGGAATTGGCAAAGGGATATTTGGAAGCCCATAGAGGGCTACGGTGAAAAAGGAAATATCTTCCGTTCAAAACTGGAAAGAAGCTTTCTGAGAAACTGCTCTGTGTTCTGTTAATTCATCTCACGGAGTTACATCTTTCCCTTCAAGAAGCCTTTCGCTAAGGCTGTTCTTGTGGAATTGGCAAAGGGATATTTGGAAGCCCATAGAGGGCTATGGTGAAAAAGGAAATATCTTCCGTTCAAAACTGGAAAGAAGCTTTCTGAGAAACTGCTCTGTGTTCTGTTAATTCATCTCACAGAGTTACATCTTTCCCTTCAACAAGCCTTTCGCTAAGGCTGTTCTTGTGGAATTGGCAAAGGGATATTTGGAATCCCATAGAGGGCTATTTTGAAAAAGGAAATATCTTCCGTTCAAAACTGGAAAAAAGCTTTCTGAGAAACTGCTCTGTGTTCTGTTAATTCATCTCACAGAGTTACATCTTTCCCTTCAAGAAGCCTTTCACTAAGGCTGTTCTTGTGGAATTGGCAAAGGGATATTTGGAAGCCCATAGAGGGCTATGGTGAAAAAGGAAATATCTTCCGTTCAAAACTGGAAAGAAGCTTTCTGAGAAACTGCTCTGTGTCCTGTTAATTCATCTCACAGAGTTACATCTTTCCCTTCAAGAAGCCTTTCGCTAAGGCTGTTCTTGTGGAATTGGCAAAGGGATATTTGGAAGCCCATAGAGGGCTATGGTGAAAAAGGAAATATCTTCCGTTCTTAACTGGAAAGAAACTTTCTCAGAAACTGCTCGGTGTTCTGTTAATTCATCTCCCAGAATTACATCTTTCACTTCAAGAAGGCTTTCGCTAAGGCTGTTCTTGTGGAATTGGCAAAGGGATATTTGGAAGCCCATAGAGGGCTATGGAGAAAAAGGAAATATCTTCCGTTCAAAACTGAAAAGAATCTTTTTGAGAAACTGCTCTGTGTTCTGTTAATTCATCTCACAGAGTTACATCTTTCCCTTCAAGAAGCCTTTCGCTAAGGCTGTTCTTGCGGAATTGGCAAAGGGATATTTGGAAGCCCATAGAGGGCTATTTTGAAAAAGGAAATATCTTCCGTTCAAAACTGGAAAGAAGCTTTCTGAGAAACTGCTCTGTGTTCTGTTAATTCATCTCACAGAGTTACATCTTTCCCTTCAAGAAGCCTTTCGCTAAGGCTGTTCTGGAGGATTTGGCAAAGGGATATTTGGAAGCTCATAGAGGGCTATGGTGAAAAAGGAAATATCTTCCGTTCAAAACTGGAAACAAGCTTTCTGAGAAACTGCTCTGTGTTCTGTTAATTCATCTCACGGAGTTACATCTTTTCCTTCAAGAAGCCTTTCGCTAAGGCTGTTCTTGTGGAATTGGCAAAGGGATATTTGGAAGCCCATAGAGGGCTATGGGCAAAAAGGAAATATCTTCCGTTCAAAACTGGAAAGAAGCTTTCTGAGAAACTGCTCTGTGTTCTGTTAATTCATCTCCCAGAGTTACATCTTTCCCTTCAAGAAGCCTTTCGCTAAGGCCGTTCTGGAGGAATTGGCAAAGGGATATTTGGAAGCTCATAGAGGGCTATGGTGAAAAAGGAAATATCTTCCGTTCAAAACTGGAAAGAAGCTTTCTGAGAAACTGCTCTGTGTTCTGTTAATTCATCTCACGGAGTTACATCTTTCCCTTCAAGAAGCCTTTCGCTAAGGCTGTTCTTGTGGAATTGGCAAAGGGATATTTGGAAGCCCATAGAGGGCTATGGGCAAAAAGGAAATATCTTCCGTTCAAAACTGGAAAGAAGCTTTCTGAGAAACTGCTCTGTGTTCTGTTAATTCATCTCCCAGAGTTACATCTTTCCCTTCAAGAAGCCTTTCGCTAAGGCTGTTCTTGTGGAATTGGCAAAGGGATATTTGGAAGCCCATAGAGGGCTATTTTGAAAAAGGAAATATCTTCCGTTCAAAACTGGAAAGAAGCTTTCTGAGAAACTGCTCTGTGTTCTGTTAATTCATCTCACAGAGTTACATCTTTCCCTTCAAGAAGCCTTTCACTAAGGCTGTTCTTGTGGAATTGGCAAAGGGATATTTGGAAGCCCATAGAGGGCTATGGTGAAAATGGAAATATCTTCCGTTCAAAACAGGAAAGAAGCTTTCTGGGAAACTGCTCTGTGTTCTGTTAATTCATCTCACAGAGTTACATCTTTCCCTTCAAGAAGCCTTTCGCTAAGGCTGTTCTTGTGGAATTGGCAAAGGGATATTTGGAACCCCATAGAGGGCTACGGTGAAAAAGGAAATATCTTCCGTTCAAAACTGGAAAGAATCTTTTTGAGAAACTGCTCTGTGTTCTGTTAATTCATCTCACAGAGTTACATCTTTCCCTTCAAGAAGCCTTTCGCTAAGGCTGTTCTTGTGGAATTGGCAAAGGGATATTTGGAAGCCCATAGAGGGCTATTTTTAAAAAAGGAAATACCTTCCGTTCAAAACTGGAAAGAAGCTTTCTGAGAAACTGCTCTGTGTTCTGTTAATTCATCTGACAGAGTTACATCTTTCCCTTCAAGAAGCCTTTCGCTAAGGCTGTTCTTGTGGAATTGGCAAAGGGATATTTGGAAGCCCATAGAGGGCTATGGTGAAAATGGAAATATCTTCCGTTCAAAACAGGAAAGAAGCTTTCTGGGAAACTGCTCTGTGTTCTGTTAATTCATCTCACAGAGTTACATCTTTTCCTTCAAGAAGCCTTTCGCTAAGGCTGTTCTTGCGGAATTGGCAAAGGGATATTTGGAAGCCCATAGAGGGCTACGGTGAAAAAGGAAATACCTTCCGTTCAAAACTGGAGAGAAGCTTTCTGAGAAACTGCTCTGTGTTCTGTTAATTCATCTCACGGAGTTACATCTTTCCCTTCAAGAAGCCTTTCGCTAAGGCTGTTCTTGTGGAATTGGCAAAGGGATATTTGGAAGCCCATAGAGGGCTACGGTGAAAAAGGAAATATCTTCCGTTCTTAACTGGAAAGAAGCTTTCTGAGAAACTGCTCTGTGTTCTGTTAATTCATCTCACAGAGTTACATCTTTCCCTGCAAGAAGCCTTTCGCTAAGGCTGTTCTTGTGGAATTGGCAAAGGGATATTTGGAACCCCATAGAAGGCTACGGTGAAAAAGGAAATATCTTCCGTTCAAAACTGGAAAGAATCTTTTTGAGAAACTGCTCTGTGTTCTGTTAATTCATCTCACAGAGTTACATCTTTCCCTTCAAGAAGCCTTTCGCTAAGGCTGTTCTTGTGGAATTGGCAAAGGGATATTTGGAAGCCCATAGAGGGCTATGGAGAAAAAGGAAATATCTTCCGTTCAAAACTGAAAAGAATCTTTTTGAGAAACTGCTCTGTGTTCTGTTAATTTATCTCACAGAGTTACATCATTCCCTTCAGGAAGCCTTTCGCTAAGGCCGTTCTTGTGGAATTGGCAAAGGGATATTTGGAAGCCCATAGAGGGCTATGGTGAAAATGGAAATATCTTCCGTTCAAAACAGGAAAGAAGCTTTCTGGGAAACTGCTCTGTGTTCTGTTAATTCATCTCACAGAGTTACATCTTTCCCTTCAAGAAGCCTTTCGCTAAGGCTGTTCTTGTGGAATTGGCAAAGGGATATTTGGAAGCCCATAGAGGGCTATGGAGAAAAAGGAAATATCTTCCGTTCAAAACTGGAAACAAGCTTTCTGAGAAACTGCTCGGTGTTCTGTTAATTCATCTCACAGAATTACATCTTTCCCTTCAAGAAGCCTTTCGCTAAGGCTGTTCTTGTGTAATTGGCAAAGGGATATTTGGAAGCCCATAGAGGGCTATGGAGAAAAAGCAAATATCTTCCGTTCAAACCTGGAAAGAAGCGTTCTGAGAAACTGCTCTGTGCTCTGTTAATTCATCTCACAGAGTTACCTCTTTCCCTTCAAGAAGCCTTTCGCTAAGGCTGTTCTTGATGAATTGGCAAAGGGATATTTGGAAGCCCCTAGAGGGCTATGGTGAAAAAGGAAATATCTTCCGTTCAAAACTGGAAAGAAGCTTACTGAGAAACTGCTCTGTGTTCTGTTAATTCATCTCACAGAGTTACATCTTTCCTTTCAAGAAGCCTTTCGCTAAGGCTGTTCTTGTGGAATTGGCAAAGGGATATTTTGAAGCCCCTAGAGGGCTATGGGCAAAAAGGAAATATCTTCCATTAAAAACTGGAAAGAAGCTTTCTGAGAAACTGCTCTGTGTTCTGTTAATTCATCTCACAGAGTTACATCTTTCCCTTCAAGAAGCCTTTCGCTAAGGCTGTTCTGTGGAATTGGCAAAGGGATATTTGGAAGCCCATAGAGGGCTATTTTGAAAAAGGAAATATCTTCCGTTCAAAACTGGAAAGAAGCTTTCTGAGAAACTGCTCTGTGTTCTGTTAATTCACCTCACAGAGTTACATCTTTCCCTTCAAGGAGCCTTTCACTAAGGCTGTTCTTGTGGAATTGGCAAAGGGATATTTGGAAGCCCATAGAGGGCTATGGAGAAAAAGGAAATATCTTCCGTTCAAAACTGGAAAGAAGCTTTCTGAGAAACTGCTCTGTGCTCTGTTAATTCATCTCACAGAGTTACATCTTTCCCTTCAAGAAGCCTTTCGCTAAGGCTGTTCTTGAGGAATTGGCAAAGGGATATTTGGAAGCCCATAGAGGGCTATGGTGAAAAAGGAAATATCTTCCGTTCTTAACTGGAAAGAAGCTTTCTCAGAAACTGCTCTGGGTTCTGTTAATTCATCTCACAGAATTACATCTTTCACTTCAAGAAGTCTTTCGCTAAGGCTGTTCTTGTGGAATTGGCAAAGGGATATTTGGAAACCCATAGAGGGCTATGGAGAAAAAGGAAATATCTTCCGTTCAAAACTGAAAAGAATCTTTTTGAGAAACTGCTCTGTGTTCTGTTAATTCATCTCACAGAGTTACATCTTTCCCTTCAAGAAGCCTTTCGCTAAGGCCGTTCTTGTGGAATTGGCAAAGCGATATTTGGAAGCCCATAGAGGGCTACGGTGAAAAAGGAAATATCTTCCGTTCAAAACTGGAAAGAAGCTTTCTGAGAAACTGCTCTGTGTTCTGTTAATTCATCACACGGAGTTACATCTTTCCCTTCAAGAAGCCTTTCGCTAAGGCTGTTCTTGTGGAATTGGCAAAGGGATATTTGGAAGCCCATAGAGGGCTATTTTGAAAAAGGAAATATCTTCCGTTCAAAACTGGAAAGAAGCTTTCTGAGAAACTGCTCTGTGTTCTGTTAATTCATCTCACAGAGTTACATCTTTCCCTTCAAGAAGCCTTTCACTAAGGCTGTTCTTGTGGAATTGGCAAAGGGATATTTGGAAGCCCATAGAGGGCTATGGTGAAAAAGGAAATATCTTCCGTTTAAAACTGGAAAGAAGCTTTCTGAGAAACTGCTCTGTGTTCGGTTAATTCATCTCACAGAGTTACATCTTTCCCTTCAAGAAGCCTTTCGCTAAGCATGTTCTTGAGGAATTGGCAAAGGGATATTTGGAAGCCCATAGAGGGCTATGGTGAAAAAGGAAATATCTTCCGTTCTTAACTGGAAAGAAGCTTTCACAGAAACTGCTCTGTGTTCTGTTAATTCATATCACAGAATTACATCTTTCACTTCAAGAAGTCTTTCGCTAAGGCTGTTCTTGTGGAATTGGCAAAGGGATATTTGGAAGCCCATAGAGGGCTATGGAGAAAAAGGAAATATCTTCCGTTCAAAACTGAAAAGAATCTTTTTGAGAAACTGCTCTCTGTTCTGTTAATTCATCTCACAGAGTTACATCTTTCCCTTCAAGAAGCCTTTCGCTAAGGCCGTTCTTGTGGAATTGGCAAAGGGATATTTGGAAGCCCATAGAGGGCTATGGTGAAAAAGGAAATATCTTCCGTAAAAAACAGGAAAGAAGCTTTCTGGGAAACTGCTCTGTGTTCTGTTAATTCATCTCACATAGTTACATCTTTCCCTTCAAGAAGAATTTCGCTAAGGCTGTTCTTGTGGAATTGGCAAAGGGATATTTGGAAGCCCATAGAGGTCTACGGTGAAAAAGGAAATATCTTCCGTTCAAAACTGGAAAGAAGCTTTCTGAGAAACTGCTCTGTGTTCTGTTAATTCATCTCACGAAGTTACATCTTTCCCTTCAAGAAGCCTTTCGCTAAGGCTGTTCTTGTGGAATTGGCAAAGGGATATTTGGAAGCCCATAGAGGGCTATGGTGAAAAAGGAAATATCTTCCGTTCTTAACTGGAAAGAAGCTTTCTGAGAAACTGCTCTGTGTTCTGTTAATTCATCTCACAGAGTTACATCTTTCCCTTCAAGAAGCCTTTCGCTAAGGCTGTTCTTGTGGAATTGGCAAAGGGATATTTATAACCCCATAGAGGGCTATGGGCAAAAAGGAAATACCTTCCGTTCAAAACTGGAAAGAAGCTTTCTGAGAAACTGCTCTGTGTTCTGTTAATTCATCTCCCAGACTTACATCTTTCCCTTCAAGAAGCCTTTCGTTAAGGCTGTTCTTGTGGAATTGGCAAAGGGATATTTGGAAGCCCATAGAGGGCTATTTTGAAAAAGGAAATATCTTCCGTTCAAAACTGGAAAGAAGCTTTCTGAGAAACTGCTCTGTGTTCTGTTAATTCATCTCACAGAGTTACATCTTACCCTTCAAGAAGCCTTTCGCTAAGGCTGTTCTTGTGGAATTGGCAAAGGGATATTTGGAAGCCCATAGAGGGCTATGGTGAAAAAGGAAATATTTTCCGTTCAAAACTGGAAAGAAGCTTTCTGAGAAACTGCTCTGTGTTCTGTTAATTCATCTCACAGAGTTACATCTTTCCCTTCAAGAAGCCTTTCGCTAAGGCTGTTCTTGAGGAATTGGCAAAGGGATATTTGGAAGCTCATAGAGGGCTATGGTGAAAAAGGAAATATCTTCCGTTCTTAACTGGAAAGAAGTTTCTCAGAAACTGCTCTGTGTTCTGTTAATTCATCTCACAGAATTACATCTTTCACTTCAAGAAGCCTTTCGCTAAGGCTGTTCTTTTGGAATTGGCAAAGGGATATTTGGAAGCCCATAGAGGGCTACGGTGAAAAAGGAAATAACTTCCGTTCAAAACAGGAAAGAAGCTTTCTGAGAAACTGCTCTGTGTTCTGTTAATTCATCTCACGGAGTTGCATCTTTCCCTTCAAGAAGCCTTTCGCTAAGGTTGTTCTTGTGGAATTGGCAAAGGGATATTTGGAAGCCCATAGAGGGCTATGGTGAAAAAGGAAATATCTTCCGTTCTTAACTGGAAAGAAGCTTTCTCAGAAACTGCTCTGTGTTCTGTTAATTCATCTCACAGAGTTACATCTTTCCCTTCAAGAAGCCTTTCGCTAAGGCTGTTCTTGTGGAATTGGCAAAGGGATATTTGGAACCCCATAGAGGGCTATGGTGAAAAAGGAAATATCTTCCGTTCAAAACTGCAAAGAATATTTCTGAGAAACTGCTCTGTGTTCTGTTAATTCATCTCACAGAGTTACATCTTTCCCTTCAAGAAGCCTTTCGCTAAGGCTCTTCTTGTGGAATTGGCAAAGGGATATTTGGAAGCCCATAGAGCGCAATGGTAAAAAAGGAAATATCTTCCATTCAAAACTGGAAAGAAGCTTTCTGAGAAACTCCTCTGTGTTCTGTTAATTCATCTCACAGAGTTACATCTTTCCCTTCAAGAAGCCTTTCGCTAAGGCTCTTCTTGTGGAATTGGCAAAGGGATATTTGGAAGCCCATAGAGCGCTATGGTAAAAAAGGAAATATCTTCCATTCAAAACTGGAAAGAAGCTTTCTGAGAAACTCCTCTGTGTTCTGTTAATTCATCTCACAGAGTTACATCTTTCCCTTCAAGAAGCCTTTCGCTAAGGCTGTTCTTGTGGAATTGGCAAAGGGATATTTGGAACCCCATAGAGGGCTATGGTGAAAAAGGAAATATCTTCCGTTCAAAACTTGAAAGAATCTTTTTGAGAAACTGCTCTGTGTTCTGTTAATTCATCTCGCAGAGTTACATCTTTCGGTTCAAGAAGCCTTTCGCTAAGGCTGTTCTTGTGGAATTGGCAAAGGGATATTTGGAAGCCCATAGAGGGCTATGGGCAAAAAGGAAATATCTTCCGTTCAAAACTGGAAAGAAGCTTTCTGAGAAACTGCTCTGTGTTCTGTTAATTCATCTCCCAGAGTTACATCTTTCCCTTCAAGAAGCCTTTCGCTAAGGCTGTTCTTGTGGAATTGGCAAAGGGATATTTGGAAGCCCATAGAGGGCTATTTTGAAAAAGGAAATATCTTCCGTTCAAAACTGCAAAGAATATTTCTGAGAAACTGCTCTGTGTTCTGTTAATTCATCTCACAGAGTTACATCTTTCCCTTCAAGAAGCCTTTCGCTAAGGCTCTTCTTGTGGAATTGGCAAAGGGATATTTGGAAGCCCATAGAGCGCTATGGTAAAAAAGGAAATATCTTCCATTCAAAACTGGAAAGAAGCTTTCTGAGAAACTCCTCTGTGTTCTGTTAATTCATCTCACAGAGTTACATCTTTCCCTTCAAGAAGCCTTTCGCTAAGGCTGTTCTTGTGGAATTGGCAAAGGGATATTTGGAACCCCATAGAGGGCTATGGTGAAAAAGGAAATATTTTCCGTTCAAAACTGGAAAGAATCTTTTTGAGAAACTGCTCTGTGTTCTGTTAATTCATCTTGCAGAGTTACATCTTTCGGTTCAAGAAGCCTTTCGCTAAGGCTGTTCTTGTGGAATTGGCAAAGGGATATTTGGAAGCCCATAGAGGGCTATGGGCAAAAAGGAAATATCTTCCGTTCAAAACTGGAAAGAAGCTTTCTGAGAAACTGCTCTGTGTTCTGTTAATTCATCTCCCAGAGTTACATCTTTCCCTTCAAGAAGCCTTTCGCTAAGGCTGTTCTTGTGGAATTGGCAAAGGGATATTTGGAAGCCCATAGAGGGCTATTTTGAAAAAGGAAATATCTTCCGTTCAAAACTGGAAAGAAGCTTTCTGAGAAACTGCTCTGTGTTCTGTTAATTCATCTCACAGAGTTACATCATTCCCTTCAAGAAGCCTTTCACTAAGGCTGTTCTTGTGGAATTGGCAAAGGGATATTTGGAAACCCATAGAGGGCTATGGTGAAAAAGGAAATATCTTCCGTTCAAAACTGGAAACAAGCTTTCTGAGAAACCGCTCTGTGTTCTGTTAATTCATCTCACAGAGTTACATCTTTCCCTTCAAGAAGCCTTTCGCTACAGCTGTTCTTGAGGAATTGGCAAAGGGATATTTGGAAGCCCATAGAGGGCTATGGTGAAAAAGGAAATATCTTCCGTTCTTAACTGGAAAGAAACTTTCTCAGAAACTGCTCTGTGTTCTGTTAATTCATCTCACAGAATTACATCTTTCACTTCAAGAAGTCTTTCGCTAAGGCTGTTCTTGTGGAATTGGCAAAGGGATATTTGGAAGCCCATAGAGGGCTATGGAGAAAAAGGAAATATCTTCCGTTCAAAATGAAAAGAATCTTTTTGAGAAACTGCTCTGTGTTCTGTTAATTCATCTCACAGAGTTACATCTTTCCCTTCAAGAAGCCTTTCGCTAAGGCCGTTCTTGTGGAATTGGCAAACTGATATTTGGAAGCCCATAGAGGGCTATGGTGAAAAAGGAAATATCTTCCGTTCAAAACAGGAAAGAAGCTTTCTGGGAAACTGCTGTGTGTTCTGTTAATTCATCTCACAGAGTTACATCTTTCCCTTCAAGAAGCCTTTCGCTAAGGCTGTTCTTGTGGAATTGGCAAAGGGATATTTGGAACCCCATAGAGGGCTATGGTGAAAAAGGAAATATCTTCCGTTCAAAACTGGAAAGAATCTTTTTGAGAAACTGCTCTGTGTTCCGTTAATTCATCTCGCAGAGTTACATCTTTCCGTTCAAGAAGCCTTTCGCTAAGGCTGTTCTTGTGGAATTGGCAAAGGGATATTTGGAACCCCTAGAGGGCTATGGTGAAAAAGGAAATATCTTCCGTTCAAAACTGCAAAGAATATTTCTGAGAAACTGCTCTGTGTTCTGTTAATTCATGTCACAGAGTTACATCTTTCCCTTCAAGAAGCCTTTCGCTAAGGCTCTTCTTGTGGAATTAACAAAAGGATATTTGGAAGCCCATAGAGCGCTATGGTAAAAAAGGAAATATCTTCCATTCAAAACTGGAAAGAAGCTTTCTGAGAAACTCCTCTGTGTTCTGTTAATTCATCTCACAGAGTTACATCTTTCCCTTCAAGAAGCCTTTCGCTAAGGCTGTTCTTGTGGAATTGGCAAAGGGATATTTGGAACCCCATAGAGGGCTATGGTGAAAAAGGAAATATCTTCCGTTCAAAACTGGAAAGAAACTTTTTGAGAAACTGCTCTGTGTTCTGTTAATTCATCTCGCAGACTTACATCTTTCCGTTCAAGAAGCCTTTCGATAAGGCTGTTCTTGTGGAATTGGCAAAGGGATATTTGGAAGCCCATAGAGGGCTATGGTGAAAAAGGAAATATCTTCCGTTCAAAACTGCAAAGAATATTTCTGAGAAACTGCTCTGTGTTCTGTTAATTCATGTCACAGAGTTACATCTTTCCCTTCAAGAAGCCTTTCGCTAAGGCTCTTCTTGTGGAATTGGCAAAAGGATATTTGGAAGCCCATAGAGCGCTATGGTAAAAAAGGAAATATCTTCCATTCAAAACTGGAAAGAAGCTTTCTGAGAAACTGCTCTGTGTTCTGTTAATTCATCTCACAGAGTTACATCTTTCCCTTCAAGAAGCCTGTCGCTAAGGCTGTTCTTGTGGAATTGGCAAAGGGATATTTGGAAGCCCATAGAGGGCTATGGGCAAAAAGGAAATATCTTCCGTTCAAAACTGGAAAGAAGCTTTCTGAGAAACTGCTCTGTGTTCTGTTAATTGATCTCCCAGAGTTACATCTTTCCCTTCAAGAAGCCTTTCGCTAAGGCTGTTCTTGTTTAATTGGCAAAGGGATATTTGGAAGCCCATAGAGGGCTATGGGCAAAAAGGAAATATCTTCCGTTCAAAACTGGAAAGAAGCTTTCTGAGAAACTGCTCTGTGTTCTGTTAATTCATCTCCCAGAGTTACATCTTTCCCTTCAAGAAGCCTTTCGCTAAGGCTGTTCTTGTGGAATTGGCAAAGGGATATTTGGAAGCCCATAGAGGGCTATTTTGAAAAAGGAAATATCTTCCGTTCAAAACTGGAAAGAAGCTTTCTGAGAAACTGCTCTGTGTTCTGTTAATTCATCTCACAGAGTTACATCATTCCCTTCAAGAAGCCTTTCACTAAGGCTGTTCTTGTGGAATTGGCAAAGGGATATTTGGAAACCCATAGAGGGCTATGGTGAAAAAGGAAATATCTTCCGTTCAAAACTGGAAACAAGCTTTCTGAGAAACCGCTCTGTGTTCTGTTAATTCATCTCACAGAGTTACATCTTTCCCTTCAAGAAGCCTTTCGCTACAGCTGTTCTTGAGGAGTTGGCAAAGGGATATTTGGAAGCCCATAGAGGGCTATGGTGAAAAAGGAAATATCTTCCGTTCTTAACTGGAAAGAAACTTTCTCAGAAACTGCTCTGTGTTCTGTTAATTCATCTCACAGAATTACATCTTTCACTTCAAGAAGTCTTTCGCTAAGGCTGTTCTTGTGGAATTGGCAAAGGGATATTTGGAAGCCCATAGAGGGCTATGGAGAAAAAGGAAATATCTTCCGTTCAAAATGAAAAGAATCTTTTTGAGAAACTGCTCTGTGTTCTGTTAATTCATCTCACAGAGTTACATCTTTCCATTCAAGAAGCCTTTCGCTAAGGCCGTTCTTGTGGAATTGGCAAACTGATATTTGGAAGCCCATAGAGGGCTATGGTGAAAAAGGAAATATCTTCCGTTCAAAACAGGAAAGAAGCTTTCTGGGAAACTGCTGTGTGTTCTGTTAATTCATCTCACAGAGTTACATCTTTCCCTTCAAGAAGCCTTTCGCTAAGGCTGTTCTTGTGGAATTGGCAAAGGGATATTTGGAACCCCATAGAGGGCTATGGTGAAAAAGGAAATATCTTCCGTTCAAAACTGGAAAGAATCTTTTTGAGAAACTGCTCTGTGTTCCGTTAATTCATCTCGCAGAGTTACATCTTTCCGTTCAAGAAGCCTTTCGCTAAGGCTGTTCTTGTGGAATTGGCAAAGGGATATTTGGAACCCCTAGAGGGCTATGGTGAAAAAGGAAATATCTTCCGCTCAAAACTGCAAAGAATATTTCTGAGAAACTGCTCTGTGTTCTGTTAATTCATGTCACAGAGTTACATCTTTCCCTTCAAGAAGCCTTTCGCTAAGGCTCTTCTTGTGGAATTAACAAAAGGATATTTGGGAGCCCATAGAGCGCTATGGTAAAAAAGCAAATATCTTCCATTCAAAACTGGAAAGAAGCTTTCTGAGAAACTCCTCTGTGTTCTGTTAATTCATCTTACAGAGTTACATCTTTCCCTTCAAGAAGCCTTTCGCTAAGGCTGTTCTTGTGGAATTGGCAAAGGGATATTTGGAACCCCATAGAGGGCTATGGTGAAAAAGGAAATATCTTCCGTTCAAAACTGGAAAGAAACTTTTTGAGAAACTGCTCTGTGTTCTGTTAATTCATCTCGCAGACTTACATCTTTCCGTTCAAGAAGCCTTTCGATAAGGCTGTTCTTGTGGAATTGGCAAAGGGATATTTGGAAGCCCATAGAGGGCTATGGTGAAAAAGGAAATATCTTCCGTTCAAAACTGCAAAGAATATTTCTGAGAAACTGCTCTGTGTTCTGTTAATTCATGTCACAGAGTTACATCTTTCCCTTCAAGAAGCCTTTCGCTAAGGCTCTTCTTGTGGAATTGGCAAAAGGATATTTGGAAGCCCAGAGAGCGCTATGGTAAAAAAGGAAATATCTTCCATTCAAAACTGGAAAGAAGCTTTCTGAGAAACTCCTCTGCGTTCTGTTAATTCATCTCACAGAGTTACATCTTTCCCTTCAAGAAGCCTGTCGCTAAGGCTGTTCTTGTGGAATTGGCAAAGGGATATTTGGAAGCCCATAGAGGGCTATGGGCAAAAAGGAAATATCTTCCGTTCAAAACTGGAAAGAAGCTTTCTGAGAAACTGCTCTGTGTTCTGTTAATTGATCTCCCAGAGTTACATCTTTCCCTTCAAGAAGCCTTTCTCTAAGGCTGTTCTTGTGGAATTGGCAAAGGGATATTTGGAAGCCCATAGAGGGCTATTTTGAAAAAGGAAATATCTTCCGTTCAAAACTGGAAAGAAACTTTCTCAGAAACTGCTCTGTGTTCTGTTAATTCATCTCACAGAATTACATCTTTCACTTCAAGAAGTCTTTCGCTAAGGCTGTTCTTGTGGAATTGGCAAAGGGATATTTGGAAGCCCATAGAGGGCTATGGAGAAAAAGGAAATATCTTCCTTTCAAAACTGGAAAGAAGCTTTTGAGAAACTGCTCTGTGTTCTGTTAATTCATCTCACAGAGTTACATCTTTCCCTTCAAGAAGCCTTTCGCTAAGGCCGTTCTTGTGGAATTGGCAAACTGATATTTGGAAGCCCATAGAGGGCTATGGTGAAAAAGGAAATATCTTCCGTTCAAAACAGGAAAGAAGCTTTCTGGGAAACTGCTGTGTGTTCTGTTAATTCATCTCACAGAGTTACATCTTTCCCTTCAAGAAGCCTTTCGCTAAGGCTGTTCTTGTGGAATTGGCAAAGGGATATTTGGAAGCCCATAGAGGGCTACGGTGAAAAAGGAAATATCTTCCGTTCAAAACTGGAAAGAAGCTTTCTGAGAAACTGCTCTGTGTTCTGTTAATTCATCTCACGGAGTTACATCTGTCCCTTCAAAAAGCCTTTCGCTAAGGCTGTTCTTGTGGAATTGGCAAAGGGATATTTGGAAGCCCATAGAGGGCTATGGTGAAAAAGGAAATATCTTCCGTTGTTAACTGGAAAGAAGCTTTCTCAGAAACTGCTCTGTGTTCTGTTAATTCATCTCACAGAATTACATCTTTCACTTCAAGAAGTCTTTCGCTAAGGCTGTTCTTGTGGAATTGGGAAAGGGATATTTGGAAACCCATAGAGGGCTATGGAGAAAAAGGAAATATCTTCCGTTCAAAACTGAAAAGAATCTTTTTGCGAAACTGCTCTGTGTTCTGTTAATTCATCTCACAGAGTTACATCTTTCCCTTCAAGAAGCCTTTCGCTAAGGCCGTTCTTGTGGAAATGGCAAAGGGATATTTGGAAGCCCATAGAGGGCTATGGTGAAAATGGAAATATCTTCCGTTCAAAACAGGAAAGAAGCTTTCTGGGAAACTGCTCTGTGTTCTGTTAATTCATCTCACAGAGTTACATCTTTCCCTTCACGAAGCCTTTCGATAAGGCTGTTCTTGTGGAATTGGCAAAGGGATATTTGGAAGCCCATAGAGGGCTATGGTGAAAAAGGAAATATCTTCCGTTCTTAACTGGAAAGAAACTTTCTCAGAAACTGCTCTGTGTTCTGTTAATTCATCTCAAAGAATTACATCTTTCACTTCAAGAAGTCTTTCGCTAAGGCTGTTCTTGTGGAATTGGCAAAGGGATATTTGGAAGCCCATAGAGGGCTATGGAGAAAAAGGAAATATCTTCCGTTCAAAATGAAAAGAATCTTTTTGAGAAACTGCTCTGTGTTCTGTTAATTCATCTCACAGAGTTACATCTTTCCCTTCAAGAAGCCTTTCGCTAAGGCCGTTCTTGTGGATGTGGCAAACTGATATTTGGAAGCCCATAGAGGGCTATGGTGAAAAAGGAAATATCTTCCGTTCAAAACAGGAAAGAAGCTTTCTGGGAAACTGCTGTGTGTTCTGTTAATTCATCTCACAGAGTTACATCTTTCCCTTCAAGAAGCCTTTCGCTAAGGCTGTTCTTGTGGAATTGGCAAAGGGATATTTGGAACCCCATAGAGGGCTATGGTGAAAAAGGAAATATCTTCCGTTCAAAACTGGAAAGAATCTTTTTGAGAAACTGCTCTGTGTTCTGTTAATTCATCTCGCAGAGTTACATCTTTCCGTTCAAGAAGCCTTTCGCTAAGGCTGTTCTTGTGGAATTGGCAAAGGGATATTTGGAACCCCTAGAGGGCTATGGTGAAAAAGGAAATATCTTCCGTTCAAAACTGCAAAGAATATTTCTGAGAAACTGCTCTGTGTTCTGTTAATTCATGTCACAGAGTTACATCTTTCCCTTCAAGAAGCCTTTCGCTAAGGCTCTTCTTGTGCAATTAACAAAAGGATATTTGGAAGCCCATAGAGCGCTATGGTAAAAAAGGAAACATCTTCCATTCAAAACTGGAAAGAAGCTTTCTGAGAAACTCCTCTGTGTTCTGTTAATTCATCTCACAGAGTTACATCTTTCCCTTCAAGAAGCCTTTCGCTAAGGCTGTTCTTGTGGAATTGGCAAAGGGATATTTGGAACCCCATAGAGGGCTATGGTGAAAAAGGAAATATCTTCCGTTCAAAACTGGAAAGAATCTTTTTGAGAAACTGCTCTGTGTTCTCTTAATTCATCTCGCAGAGTTACATCTTTCCGTTCAAGAAGCCTTTCGGTAAGGCTGTTCTTGTGGAATTCGCAAAGGGATATTTGGAAGCCCATAGAGGGCTATGGTGAAAAAGGAAATATCTTCCGTTCAAAACTGGAAAGAAGCTTTCTGAGAAACTGCTCTGTGTTCTGTTAATTCATGTCACAGAGTTACATCTTTCCCTTCAAGAAGCCTTTCGCTAAGGCTCTTCTTGTGGAATTGGTAAAAGGATATTTGGAAGCCCATAGAGCGCTATGGTAAAAAAGGAAATATCTTCCATTCAAAACTGGAAAGAAGCTCTGAGAAACTCCTCTGTGTTCTGTTAATTCATCTCACAGAGTTACATCTTTCCCTTCAAGAAGCCTGTCGCTAAGGCTGTTCTTGTGGAATTGGCAAAGGGATATTTGGAAGCCCATAGAGGGCTATGGGCAAAAAGGAAATATCTTCCGTTCAAAACTGGAAAGAAGCTTTCTGAGAAACTGCTCTGTGTTCTGTTAATTCATCTCCCAGAGTTACATCTTTCCCTTCAAGAAGCCTTTCGCTAAGGCTGTTCTTGTGGAATTGGCAAAGGGATATTTGGAAGCCCATAGAGGGCTATTTTGAAAAAGGAAATATCTTCCGTTCAAAACTGGAAAGAAGCTTTCTGAGAAACTGCTCTGTGTTCTGTTAATTCATCTCACAGAGTTACATCATTCCCTTCAAGAAGCCTTTCGCTACGGCTGTTCTTGAGGAATTGGGAAAGGGATATTTGGAAGCCCATAGAGGGCTATGGTGAAAAAGGAAATATCTTCCGTTCTTAACTGGAAAGAAACTTTCTCAGAAACTGCTCTGTGTTCTGTTAATTCATCTCACAGAATTACATCTTTCACTTCAAGAAGTCTTTCGCTAAGGCTGTTCTTGTGGAATTGGCAAAGGGATATTTGGAAGCCCATAGAGGGCTATGGAGAAAAAGGAAATATCTTCCGTTCAAAACTGGAAAGAAGCTTTTGAGAAACTGCTCTGTGTTCTGTTAATTCATCTCCCAGAGTTACATCTTTCCCTTCAAGAAGCCTTTCGCTAAGGCCGTTCTTGTGGAATTGGCAAACTGATATTTGGAAGCCCATAGAGGGCTATGGTGAAAAAGGAAATATCTTCCGTTCAAAACAGGAAAGAAGCTTTCTGGGAAACTGCTGTGTGTTCTGTTAATTCATCTCACAGAGTTACATCTTTCCCTTCAAGAAGCCTTTCGCTAAGGCTGTTCTTGTGGAATTGGCAAAGGGATATTTGGAAGCCCATAGAGGACTACGGTGAAAAAGGAAATATCTTCCGTTCAAAACTGGAAAGAAGCTTTCTGAGAAACTGTTCTGTGTTCTGTTAATTCATCTCACGGAGTTACATCTGTCCCTTCAAAAAGCCTTTCGCTAAGGCTGTTCTTGTGGAATTGGCAAAGGGATATTTGGAAGCCCATAGAGGGCTATGGTGAAAAAGGAAATATCTTCCGTTCTTAACTGGAAAGAAGCTTTCTCAGAAACTGCTCTTTGTTCTGTTAATTCATCTCACAGAATTACATCTTTCACTTCAAGAAGTCTTTCGCTAAGGCTGTTCTTGTGGAATTGGGAAAGGGATATTTGGAAACCCATAGAGGGCTATGGAGAAAAAGGAAATAACTTCCGTTCAAAACTGAAAAGAATCTTTTTGAGAAACTGCTCTGTGTTCTGTTAATTCATCTCACAGAGTTACATCTTTCCCTTCAAGAAGCCTTTCGCTAAGGCCGTTCTTGTGGAAATGGCAAAGGGATATTTGGAAGCCCATAGAGGGCTATGGTGAAAATGGAAATATCTTCCGTTCAAAACAGGAAAGAAGCTTTCTGGGAAACTGCTCTGTGTTCTGTTAATTCATCTCACAGAGTTACATCTTTCCCTTCAAGAAGCCTTTCGATAAGGCTGTTCTTGTGGAATTGGCAAAGGGATATTTGGAAGCCCATAGAGGGCTATGGTGAAAAAGGAAATATCTTCCGTTCAAAACTGGAAAGAAGCTTTCTGAGAAACTGCTCTGTGTTCTGTTAATTCATCTCACAGAGTTACATCTTTCCCTTCAAGAAGCCTTTCGCTAAGGCTGTTCTTGTGGAATTGGCAAAGGGATATTTGGAAGCCCATAGAGGGCTATGGTGAAAAAGGAAATATCTTCCGTTCAAAACTGGAAAAAGCTTTCTGAGAAACTGCTCTGTGTTCTGTTAATTCATCTCCCAGAGTTACATCTTTCCCTTCAAGAGGCCTTTCGCTAAGGCTGTTCTTGTGGAATTGGCAAAGGGATATTTGGAAGCCCTTAGACGGCTATGGGCAAAAAGGAAATATCTTCCGTTCAAAACTGGAAAGAAGCTTTCTGAGAAACTGCTCTGTGTTCTGTTAATTCATCTCCCAGAGTTACATCTTTCCCTTCAAGAAGCCTTTCGTTAAGGCTGTTCTTGTGGAATTGGCAAAGGGATATTTGGAAGCCCATAGAGGGCTATTTTGAAAAAGGAAATATCTTCCGTTCAAAACTGGAAAGAAGCTTTCTGAGAAACTGCTCTGTGTTCTGTTAATTCATCTCACAGAGTTACATCTTACCCTTCAAGAAGCCTTTCGCTAAGGCTGTTCTTGTGGAATTGGCAAAGGGATATTTGGAAGCCCATAGAGGGCTATGGTGAAAAAGGAAATATTTTCCGTTCAAAACTGGAAAGAAGCTTTCTGAGAAACTGCTCTGTGTTCTGTTAATTCATCTCACAGAGTTACATCTTTCACTTCAAGAAGCCTTTCGCTAAGGCTGTTCTTGAGGAATTGGCAAAGGGATATTTGGAAGCTCATAGAGGGCTATGGTGAAAAAGGAAATATCTTCCGTTCTTAACTGGAAAGAAGTTTCTCAGAAACTGCTCTGTGTTCTGTTAATTCATCTCACAGAATTACATCTTTCACTTCAAGAAGCCTTTCGCTAAGGCTGTTCTTGTGGAATTGGCAAAGGGATATTTGGAAGCCCATAGAGGGCTACGGTGAAAAAGGAAATAACTTCCGTTCAAAACAGGAAAGAAGCTTTCTGAGAAACTGCTCTGTGTTCTGTTAATTCATCTCACGGAGTTGCATCTTTCCCTTCAAGAAGCCTTTCGCTAAGGTTGTTCTTGTGGAATTGGCAAAGGGATATTTGGAAGCCCATAGAGGGCTATGGTGAAAAAGGAAATATCTTCCGTTCTTAACTGGAAAGAAGCTTTCTCAGAAACTGCTCTGTGTTCTGTTAATTCATCTCACAGAGTTACATCTTTCCCTTCAAGAAGCCTTTCGCTAAGGCTGTTCTTGTGGAATTGGCAAAGGGATATTTGGAAGCTCATAGAGGGCTATGGTGAAAAAGGAAATATCTTCCGTTCTTAACTGGAAAGAAGTTTCTCAGAAACTTCTCTGTGTTCTGTTAATTCATCTCACAGAATTACATCTTTCACTTCAAGAAGCCTTTCGCTAAGGCTGTTCTTGTGGAATTGGCAAAGGGATATTTGGAAGCCCATAGAGGGCTACGGTGAAAAAGGAAATAACTTCCGTTCAAAACAGGAAAGAAGCTTTCTGAGAAACTGCTCTGTGTTCTGTTAATTCATCTCACGGAGTTGCATCTTTCCCTTCAAGAAGCCTTTCGCTAAGGTTGTTCTTGTGGAATTGGCAAAGGGATATTTGGAAGCCCATAGAGGGCTATGGTGAAAAAGGAAATATCTTCCGTTCTTAACTGGAAAGAAGCTTTCTCAGAAACTGCTCTGTGTTCTGTTAATTCATCTCACAGAGTTACATCTTTCCCTTCAAGAAGCCTTTCGCTAAGGCTGTTCTTGTGGAATTGGCAAAGGGATATTTGGAACCCCATAGAGGGCTATGGTGAAAAAGGAAATATCTTCCGTTCAAAACTGGAAAGAATCTTTTTGAGAAACTGCTCTGTGTTCTGTTAATTCATCTCGCAGAGTTACATCTTTCCGTTCAAGAAGCCTTTCGCTAAGGCTGTTCTTGTGGAATTGGCAAAGGGATATTTGGAAGCCCATAGAGGGCTATGGTGAAAAAGGAAATATCTTCCGTTCAAAACTGCAAAGAATATTTCTGAGAAACTGCTCTGTGTTCTGTTAATTCATCTCACAGAGTTACATCTTTCCCTTCAAGAAGCCTTTCGCGAAGGCTCTTCTTGTGGAATTGGCAAAGGGATATTTGGAAGCCCATAGAGGGCTATGGTGAAAAAGGAAATATCTTCCGTTCAAAACTGGAAAGAAGCTTTCTGAGAAACTGCTCTGTGTTTCTGAGAAACTGCTCTGTGTTCTGTTAATTCATCTCACGGAGTTACATCTGTCCCTTCAAAAAGCCTTTCGCTAAGGCTGTTCTTGTGGAATTGGCAAAGGGAAATTTGGAAGCCCATAGAGGTCTATGGTGAAAAAGGAAATATCTTCCGTTCTTAACTGGAAAGAAGCTTTCTCAGAAACTGCTCTGTGTTCTGTTAATTCATCTCACAGAGTTACATCTTTCCCTTCAAGAAGCCTTTCGCTAAGGCTGTTCTTGTGGAATTGGCAAAGGGATAATTGGAACCCCATAGAGGGGTACGGTGAAAAAGGAAATATCTTCCGTTCAAAACTGGAAAGAATCTTTTTGAGAAACTGCTCTGTGTTCTGTTAATTCATCTCACAGAGTTACATCTTTCCGTTCAAGAAGCCTTTCGCTAAGGCTGTTCTTGTGGAATTGGCAAAGGGATATTTGGAAGCCCATAGAGGGCTATGGTGAAAAAGGAAATATCTTCCGTTCAAAACTGGAAAGAAGCTTTCTGAGAAACTGCTCTGTGTTCTGTTAATTCATCTCACAGAGTTACATCGTTCCCTTCAAGAAGCCTTTCGCTAAGGCTGGTCTTGTGGAATTGGCAAAGGGATATTTGGAAGCCCATAGAGGGCTATGGAGAAAAAGCAAATATCTTCCGTTCAAAACTGGAAACAAGCTTTCTGAGAAACTGCTCTGTGTTCTGTTAATTCATCTCACAGAGTTACATCTTTCCCTTCAAGAAGCCTTTCGCTAAGCCTGTTCTTGTGGAATTGGCAAAGGGATATTTGGAAGCCCATAGAGGACTATGGAGAAAAAGCAAATATCTTCCGTTCAAAACTGGAAAGAAGCTTTCTGAGAAACTGCTCTGTGTTCTGTTAATTCATCTCACAGAGTTACATCTTTCCCTTCAAGAAGCCTTTCGCTAAGGCTGTTCTTGTGGAATTGGCAAAGGGATATTTGGAAGCCCATAGAGGGCTATGGTGAAAAAGGAAATATCTTCCGTTCAAAACTGCAAAGAATATTTCTGAGAAACTGCTCTGTGTTCTGTTAATTCATCTCACAGAGTTACATCTTTCCCTTCAAGAAGCCTTTCGCTAAGGCTCTTCTTGTGGAATTGGCAAAAGGATATTTGGAAGCCCATAGAGCGCTATGGTAAAAAAGGAAATATCTTCCATTCAAAACTGGAAAGAAGCTTTCTGAGAAACTCCTCTGTGTTCTGTTAATTCATCTCACAGAGTTACATCTTTCCCTTCAAGAAGCCTTTCGCTAAGGCTGTTCTTGTGGAATTGGAAAAGGGATATTTGGAACCCCATAGAGGGCTATGGTGAAAAAGGAAATATCTTCCGTTCAAAACTGGAAAGAATCTTTTTGAGAAACTGCTCTGTGTTCTGTTAATTCATCTCGCAGAGTTACATCTTTCGGTTCAAGAAGCCTTTCGCTAAGGCTGTTCTTGTGGAATTGGCAAAGGGATATTTGGAAGCCCATAGAGGGCTATGGGCAAAAAGGAAATATCTTCCGTTCAAAACTGGAAAGAAGCTTTCTGAGAAACTGCTCTGTGTTCTGTTAATTCATCTCCCAGAGTTACATCTTTCCCTTCAAGAAGCCTTTCGCTAAGGCTGTTCTTGTGGAATTGGCAAAGGGATATTTGGAAGCCCATAGAGGGCTATTTTGAAAAAGGAAATATCTTCCGTTCAAAACTGGAAAGAAGCTTTCTGAGAAACTGCTCTGTGTTCTGTTAATTCATCTCACAGAGTTACATCATTCCCTTCAAGAAGCCTTTCACTAAGGCTGTTCTTGTGGAATTGGCAAAGGGATATTTGGAAACCCATAGAGGGCTATGGTGAAAAAGGAAATATCTTCCGTTCAAAACTGGAAACAAGCTTTCTGAGAAACCGCTCTGTGTTCTGTTAATTCATCTCACAGAGTTACATCTTTCCCTTCAAGAAGCCTTTCGCTACGGCTGTTCTTGAGGAATTGGCAAAGGGATATTTGGAAGCCCATAGAGGGCTATGGTGAAAAAGGAAATATCTTCCGTTCTTAACTGGAAAGAAACTTTCTCAGAAACTGCTCTGTGTTCTGTTAATTCATCTCACAGAATTACATCTTTCACTTCAAGAAGTCTTTCGCTAAGGCTGTTCTTGTGGAATTGGCAAAGGGATATTTGGAAGCCCATAGAGGTCTATGGTGAAAAAGGAAATATCTTCCGTTCTTAACTGGAAAGAAGCTTTCTGAGAAACTGCTCTGTGTTCTGTTAATTCATCTCACAGAGTTACATCTTTCCCTTCAAGAAGCCTTTCGCTAAGGCCGTTCTTGTGGAATTGGCAAAGGGATATTTGGAAGCCCATAGAGGTCTATGGTGAAAATGGAAATATCTTCCGTTCAAAACAGGAAAGAAGCTTCCTGGGAAACTGCTCTGTGTTCTGTTAATTTATCTCACAGAGTTACATCTTTCCCTTCAAGAAGCCTTTCGCTAAGGCTGTTCTTGTGGAATTGGCAAAGGGATATTTGGAAGCCCATAGAGGGCTATGGAGAAAAAGGAAATATCATCCGTTCAAAACTGAAAAGAATCTTTTTGAGAAACTGCTCTGTGTTCTGTTAATTCATCTCACAGAGTTACATCTTTCCCTTCAAGAAGCCTTTCGCTAAGGCCGTTCTTGTGGAATTGGCTAAGGGATATTTGAAAGCCCATAGAGGGCTATGGTGAAAATGGAAATATCTTCCGTTCAAAACAGGAAAGAAGCTTTCTGGGAAACTGCTCTGTGTTCTGTTAATTCATCTCACAGAGTTACATCTTTCCCTTCAAGAAGCCTTTCGCTAAGGCTGTTCTTGTGGAATTGGCAAAGGGATATTTGGAAGCCCATAGAGGGCTATGGTGAAAAAGGAAATATCTTCCGTTCTTAACTCGAAAGAAGCTTTCTGAGAAACTGCTCTGTGTTCTGTTAATTCATCTCACAGAGTTACATCTTTCCCTTCAAGAAGCCTTTCGCTAAGGCTGTTCTTGTGGAATTGGAAAAGGGATATTTGGAAGCCCATAGAGGGCTATGGTGAAAAAGGGAATATCTGCCGTTCAAAACTGGAAATAAGCTTTCTGAGAAACTGCTCTGTGTTCCGTTAATTCATCTCACAGAGTTACATCTTTCCCTTCAAGAAGCCTTTCGCAATTGCTGTTCTTGTGGAATTGGCAAAGGGATATTTGGAAGCCCATAGAGGGCTATGGAGAAAAAGCAAATATCTTCCGTTCAAAACTGGAAAGAAGCTTTCTGAGAAACTGCTCTGTGTTCTGTTAATTCATCTCACAGAGTTACATATTTCCCTTCAAGAAGCCTTTCGCTAAGGCTGTTCTTGTGGAATTGGCAAAGGGATATTTGGAAGCCCATAGAGGGCTATGGTGAAAAAGGAAATATCTTCCGTTCAAAACTGGAAAGAAGCTTTCTGAGAAACTGCTCTGTGTTCTGTTAATTCATCTCACAGAGTTACATCTTTCCCTTCAAGAAGCCCTTCGCTAACGCCGTTCTTGTGGAATTGGCAAACTGATATTTGGAAGCCCATAGAGGGCTATGGTGAAAAAGGAAATATCTTCCGTTCAAAACAGGAAAGAAGCTTTCTGGGAAACTGCTGTGTGTTCTGTTAATTCATCTCCCAGAGTTACATCTTTCCCTTCAAGAAGCCTTTCGCTAAGGCTGTTCTTGTGGAATTGGCAAAGGGATATTTGGAAGCCCATAGAGGGCTATGGTGAAAAAGGAAATATCTTCCGTTCAAAACTGGAAAGAAGCTTTCTGGGAAACTGCTGTGTGTTCTGTTAATTCATCTCACAGAGTTACATCTTTCCCTTCAAGAAGCCTTTCGCTAAGGCTGTTCTTGTGGAATTGGCAAAGGGATATTTGGAAGCCCATAGAGGGCTATGGTGAAAAAGGAAATATCTTCCGTTCAAAACTGGAAAGAAGCCTTCTGAGAAACTGCTCTGTGTTCTGTTAATTCATCTCACAGAGTTACATCTTTCCCTTCAAGAAACCTTTCGCTAAGGCTGTTCTTGTGGAATTGGCAAAGGGATATTTGGAAGCCCATAGAGGGCTATGGAGAAAAAGGAAATATCTTCCGTTGAAAACTGAAAAGAATCTTTTTGAGAAACTGCTCTGTGTTCTGTTAATTCATCTCACAGAGTTATATCTTTCCCTTCAAGAAGCCTTTCGCTAAGGCCGTTCTTGTGGAATTGGCAAAGGGATATTTGGAAGCCCATAGAGGGCTATGGTGAAAATGGAAATATCTTCCGTACAAAACAGGAAAGAATCTTTCTGGGAAACTGCTCTGTGTTCTGTTAATTCATCTCACAGAGTTACATCTTTCCCTTCAAGAAGCCTTTCGCTAAGGCTGTTCTTGTGGAATTGGCAAAGGGATATTTGGAAGCCCATAGAGGGCTACGGTGAAAAAGGAAATATCTTCCGTTCAAAACTGGAAAGAAGCTTTCTGAGGAACTGCTCTGTGTTCTGTTTAATTCATCTCACGAAGTTACATCTTTCCCTTCAAGAAGCCTTTCGCTAAGGCTGTTCTTGTTGAATTGGCAAAGGGATATTTGGAAGCCCATAGAGGGCTATTTAGAAAAAGCAAATATCTTCTGTTCAAAACTGGAAACAAGCTTTCTGATAAACTGCTCTGTGTTCTGTTAATTCATCTCACAGAGTTACATCTTTCCGTTCAACAAGCCTTTCGCTAAGGCTGTTCTTGTGGAATTGGAAAAGGGATATTTAGAAGCCCATAGAGGGCTATGGAGAAAAAGCAAATATCTTCCGTTCAAAACTGGAAAGAAGCTTTCTGAGAAACTGCTCTGTGTTCTGTTAATTCATCTCCCAGAGTTACATCTTTCCCTTCAAGAAGCCTTTCGCTAAGGCTGTTCTTGTGGAATTGGCAAAGGGATATTTGGAAGCCCATAGAGGGCTATGGTGAAAAAGGAAATATCTTCCGTTCAAAACTGGAAAGACGCTTTCTGAGAAACTGCTCTGTGTTCTGTTAATTCATCTCACAGAGTTACATCTTTCCCTTCAAGAAGCCTTTCGCTAAGGCTGTTCTTGTGGAATTGGCAAAGGGATATTTGGAAGCCCATAGAGGGCTATGGTGAAAAAGGAAATATCTTCCGTTCAAAACTGGAAAGAAGCTTTCTGAGAAACTGCTCTGTGTTCTGTTAATTCATCTCACAGAGTTACATCTTTCCCTTCAAGAAGCCTTTCGCTAAGGCCGTTCTTGTGGAATTGGCAAAGGGATATTTGGAAGCCCATAGAGGTCTATGGTGAAAATGGAAATATCTTCCGTTCAAAACAGGAAAGAAGCTTCCTGGGATACTGCTCTGTGTTCTGTTAATTCATCTCACAGAGTTACATCTTTCCCTTCAAGAAGCCTTTCGCTAAGGCTGTTCTTGTGGAATTGGCAAAGGGATATTTGGAAGCCCATAGAGGGCTATGGAGAAAAAGGAAATACCTTCCGTTCAAAACTGAAAAGAATCTTTTTGAGAAACTGCTCTGTGTTCTGTTAATTCATCTCACAGAGTTACATCTTTCCCTTCAAGAAGCCTTTCGCTAAGGCCGTTCTTGTGGAATTGGCTAAGGGATATTTGAAAGCCCATAGAGGGCTATGGTGAAAATGGAAATATCTTCCGTTCAAAACAGGAAAGAAGCTTTCTGGGAAACTGCTCTGTGTTCTGTTAATTCATCTCACAGAGTTACATCTTTCCCTTCAAGAAGCCTTTCGCTAAGGCTGTTCTTGTGGAATTGGCAAAGGGATATTTGGAAGCCCATAGAGGGCTATGGTGAAAAAGGAAATATCTTCCTTTCAAAACTGGAAAGAAGCTTTCTGAGAAACTGCTCTGTGTTCTGTTAATTCATCTCACAGAGTTACATCTTTCCCTTCAAGAAGCCTTTCGCTAAGGCTGTTCTTGTGGAATTGGCAAAGGTATATTTGGAAGCCCTTAGAGGGCTATGGTGAAAAAGGAAATATCTTCCGTTCTTAACTGGAAAGAAGCTTTCTGAGAAACTGCTCTGTGTTCTGTTAATTCATCTCACAGAGTTACATCTTTCCCTTCAAGAAGCCTTTCGCTCAGGCTGTTCTTGTGGAATTGGCAAAGGGATATTTGGAACCCCATAGAGGGCTACGGTGAAAAAGGAAATATCTTCCGTTCAAAACTGGAAAGAATCTTTTTGAGAAACTGCTCTGTGTTCTGTTAATTCATCTCACAGAGTTACATCTTTCCGTTCAAGAAGCCTTTCGCTAAGGCTGTTCTTGTGGAATTGGCAAAGGGATATTTGGAAGCCCATAGAGGGCTCTGGTGAAAAAGGAAATATCTTCCTTTGAAAACTGGAAAGAAGCTTTCTGAGAAACTGCTCTGTGTTGTGTTAATTCATCTCACAGAGTTACATCGTTCCCTTCAAGAAGCGTTTCGCTAAGACTGTTCTTGTTGAATTGGCAAAGGGATATTTGGAAGCCCATAGAGGGCTATTTAGAAAAAGCAAATATCTTCCGTTCCAAACTGGAAACAAGCTTTCTGAGAAACTGCTCTGTGTTCTGTTAATTCATCTCACAGAGTTACATCTTTCCCTTCAAGAAGCCTTTCGCTAAGGCTGTTCTTGTGGAATTGGCAAAGGGGTATTTGGAAGCCCATAGAGGGCTGTGGAGAAAAAGCACATATCTTCCGTTCAAAACTGGAAAGAAGCTTTCTGAGAAACTGTTCTGTGTTGTGTTAATTCATCTCACAGAGTTACATCGTTCCCTTCAAGAAGCCTTTCGCTAAGGCTGTTCTTGTTTAATTGGAAAAGGGATATTTGGAAGCCCATAGAGGGCTATGGTGAAAAAGGGAATATCTGCCGTTCAAAACTGGAAATAAGCTTTCTGAGAAACTGCTCTGTGTTCCGTTAATTCATCTCACAGAGTTACATCTTTCCCTTCAAGAAGCCTTTCGCTAAGGCTGTTCTTGTGGAATTGGCAAAGGGATATTTGGAAGCCCATAGAGGGCTATGGTGAAAAAGGAAATATCTTCCGTTCAAAACTGGAAAGAAGCTTTCTGAGAAACTGCTCTGTGTTCTGTTAATTCATCTCACAGAGTTACATCTTTCCCTTCAAGAAGCCTTTCGCTAAGGCTGTTCTTGTGGAATTGGCAAAGGGATATTTGGAAGACCATAGAGGGCTATGGTGAAAAAGGAAATATCTGCCGTACAAAACTGGAAAGAAGCTTTCTGAGAAACTGCTCTGTGTTCTGTTAATTCATCACACAGAGTTACATCTTTCCCTTCAAGAAGCCTTTCGCTAAGGCTGTACTTGTGGAATTGGCAAAGGGATATTTGGAAGCCCATAAAGGCCTATGGCGAAAAAGGAAATATCTTCCGTTCATAACTGGAAAGAAGCTTTCTGAGAAACTGCTCTGTGTTCTGTTAATTCAACTCACAGAGTTACATCTTTCCCTTCAAGAAGCCTTTCGCTAAGGCTGTTCTTGTGGAATTGGCAAAGGGATATTTGGAAGCCCATAGAGGGCTATGGAGAAAAAGCAAATATCTTCCGTTCAAAACTGGAAACAAGCTTTCTGAAAAACTGCTCTGTGTTCTGTTAATTCATCTCACAGAGTTACATCTTTCCCTTCAAGAAGCCTTTCGCTAAGGCTGTTCTTGTGGAATTGGCAAAGGGATATTTGGAAGCCCATAGAGGGCTATGGTGAAAAAGGAAATATCTTTCTTTCTTAACTCGAAAGAAGCTTTCTAAGAAACTGCTCTGTGTTCTGTTAATTCATCTCACAGAGTTACACCTTTCCCTTCAAGAAGCCTTTCGCTAAGGCTGTTCTTGTGGAATTTGCAAAGGGATATTTGGTACCCCATAGAGGGCTATGGTGAAAAAGGAAATATCTTCCTTTCAAAACTGGAAAGAATCTTTTTGAGAAACTGCTCTGTGTTCTGTTAATTCATCTCACAGAGTTACATCTTTCCGTTCAAGAAGCCTTTCGCTAAGGCTGTTCTTGTGGAATTGGCAAAGGGATATTTGGAAGCCCATAGAGGGCTATGTTGAAAAAGGAATTATCTTCCGTTCAAAACTGGAAAGAATATTTCTGAGAAACTACTCTGTGTTCTGTTAATTCATGTCACAGAGTTACATCTTTCCCTTCAAGAAGCCTTTCGCTAAGGCTCTTCTTGTGGAATTGGCAAAGGGATATTTGGAAGCCCTTAGATCGCTATGGTAAAAAAGGAAATATCTTCCATTCAAAACTGGAAAGAAGCTTTCTGAGAAACTCCTCTGTGTTCTGTTAATTCATCTCACAGAGTTACATCTTTCCCTTCAAGAAGCCTTTCGCTAAGGCTGTTCTTGTGGAATTGGCAAAGGGATATTTGGAAGATAATAGAGGGCTATGGTGAAAAAGGAAATATCTTCCGTTCAAAACTGGAAAGAAGCTTTCTGAGAAACTGCTCTGTGTTCTGTTAATTCATCTCACAGAGTTACATCTTTCCCTTCAAGAAGCCTTTCGCTAAGGCTGTTCTTGAGGAATTGGCAAAGGGATATTTGGAAGTCCATAGAGAGCTATGGTGAAAAAGGAAATATCTTCCGTTCAAAACTGGAAAGAAGCTTTCTGAGAAACTGCTCTGTGTTCTGTTAATTCATCTCACAGAGTTACATATTTCCCTTCAAGAAGCCTTTCGCTAAGGCTGTTCTTGTGGAATTGGCAAAGGGATGTTTGGAAGCCCATAGAGGGCTATGGTGAAAAAGGGAATATCTGCCGTTCAAAACTGGAAATAAGCTTTCTGAGAAACTGCTCTGTGTTCCGTTAATTCATCTCACAGAGTTACATCTTTCCCTTCAAGAAGCCTTTCGCTAAGGCTGTTCTTGTGGAATTGGCAAAGGGATATTTGGAATCCCATAGAGGGCTATGATGAAAAAGGAAATATCTTCCGTTCAAAACTGGAAAGAAGCTTTCTGAGAAACTGCTCTGTGTTCTGTTAATTCATCTCACAGAGTTACATCTTTCCCTTCAAGAAGCCTTTCGCTAAGGCTGTTCTTGTGGAATTGGCAAAGGGATATTTGGAAGACCATAGAGGGATATGGTGAAAAAGGAAATATCTGCCGTACAAAACTGGAAAGAAGCTTTCTGAGAAACTGCTCTGTGTTCTGTTAATTCATCACACAGAGTTACATCTTTCCCTACAAGAAGCCTTTCGCTAAGGCTGTACTTGTGGAATTGGCAAAGGGATATTTGGAAGCCCATAGAGGGCTATGGCGAAAAAGGAAATATCTTCCGTTCAAAACTCGAAAGAAGCTTTCTGAGAAACTGCTCTGTGTTCTGTTAATTCAACTCACAGAGTTACATCTTTCCCTTCAAGAAGCCTTTCGCTAAGGCTGCTCTTGTGGAATTGGCAAAGGGATATTTGGAAGCCCATAGAGGGCTATGGAGAAAAAGCAAATATCTTCCTTTCAAAACTGGAAACAAGCTTTCTGAAAAACTGCTCTGTGTTCTGTTAATTCATCTCACAGAGTTACATCTTTCCCTTCAAGAAGCCTTTCGCTAAGGCTGTTCTTGTGGAATTGGCAAAGGGATATTTGGAAGCCCATAGAGGGCTATGGTGAAAAAGGAAATATCTTCCGTTCAAAACTGGAAAGAAGCTTTCTGAGAAACTGCTCTGTGTTCTGTTAATTCATCTCACCGAGTTATATCTTTCTCTTCAAGAAGCCTTTCGCTAAGGCTATTCTTGAGGAATTGGCAAAGGGATATTTGGAAATCCATAGAGAGGTATGGTGAAAAAGGAAATATCTTCCGTTCAAAACTGGAAAGAAGCTTTCGGAGAAACTGCTCTGTTTTCTATTAATTCATCTCACAGAGTTACATCTTTCCCTTCAAGAAGCCTTTCGCTAAGGCTGTTCTTGTGGAATTGGCAAAGGGATATTTGGAAGCCCATAGAGGGCTATGGTGAAAAAGGAAATATCTTCCGTTCAAAACTGGAAAGAAGCTTTCTGAGAAACTGATCTGTGTTCTGTTAATTCATCTCACAGAGTTACATCTTTCCCTTCAAGAAGCCTTTCGCTAAGGCTGTTCTTGTGGAATTGGCAAAGGGATATTTGGAAGCCCATAGAGGGCTACGGAGAACAAGAAAATATCTTCCGTTCACAACTGGAAAGAAGGTTTCTGAGAAACTGCTCTGAGTTCTGTTAATTCATCTCACAGTGTTACATCTTTCCCTTCAAGAAGCCTTTCGCTAAGGCTGTTCTTGTGGAATTGGCAAAGGGATATTTGGAAGCCCGTAGAGGGCTATGGCAAAAAAGGAAATATCTTCCGTTCAAAACTCGAAAGAAGCTTTCTGAGAAACTGCTCTGTGTTCTGTTAATTCATCTCACAGAGTTACATCCTTCCCTACAAGAAGCCTTTCGCTAAGGCTGTTCTTGTGGAATTGGCAAAGGGATATTTGGAAGCCCATAGAGGGCTATGGAGAAAAAGCAAATATCTTCCGTTAAAAACTGGAAAGAAGCTTTCTGAGAAACTGCTCTGTGTTCTGTTAATTCATCTCACAGAGTGACATCTTTCCCTTCAAGAAGCCTTTCGCTAAGGCTGTTCTTGTGGAATTGTCAAAGGGATATTTGGAAGCCCATAGAGGGCTATGGAGAAAAAGCAAATATCTTCCGTTCAAAACTGGAAAGAAGCTTTCTGAGAAATTGCTCTGTGTTCTGTTAATCCATCTCACAGAGTTACATCTTTACCTTCAAGAAGCCTTTCGCTAAGGCTGTTCTTGTGGAATTGGCAAAGGGATATTTGGAAGCCCATAGAGGGCTACGGAGAAAAAGCAAATATCTTCCGTTCAAAACTCGAAAGAAGCTTTCTGAGAAACTGCTCTGTGTTCTGTTAATTCATCTCCCAGAGTTACATCTTTCCCTTAAAGAAGCCTTTCGCTAAGGCTGTTCTTGTGGAATTGGCAAAGGGATATTTGGAAGCCCATAGAGGGCTATGGTGAAAAAGGGAATATCTTCTGATCAAAACTCGAAAGAAGCTTTCTGAGAAACTGCTATGTGTTCTGTTAATTCATCTCCCAGAGTTACATCTTTCCCTTCAAGAAGCCTTTCGCTAATGCTGTTCTTGTGGAATTGGCAAAGGGATATTGGGAAGCCCTTAGAGGGCTATGGAGAAAACGCAATATCTTCCGTTCAAAACTGGAAACAAGCTTTCTGAGAAACTGCTCTGTGTTCTGTTAATTCATCTCACAGAGTTACATCTTTCCCTTCAAGAAGCCTTTCGGTAAGGCTGTTCTTGTGGAATTCGCAAAGGGATATTTGGAAGCCCTTAGAGGGCTATGGAGAAAAAGCAAATATCTTCCGTTCAAAACTGGAAAGAAGCTTTCTGAGAAACTGCTCTGTGTTCTGTTACTTCATCTCACAGAGTTACATCTTTCCCTTCAAGAAGCCTTTCGCTAAAGCTGTGCTTGTGGAATTGGCAAAGGGATATTTGGAAGCCCATAGAGGGCTATGGAGAACAAGAAAATATCTTCCGTGCAAAACTGTCAAGAAGCTTTCTGAGAAACTGCTCTGTGTTCTGTTAATTCATCTCACAGAGTTACATCTTTCCCTTCAAGAAGCCTTTCGCTAAGGCTGTTCTTGTGGAATAGGCAAAGGGATATTTGGAAGCCCATAGAGGGCTATGGAGAAAAAGCAAATATCTTCCGTTCAAAACTGGAAAGAAGCTTCGTGAGAAACTGCTCTATGTTCTGTTAATTCATCTCACAGAGTTACATCTTTCCCTTCAAGAAGACTTTCGCTAAGGCTGTTCTTGTGGAATTGGCAAAGGGATATTTGGAAGCCCATAGAGGGCTATGGTGAAAAAGGAAATATCTTCCGTTCAAAACTGGAAAGAAGCTTTCTGAGAAACTGCTCTGTGTTCTGTTAATTCATCTCACAGAGTTACATCTTTCCCTTCAAGAAGCCTTTCGCTAAGGCTGTTCTTGTGGAATTGGCAAAGGGATATTTGGAAGCCCATAGAGGGCTATGGTGAAAAAGGGAATATCTGACGTTCAAAACTGGAAAGAAGCTTTCTGGGAATCTGCTCTGTGTTCTGTTAATTCATATCACAGAGTTACATCTTTCCCTTCAAGAAGCCTTTCGCTAAGGCTGTACTTGAGGAATTGGCAAAGGGATATTTGGAAGCCCATAGAGGGCTATGGTGAAAAAGGAAATATCTTCCGTTCAAAACTGGAAAGAAGCTTTCTGAGAAACTGCTCTGTGTTGTGTTAATTCATCTCACAGAGTTACATCGTTCCCTTCAAGAAGCCTTTCGCTAAGGCTGTTCTTGTGGAATTGGCAAAGGGATATTTGGAAGCCCATAGAGGGCTATGGAGAAAAAGCAAATATCTTCCTTTCAAAACTGGAAACAAGCTTTCTGAGAAACTGCTCTGTGTTCTGTTAATTCATCTCACAGAGTTACATCTTTCCCTTCAAGAAGCCTTTCGCTAAGGCTGTTCTTGTGGAATTGGCAAAGGGATATTTGGAAGCCCATAGAGGGCTATGGTGAAAAAGGAAATATCTTCCGTTCAAAACTGGAAAGAAGCTTTCTGAGAAACTGCTCTGTGTTTTGTTAATGCATCTCACAGAGTTACATCTTTCCCTTCAAGAAGCCTTTCGCTAAGGCTGTTCTTGTGGAATTGGCAAAGGGATATTTGGAAGCCCATAGAGGGCTATGGAGAACAAGAAAATATCTTCCGTTCACAACTGGAAAGAAGCTTTCTGAGAAACTGCTCTGTGTTCTGTTAATTCATCTCACAGAGTTACATCTTTCCCTTCAAGAAGCCTTCCGCTAAGGCTGTACTTGTGGAATTGGCAAAGGGATATTTGGAACCCCTAGAGGGCTATGGTGAAAAAGGAAATATCTTCCGTTCAAAACTGGAAAGAAGCTTTCTGAGAAACTGCTCTGTGTTGTGTTAATTCATCTCACAGAGTTACATCGTTCCCTTCAAGAAGCCTTTCGCTAAGGCTGTTCTTGTGGAATTGGCAAAGGGATATTTGGAAGCCCGTAGAGGGCTATGGAGAAAAAGCAAATATCTTCCCTTCAAAACTGGAAACAAGCTTTCTGGGAAACTGCTCTGTGTTCTGTTAATTCATCTCACAGAGTTACATCTTTCCCTTCAAGAAGCCTTTCGCTAAGGCTGTTCTTGTGGAATTGGCAAAGGGATATTTGGAAGCCCATAGAGGGCTATGGTGAAAAAGGAACTATCTTCCGTTCAAAACTCGAAAGAAGCTTTCTGAGAAACTGCTCTGTGTTCTTTTAATTCATCTCACAGAGTTACATCTTTCCCTTCAAGAAGCCTTTGGCTAAGGCTGTTCTTGTGGAATTGGCAAAGGGATATTTGGAAGCCCATGGTGGGCTATGGTGAAAAAGGGAATATCTGCCGTTCAAAACTGGAAAGAAGCTTTCTGAGAAACTGCTCTGTGTTCTGTTAATTCATCTCACAGAGTTACATCTTTCCCTTCAAGAAGCCTTTCGCTAAGGCTGTTCTTGTGGAATTGGCAAAGGGATATTTTGAAGCCCATAGAGGGCTATGGTGAAAAAGGAAATATCTTCCGTTCAAAACTGGAAAGAAGCTTTCTGAGAAACTGCTCTGTGTTGTGTTAATTCATCTCACAGAGTTACATCGTTCCCTTCAAGAAGCCTTTCGTTAAGGCTGTTCTTGTCCAATTGGCAAAGGGATATTTGGAAGCCCATAGAGGGCTATGGAGAAAAAGCAAATATCTTCCGTTCAAAACTGGAAACAAGCTTTCTGAGAAACTGCTCTGTGTTCTGTTAATTCATCTCACAGAGTTACATCTTTCCCTTCAAGAAGACTTTCGCTAAGGCTGTTCTTGTGGAATTGGCAAAGGGATATTTGGAAGCCCATAGAGGGCTATGGTGAAAAAGGAAATATCTTCCGTTCAAAACTGGAAAGAAGCTTTCTGAGAAACTGCTCTGTGTTCTGTTAATTCATCTCACAGAGTTACATCTTTCCCTTCAAGAAGCCTTTCGCTAAGGCTGTTCTTGTGGAATTGGCAAAGGGATATTTGGAAGCCCATAGAGGGCTATGGTGAAAAAGGAAATATCTTCCGTTCAAAACTGGAAAGAAGCTTTCTGAGAAACTGCTCTGTGTTCTGTTAATTCATCTCACAGAGTTACATCTTTCCCTTCAAGAAGCCTTTCGCTAAGGCTGTTCTTGTGGAATTGGCAAAGGGATATTTGGTAGCAAATAGAGGGCTATGGTGAAAAAGGGAATATCTGCCGTTCAAAACTGGAAAGAAGCTTTCTGAGAAACTGCTCTGTGTTCCGTAAATTCATCTCACAGAGTTACATCTTTCCCTTCTAGAAGTCTTTCGCTAAGGCTGTTCTTGTGGAATTGGCAAAGGGATATTTGGAAGCCCATATAGGGCTATGGTGAAAAAGGAAATATCTTCCGTTCAAAACTCGAAAGAAGCTTTCTGAGAAACCGCTCTGTGTTCTGTTAATTCATCTCACAGAGTTACATCTTTCCCTTCAAGAAGCCTTTCGCTAAGGCTGTTCTTCTGGAATTGGCTAAGGGATATTTGGAAGCCCATAGAGGGCTATGGAGAGAAAGCAAATGTCTTCAGTTCAAAACTGGAAACAAGCTTTCTGAGAAACTGCTCTGTGTTCTGTTAATTCATCTCACAGAGTTACATCTTTCCATTCTAGAAGCCTTTCGCTAAGGCTGTTCTTGTGGAATTTGCAAAGGGATATTTGGAAGCCCATAGAGAGCTATGGTGAAAAAGGAAATATCTTCCGTTCAAAACTGGAAAGAAGCTTTCTGAGAAACTGCTCTGTGTTCTGTTAATTCATCTCACAGAGTTAAATTTTTCCCTTCAAGAAGCCTTTCGCTAAGGCTGTTCTTGTGGAATTGGCAAAGGGATATTTGGAAGCCCGTAGAGGGCTATGGAGAAAAAGCAAATATCTTCACTTCAAAACTTTAAACAATCTTTCTGGGAAACTGCTCTGTGTTCTGTTAATTCATCTCACAGAGTTACATCTTTCCCTTCAAGAAGCCTTTCGCTAAGGCTGTTCTTGTGGAATTGGCAAAGGGATATTTGGAAGCCCATAGAGGGCTATGGTGAAAAAGGAAATATCTTCCGTTCAAAACTGGAAAGAAGCTTTCTGACAAACTGCTCTGTGTTCTGTTAATTCATCTCACAGAGTTACATCTTTCCCTTCAAGAAGCCTTTCGCTAAGGCTGTTCTTGTGGAATTGGCAAAGGGATATTTGGAAGCCCATAGAGGGCTATGGTGAAAAATGAAATATCTTCCGTTCAAAACTGGAAAGAAGCTTTCTGAGAAACTGCTCTGTGTTCTGTTAATTCATCTCACAGAGTTACATCTTTCCCTTCAAGAAGCCTTTCGCTAAGGCTGTTCTTGTGGAATTGGCAAAGTGATATTTGGAAGCCCATAGAGGGCTATGGTGAAAAAGGAACTATCTTCCGTTCAAAACTCGAAAGAAGCTTTCTGAGAAACTGCTCTGTGTTCTGTTAATTCATCTCACAGAGTTACATCTTTCCCTTCAAGAAGCCTTTCGCTAAGGCTGTTCTTGTGGAATTGGCAAAGGGATATTTGGAAGCCCATAGTGGGCTATGGTGAAAAAGGGAATATCTGCCGTTCAAAGCTGGAAAGAAGCTTTCTGAGAAACTGCTCTGTGTTCTGTTAATTCATCTCACAGAGTTACATCTTTCCCTTCAAGAAGCCTTTCGCTAAGGCTGTTCTGTGGAATTGGCAAAGGGATATTTGGTAGCCCATAGAGGGCTCTGGTGAAAAAGGGAATATCTGCCGTTCAAAACTGGAAAGAAGCTTTCTGAGAAACTGCTCTGTGTTCCGTTAATTCATCTCACAGAGTTACATCTTTCCCTTCTAGAAGTCTTTCGCTAAGGCTGTTCTTGTGGAATTGGCAAAGGGATATTTGGAAGCCCATAGAGGGCTATGGTGAAAAAGGAAATATCTTCCGTTCAAAACTGGAAAGAAGCTTTCTGAGAAACTGCTCTGTGTTCTGTTAATTCATCTCACAGAGTTACATCTTTCCCTTCAAGAAGCCTTTCGCTAAGGCTGTTCTTGTGGAATTGGCAAAGGGATATTTGGAAGCCCATAGAGGGCTATGGTGAAAAAGGAAATATCTTCCGTTCAAAACTGGAAAGAAGCTTTCTGAGAAACTGCTCTGTGTTCTGTTAATTCATCTCACAGAGTTACATCTTTCCCTTCAAGAAGCCTTTCGCTAAGGCTGTTCTTGTGGAATTGGCAAAGGGATATTTGGAAGCCCATACAGGGCTATGGTGAAAAAGGGAATATCTGCCGTTCAACACTGGAAATAAGCTTTCTGAGAAACTGCTCTGTGTTCCGTTAATTCATCTCACAGAGTTACATCTTTCCCTTCTAGAAGCCTTTCGCTAAGCCTGTTCTTGTGGAATTGGCAAAGGGATATTTGGAAGCCCATATAGTGCTATGGTGAAAAAGGAAATATCTTCCGTTCAAAACTCGAAAGAAGCCTTCTGAGAAACTGCTCTGTGTTCTGTTAATTCATCTCACAGAGTTACATCTTTCCCTTCTAGAAGCCTTTCGCTAAGGCTGTTCTTGTGGAATTGGCAAAGGGATATTTGGAAGCCCATAGAGGGCTATGGAGAAAAAGCAAATATCTTCCGTTCAAAACTGGAAACAAGCTTTCAGAGAAACTGCTCTGTGTTCTGTTAATTCATCTCACAGAGTTACATCTTTCCATTCAAGAAGCCTTTCGCTAAGGCTGTTCTTGTGGAATTTGCAAAGGGATATTTGGAAGCCCCTAGAGGGCTATGGTGAAAAAGGAAATATCTTCCGTTCAAAACTGGAAAGAAGCTTTCTGAGAAACTGCTCTGTGTTCTGTTAATTCATCTCACAGAGTTACATCTTTCCCTTGAAGAAGCCTTTCGCTAAGGCTGTTCTTGTGGAATTTGCAAAGGGATATTTGGAAGCCCATAGAGAGCTATGGTGAAAAAGGAAATATCTTCCGTTCAAAACTCGAAAGAAGCTTTCTGAGAAACTGCTCTGTGTTCTGTTAATTCATCTCACAGAGTTACATCTTTCCCCTCAAGAAGCCTTTCGCTAAGGCTGTTCTTGTCGAATTCGCAAAGGGATATTTGGAAGCCCCTAGAGGGCTATGGGCAAAAAGGAAATATCTTCCGTTCAAAACTGGAAAGAAGCTTTCTGAGAAACTGCTCTGTGTTCTGTTAATTCATCTCCCAGAGTTACATCTTTCCCTTCAAGAAGCCTTTCGCTAAGGCTGTTCTTGTGGAATTGGCAAAGGGATATTTGGAAGCCCGTAGAGGGCTATGGAGAAAAAGCAAATATCTTCCCTTCAAAACTGGAAACAAGCTTTCTGGAAAACTGCTCTGTGTTCTGTTAATTCATCTCACAGAGTTACATCTTTCCCTTCAAGAAGCCTTTCGCTAAGGCTGTTCTTGTGGAATTGGCAAAGGGATATTTGGAAGCCCATAGAGGGCTATGGTGAAAAAGGAAATATCTTCCGTTCAAAACTGGAAAGAAGCTTTCTGAGAAACTGCTCTGTGTTCTGTTAATTCATCTCACAGAGTTTCATCTTTCCCTTCAAGAAGCCTTTCGCTAAGGCTGTTCTTGTGGAATTGGCAAAGGGATATTTTGAAGCCCATAGAGAGCTATGGTGAAAAATGAAATATCTTCCGTTCAAAACTGGAAAGAAGCTTTCTGAGAAACTGCTCTGTGTTCTCTTAATTCATCTCACAGAGTTACATCTTTCCCTTCAAGAAGCCTTCGCTAAGGCTGTTCTTGTGGAATTGGCAAAGGGATATTTGGAAGCCCATAGAAGGCTATGGTGAAAAAGGAAATATCTTCCGTTCAAAACTCGAAAGAAGCTTTCTGAGAAACTGCTCTGTGTTCTTTTAATTCATCTCACAGAGTTACATCTTTCCCTTCAAGAAGCCTTTGGCTAAAGCTGTTCTTGTGGAATTGGCAAAGGGATATTTGGAAGCCCATAGTGGGCTATGGTGAAAAAGGGAATATCTGCCGTTCAAAACTGGAAAGAAGCTTTCTGAGAAACTGCTCTGTGTTCTGTTAATTCATCTCACAGAGTTACATCTTTCCCTTCAAGAAGCCTTTCGCTAAGGCTGTTCTTGTGGAATTGGCAAAGGGATATTTGGAAGCCCATAGAGGGCTACGGTGAAAAAGGAAATATCTTCCGTTCAAAACTGGAAAGAAGCTTTCTGAGAAACTGCTCTGTGTTCTGTTAATTCATCTCCCAGAGTTACATCTTTCCCTTCAAGAAGCCTTTCGCTAAGGCTGTTCTTGTGGAATTGGCAAAGGGATATTTGGAAGCCCATAGAGGGCTATTTTGAAAAAGGAAATATCTTCCGTTCAAAACTGGAAAGAAGCTTTCTGAGAAACTGCTCTGTGTTCTGCTAATTCATCTCACAGAGTTACATCTTTCCCTTCAAGAAGCCTTTCGCTAAGGCTGTTCTTGTGGAATTGGCAAAGGGATATTTGGAAGCCCATAGAGGGCTATGGTGAAAAAGGAAATATCTTCCGTTCAAATCTGGAAAGAAGCTTTCTGAGAAACTGCTCTGTGTTCTGTTAATTCATCTCACAGAGTTACATCTTTCCCTTCAAGAAGCCTTTCGCTAAGGCTGTTCTTGTGGAATTGGCAAAGGGATATTTGGAAGCCCATAGAGGGCTATGGTGAAAAAGGAAATATCTTCCGTTCAAAACTGGAAAGAATCTTTCTGAGAAAGTGCTCTGTGTTCTGTTAATTCATCTCACAGAGTTACATCTTTCCCTTCAAGAAGCCTTTCGCTAAGGCTGTTCTTGTGGAATTGGCAAAGGGATATTTGGAAGCCCATACAGGGCTATGGTGAAAAAGGGAATATCTGCCGTTCAACACTGGAAATAAGCTTTCTGAGAAACTGCTGTGTGTTCCGTTAATTCATCTCACAGAGTTACATCTTTCCCTTCTAGAAGCCTTTCGCTAAGGCTGTTCTTGTGGAATTGGCAAAGGGATATTTGGAAGCCCAAATAGGGCTATGGTGAAAAAGGAAATATCTTCCGTTCAAAACTCGAAAGAAGCTTTCTGAGAAACTGCTCTGTGTTCTGTTAATTCATCTCACAGAGTTACATCTTTCCCTTCTAGAAGCCTTTCGCTAAGGCTGTTCTTGTGGAATTGGCAAAGGGATATTTGGAAGCCCATAGAGGGCTATGGAGAAAAAGCAAATGTCTTCCGTTCAAAACTGGAAACAAGCTTTCTGAGAAACTGCTCTGTGTTCTGTTAATTCATCTCACAGAGTTACATCTTTCCATTCAAGAAGCCTTTCGCTAAGGCTGTTCTTGTGGAATTTGCAAAGGGATATTTGGAAGCCCCTAGAGGGCTATGGTGAAAAAGGAAATATCTTCCGTTCAAAACTGGAAAGAAGCTTTCTGAGAAACTGCTCTGTGTTCTGTTAATTCATCTCACAGAGTTACATCTTTCCCTTGAAGAAGCCTTTCGCTAAGGCTGTTCTTGTGGAATTTGCAAAGGGATATTTGGAAGCCCATAGAGAGCTATGGTGAAAAAGGAAATATTTTCCGTTCAAAACTCGAAAGAAGCTTTCTGAGAAACTGCTCTGTGTTCTCTTAATTCATCTCACAGAGTTACATCTTTCCCCTCAAGAAGCCTTTCGCTAAGGCTGTTCTTGTGGAATTCGCAAAGGGATATTTGGAAGCCCCTAGAGGGCTATGGGCAAAAAGGAAATATCTTCCGTTCAAAACTGGAAAGAAGCTTTCTGAGAAACTGCTCTGTGTTCTGTTAATTCATCTCCCAGAGTTACATCTTTCCCTTCAAGAAGCCTTTCGCTAAGGCTGTTCTTGTGGAATTGGCAAAGGGATATTTGGAAGCCCGTAGAGGGCTATGGAGAAAAAGCAAATATCTTCCCTTCAAAACTGGAAACAAGCTTTCTGGAAAACTGCTCTGTGTTCTGTTAATTCATCTCACAGAGTTACATCTTTCCCTTCAAGAAGCCTTTCGCTAAGGCTGTTCTTGTGGAATTGGCAAAGGGATATTTGGAAGCCCATAGAGGGCTATGGTGAAAAAGGAAATATCTTCCGTTCAAAACTGGAAAGAAGCTTTCTGAGAAACTGCTCTGTGTTCTGTTAATTCATCTCACAGAGTTTCATCTTTCCCTTCAAGAAGCCTTTCGCTAAGGCTGTTCTTGTGGAATTGGCAAAGGGATATTTTGAAGCCCATAGAGAGCTATGGTGAAAAATGAAATATCTTCCGTTCAAAACTGGAAAGAAGCTTTCTGAGAAACTGCTCTGTGTTCTCTTAATTCATCTCACAGAGTTACATCTTTCCCTTCAAGAAGCCTTCGCTAAGGCTGTTCTTGTGGAATTGGCAAAGGGATATTTGGAAGCCCATAGAGGGCTATGGTGAAAAAGGAAATATCTTCCGTTCAAAACTCGAAAGAAGCTTTCTGAGAAACTGCTCTGTGTTCTGTTAATTCATCTCACAGAGTTACATCATTCCCTTCAAGAAGCCTTTGGCTAAGGCTGTTCTTGTGGAATTGGCAAAGGGATATTTGGAAGCCCATAGTGTGCTATGGTGAAAAAGGGAATATCTGCCGTTCAAAACTGGAAAGAAGCTTTCTGAGAAACTGCTCTGTGTTCTGTTAATTCATCTCACAGAGTTACATCTTTCCCTTCAAGAAGCCTTTCGCTAAGGCTGTTCTTGTGGAATTGGCAAAGGGATATTTGGAAGCCCATAGAGGGCTACGGTGAAAAAGGAAATATCTTCCGTTCAAAACTGGAAAGAAGCTTTCTGAGAAACTGCTCTGTGTTGTGTTAATTCATCTCACAGAGTTACATCGTTCCCTTCAAGAAGCCTTTCGCTAAGGCTGTTCTTGTGGAATTGGCAAAGGGATATTTGGAAGCCCATAGAGGGCTATGGAGAAAAAGCAAATATCTTCCGTTCAAAACTGGAAACAAGCTTTCTGAGAAACTGCTCTGTGTTCTGTTAATTCATCTCACAGAGTTACATCTTTCCCTTCAAGAAGCCTTTCGCTAAGGCTGTTCTTGTGGAATTGGCAAAGGGATATTTGGAAGCCCATAGAGGGCTATGGTGAAAAAGGAAATATCTTCCGTTCAAAACTGGAAAGAAGCTTTCTGAGAAACTGCTCTGTGTTCTGTTAATTCATCTCACAGAGTTACATCTTTCCCTTCAAGAAGCCTTTCGCTAAGGCTGTTCTTGTGGAATTGGCAAAGGGATATTTGGAAGCCCATAGAGGGCTATGGTGAAAAAGGAAATATCTTCCGTTCAAAACTGGAAAGAAGCTTTCTGAGAAACTGCTCTGTGTTCTGTTAATTCATCTCACAGAGTTATATCTTTCCCTTCAAGAAGCCTTTCGCTAAGGCTGTTCTTGTGGAATTGGCAAAGGGATATTTGGAAGCCCATAGAGGGCTATGGTGAAAAAGGGAATATCTGCCGTTCAAAGCTGGAAATAAGCTTTCTGAGAAACTGCTCTGTGTTCCGTTAATTCATCTCACAGAGTTACATCTTTCCCTTCTAGAAGCCTTTCGCTAAGGCTGTTCTTGTGGAATTGGCAAAGGGATATTTGGAAGCCCATAGAGGGCTATGGTGAAAAAGAAAATATCTTCCGTTCAAAACTCGAAAGAAGCTTTCTGAGAAACTGCTCTGTGTTCTGTTAATTCATCTCACAGAGTTACATCTTTCCCTTCAAGAAGCCTTTCGCTAAGGCTGTTCTTGTGGAATTGGCAAAGAGATATTTGGAAGCCCATAGAGGGCTATGGTGAAAAAGGAAATATGTTCCGTTCAAAACTGGAAGGAATCTTTCTGAGAAACTTCTCTGTGTTCTGTTAATTCATCTCACAGAGTTACATCTTTCCCTTCAAGAAGCCTTTCGCTAAGGCTGTTCTTGTGGAATTGGCAAAGGGATATTTGGAAGCCCATAGAGGGCTATGGTGAAAAAGGAAATGTCTTCCGTTCAAAACTGGAAAGAAGCTTTCTGAGAAACTGCTCTGTGTTCTGTTAATTCATCTCACAGAGTTACATCTTTCCCTTCAAGAAGCCTTTCGCTAAGGCTGTTCTTGTGGAATTGGCAAAGGGATATTTGGAAGCACATAGAGAGCTATGGTGAAAAAGGAAATATCTTCCGTTCAAAACTCGAAAGAAGCTTTCTGAGAAACTGCTCTGTGTTCTGTTAATTCATCTCACAGAGTTACATCTTTCCCTTCAAGAAGCCTTTCGCTAAGGCTGTTCTTGTGGAATTGGCAAAGGGATATTTTGAAGCCCCTAGAGGGCTATGGGCAAAAAGGAAATATCTTCCGTTCAAAACTGGAAAGAAGCTTTCTGAGAAACTGCTCTGTGTTCTGTTAATTCATCTCCCAGAGTTACATCTTTCCCTTCAAGAAGCCTTTCGCTAAGGCTGTTCTTGTGGAATTGGCAAAGGGATATTTGGAAGCCCTTAGAGGGCTATGGAGAAAACGAAATATCTTCCGTTTAAAACTGGAAAGAAGCTTTCTGAGAAACTGCTCTGTGTTCTGTTAATTCATCTCCCAGAGTTACATCTTTCCCTTCAAGAAGCCTTTCGCTAAGGCTGTTCTTGTGGAATTGGCAAAGGGATATTTCGAAGCCCTTAGAGGGCTATGGAGAAAAAGCAAATATCTTCCGTTCAAAACTGGAAAGAAGCTTTCTGAGAAACTGCTCTGTGTTCTGTTACTTCATCTCACAGAGTTACATCTTTCCCTTCAAGAAGCCTTTCGCTAAAGCTGTGCTTGTGGAATTGGCAAAGGGATATTTGGAAGCCCATAGAGGGCTTTGGAGAACAAGAAAATGCCTTCCGTTCAAAACTGTAAAGAAGGTTTCTGAGAAACTGCTCTGTGTTCTGTTAATTCATCTCACAGAGTTACATCTTTCCCTTCAAGAAGCCTTTCGCTAAGGCTGTTCTTGTGGAATTGGCAAAGGGATATTTGGAAGCCCATAGAGGGCTATGGTGAAAAAGGAAATATCTTCCGTTCAAAACTCGAAAGAAGCTTTCTGAGAAACTGCTCTGTGTTCTGTTAATTCATCTCACAGAGTTACATCTTTCCCTTCAAGAAGCCCTTCGCTAAGGCTGTTCTTGTGGAATTGTCAAAGGGATATTTGGAAGCCCATAGAGGGCTATGGAGAACAAGAAAATATCTTCCGTTCAAAACTCGAAAGAAGCTTTCTGAGAAACTGCTCTGTGTTCTGTTAATTCATCTCACAGAGTTACATCTTTCCCTTCAAGAAGCCTTTCGCTAAGGCTGTTCTTGTGGAATTGGCAAAGGGATATATGGAAGCCCATAGAGGGCTATGGTGAAAAAGGAAATATCTTCCGTTCAAAACTGGAAAGAAGCTTTCTGAGAAACTGCTCTGTGTTCTGTTAATTCATCTCACAGAGTTACATCTTTCCCTTCAAGAAGCCTTTGGCTAAGGCTGTTCTTGTGGAATTGGCAAAGGGATATTTGGAAGCCCATAGAGGGCTATGGTGAAAAAGGGAATATCTGCCGTTCAAAACTGGAAAGAAGCTTTCTGAGAAACTGATCTGTGTTCTGTTAATTCATCTCACAGAGTTACATCTTTCCCTTCAAGAAGCCTTTCGCTAAGGCTGTACTTTTGGAATTGGCAAAGGGATATTTGGAAGCCCATAGAGGGCTATGGTGAAAAAGGAAATATCTTCCGTTCAAAACTGGAAAGAAGCTTTCTGAGAAACTGCTCTGTGTTGTGTTAATTCATCTCACAGAGTTACATCGTTCCCTTCAAGAAGCCTTTCGCTAAGGCTGTTCTTGTGGAATTGGAAAAGGGATATTTGGAAGCCCATAGAGGGCTATGGAGAAAAAGCAAATGTCTTCCGTTCAAAACTGGAAACAAGCTTTCTGAGAAACTGCTCTGGGTTCTGTTAATTCATCTTACAGAGTTACATCTTTCCATTCAAGAAGCCTTTCGCTAAGGCTGTTCTTGTGGAATTTGCAAAGGGATATTTGAAGCCCTTAGAGGGCTATGGAGAAAAAGCAAATATCTTCTGTTCAAAACTGGAAAGAAGCTTTCTGAGAAACTGCTCTGTGTTCTGTTAATTCATCTTACAGAGTTACATCTTTCCCTTCACGAAGCCTTTCGCTAAGGCTGTTCTTGTGGAATTGGCAAAGGGATATTTGGAAGCTCATAAAGGGCTATTTTGAAAAAGGAAATATCTTCCGTTCAAAACTGGAAAGAAGCTTTCTGAGAAACTGCTCTGTGTTCTGTTAATTCATCTCACAGAGTTACATCTTTCCCTTCAAGAAGCCTTTCGCTAAAGCTGTGCTTGTGGAATTGGCAAAGGGATATTTGGAAGCCCATAGAGGGCTATGGAGAACAAGAAAATATCTTCCGTTCAACACTGGAAAGAAGCTTTCTGAGAAACTGGTCTGTGTTCCGTTAATTCATCTCACAATGTTACATCTTACCCTTCAAGAAGCCTTTCGCTATGGCTGTTCTTGTGGAATTGGCAAAGGGATATTTGGAAGCCCATAGAGGGCTATGGTGAAAAAGGAAATGTCTTCCGTTCAATCCTGGAAGGAAGCTTTCTGAGAAACTGCTCTGTGTTCTGTTAATTCATCTCACAGAGTTACATCTTTCCCTTCAAGAAGCCTTTCGCTAAGGCTGTTCTTGTGGAATTGGCAAAGGGATATTTGGAAGCCCATAGAGGACTGTGGGCAAAAATGAAATATCTTCCGTTCAAAACTGGAAAGAAGCTTTCTGAGAAACTGCTCTGTGTTCTGTTAATTCATCTCCCAGAGTTACGTCTTTCCCTTCATGAAGCCTTTCGCTAAGGCTGTTCTTGTGGAATTGGCAAAGGGATATTTGGAAGCCCATAGAGGGCTATTTTGAAAAAGGAAATATCTTCCGTTCAAAACTGGAAAGAAGATTTCTGAGAAACTGCTCTCTGTTCTGTTAATTCATCTCACAGAGTTACATCTTTCCCTTCAAGAAGCCTTTCGCTAAGGCTGTTCTTGTGGAATTGTCAAAGGGATATTTGGAAGCCCATAGAGGGCTATGGAGTAAAAGCAAATATCTTCCGTTCAAAATTGGAAACAAGCTTTCTGAGAAACTGCTCTGTGTTCTGTTAATTCATCTCACAGAGTTACATCTTTCCCTTCAAGAAGCCTTTCGTTAAGGCTGTTCTTGTGGAATTGGCAAAGGGATATTTGGAAGCCCATGGAGGGCTACGGAGAAAAAGCAAATATCTTCCGTTCAAAACTCGAAAGAAGCTTTCTGAGAAACTGCTCTGTGTTCTGTTAATTAATCTCACAGAGTTACATCTTTCCCTTCAAGAAGCCTTTCGCTAAGGCTGTTCTTTTGGAATTGGCAAAGGGATATTTGGAAGCCCATAGAGGGCTATGGTGAAAAAGGAAATATCTTCCATTCAAAACTCGAAAGAAGCTTTCTGAGAAACTGCTCTGTGTTCTGTTAATTCATATCACAGAGTTACATCTTTCCCTTCAAGAAACCTTTCGCTAAGGCTGTTGTTGTGGAATTGGCAAAGGGATATTTCGAAACCCTTAGAGGGCTATGGAGAAAACGCAAGACCTTCCGTCCAAAACTGGAAACAATCTTTCTGAGAAACTGCTCTGTGTTGTGTTAATTCATCTCACAGAGTTACATCTTTCCCTTCAAGAAGCCTTTCGCTAAGGCTGTTCTTGTGGAATTCGCAAAGGGATATTTGGAAGCCCTTAGAGGGCTATGGAGAAAAAGCAAACATCTTCCGTTCAAAACTGGAAAGAAGCTTTCTGAGAAACTGCTCTGTGTTCTGTTACTTCATCTCACAGAGTTACATCTTTCCCTTCAAGAAGCCTTTCGCTAAAGCTGTGCTTGTGGAATGGGCAAAGGGATATTTGGAAGCCCATAGAGGGCTATGGAGAACAAGAAAATATCTTCCGTTCAAAACTGGAAAGAAGCTTTCTGAGAAACTGCTCTGTGTTCTGTTAATTCATCTCACAGAGTTACATCTTTACCTTCAACAAGCCTTTCGCTAAGGCTGTTCTTGTGGAATTGGCAAAGGGATATTTGGAAGCCCATAGAGGGCTATGGGCAAAAAGGAAATATCTTCCGTTCAAAACTGGAAAGAAGCTTTCTGAGAAACTGCTCTGTGTTCTGTTAATTCATCTCCCAGAGTTACATCTTTCCCTTCAAGAAGCCTTTCGCTAAGGCTGTTCTTGTGGAATTGGCAAAGGGATATTTGGAAGCCCATAGAGGGCTATGGTGAAAAAGGAAATGTCTTCCGTTCAATCCTGGAAGGAAGCTTTCTGAGAAACTACTCTGTGTTCTGTTAATTCATCTCACAGAGTTACATCTTTCCCTTCAAGAAGCCTTTCGCTAAGGCTGTTCTTGTGGAATTGGCAAAGGGATATTTGCAAGCCCATAGAGGGCTATGGGCAAAAATGAAATATCTTCCGTTCAAAACTGGAAAGAAGCTTTCTGAGAAACTGCTCTGTGTTCTGTGAATTCATCTCCCAGAGTTACATCTTTCCCTTCAAGAAGCCTTTCGCTAAGGCTGTTCTTGTGGAGTTGGCAAAGGGATATTTGGAAGCCCATAGAGGGCTATTTTGAAAAAGGAAATATCTTCCGTTCAAAACTGGAAAGAAGATTTCTGAGAAACTGCTCTCTGTTCTGTTAATTCATCTCACAGAGTTACATCTTTCCCTTCAAGAAGCCTTTCGCTAAGGCTGTTCTTGTGGAATTGGCAAAGGGATATTTGGAAGCCCATAGAGGGCTATGGTGAAAAAGGAAATATCTTCCGTTCAAAACTGGAAAGAAGCTTTCTGAGAAACTGCTCTGTGTTCTGTTAATTCATCTCACAGAGTTACATCTTTCCCTCCAAGAAGCATTTCGCTAAGGCGGTTCTTGTGGAATTGTCAAAGGGATATTTGGAAGCCCATAGAGGGCTATGGAGAAAAAGCAAATATCTTCCGTTCAAAACTGGAAACAAGCTTTCTGAGAAACTGCTCTGTGTTCTGTTAATTCATCTCACAGAGTTACATCTTTCCCTTCAAGAAGCCTTTCGCTAAGGCTGTTCTTGTGGAATTGGCAAAGGGATATTTGGAAGCCCATAGAGGGCTACGGAGAAAAAGCCAATATCTTCCGTTCAAAACTCGAAAGAAGCTTTCTGAGAAAATGCTCTGTGTTCTGTTAATTCATCTCACAGAGTTACATCTTTCCCTTCAAGAAGCCTTTCGCTAAGGCTGTTCTTGTGGAATTGGCAAATGGATATTTGGAAGCCCATAGAGGGCTATGGTGAAAAAGGAAATATCTTCCGTTCAAAACTCGAAAGAAGCTTTCTGAGAAACTGCTCTGTGTTCTGTTAATTCATCTCCCAGAGTTACATCTTTCCCTCCAAGAAGCCTTTCGCTAAGGCTGTTCTTGTGGAATTGGCAAAGGGATATTTGGAAGCCCTTAGAGGGCTATGGAGAAAACGCAATATCTTCCGTTCAAAACTGGAAACAAGCTTTCTGAGAAACTGCTCTGTGTTCTGTTAATTCATCTCACAGAGTTACATCTTTCCCTTCAAGAAGCCTTTCGCTAAGGCTGTTCTTGTGGAATTCGCAAAGGGATATTTGTAAGCCCTTAGAGGGCTATGGAGAAAAAGCAAATATCTTCCGTTCAAAACTGGAAAGAAGCTTTCTGAAAAACTGCTCTGTGTTCTGTTACTTCATCTCACAGAGTTACATCTTTCCCTTCAAGAAGCCTTTCGCTAAAGCTGTGCTTGTGTAATTGGCAAAGGGATATTTGGAACCCCTAGAGGGCTATGGAGAACAAGAAAATATCTTTCATTCAAAACTGGAAAGAAGCTTTCTGAGAAACTGCTCTGTATTCTGTTAATTCATCTCACAGAGTTACATCTTTCCCTTCAGGAAGCCTTTCGCTAAGGCTGTTCTTGTGGAATTGGCAAAGGGATATTTGGAAGCCCATAGAGGGCTATGGGAAAAAAGGAAATATCTTCCGTTCAAAACTGGAAAGAAGCTTTCTGAGAAACTGCTCTGTGTTCTGTTAATTCATCTCCCAGAGTTACATCTTTCCCTTCACGAAGCCTTTCGCTAAGGCTGTTCTTGTGGAATTGGCAAAGGGATATTTGGAAGCCCATAGAGGGCTATGGTGAAAAAGGAAATATCTTCGGTTCAAAACTGGAAAGAAGCTTTCTGAGAAACTGCTCTGTGTTCTGTTAATTCATCTCACAGAGGTACATCTTTCCCTTCAAGTAGCCTTTCGCTAAGGCTGTTCTTGTGGAATTGGCAAAGGGATATTTGGAAGCCCTTAGAGGGCTATGGAGAAAAAGCAAATATCTTCCGTTCAAAACTGGAAAGAAGCTTTCTGAGAAACTGCTCTGTGTTCTGTTAATTCATCTCACAGAGTTACATCTTTCCCTTCAAGAAGCCTTTCGCTAAAGCTGTGCTTGTGGAATTGGCAAAGGGATATTTGGAAGCCCATAGAGGGCTATGGAGAACAAGAAAATAACTTCCGTTCACAACTGGAAAGAAGCATTCTGAGAAACTGCTCTGTGTTCTGTTAATTCATCTCACAGAGTTACATCTTTCCCTTCAAGAAGCCTTTCGCTAAGGCTGTTCTTGTGGAATTGGCAAAGGGATATTTGGAAGCCCATAGAGGACTGTGGGCAAAAATGAAATATCTTCCGTTCAAAACTGGAAAGAAGCTTTCTGAGAAACTGCTCTGTGTTCTGTTAATTCATCTCCCAGAGTTACGTCTTTCCCTTCATGAAGCCTTTCGCTAAGGCTGTTCTTGTGGAATTGGCAAAGGGATATTTGGAAGCCCATAGAGGGCTATGGAGAAAAAGGAAATATCTTCCGTTCAAAACTGGAAAGAAGATTTCTGAGAAACTGCTCTCTGTTCTGTTAATTCATCTCACAGAGTTACATCTTTCCCTTCAAGAAGCCTTTCGCTAAGGCTGTTCTTGTGGAATTGGCAAAGGGATATTTGGAAGCCCATGGAGGGCTACGGAGAAAAAGCAAATATCTTCCGTTCAAAACTCGAAAGAAGCTTTCTGAGAAACTGCTCTGTGTTCTGTTAATTAATCTCACAGAGTTACATCTTTCCCTTCAAGAAGCCTTTCGCTAAGGCTGTTCTTTTGGAATTGGCAAAGGGATATTTGGAAGCCCATAGAGGGCTATGGTGAAAAAGGAAATATCTTCCATTCAAAACTCGAAAGAAGATTTCTGAGAAACTGCTCTGTGTTCTGTTAATTCATCTCCCAGAGTTACATCTTTCCCTCCAAGAAGCCTTTCGCTAAGGCTGTTCTTGTGGAATTGGCAAAGGGATATTTGGAAGCCCTTAGAGGGCTATGGAGAAAACGCAATATCTTCCGTTCAAAACTGGAAACAAGCTTTCTGAGAAACTGCTCTGTGTTCTGTTAATTCATCTCACAGAGTTACATCTTTCCCTTCAAGAAGCCTTTCGCTAAGGCTGTTCTTGTGGAATTCGCAAAGGGATATTTGTAAGCCCTTAGAGGGCTATGGAGAAAAAGCAAATATCTTCCGTTCAAAACTGGAAAGAAGCTTTCTGAAAAACTGCTCTGTGTTCTGTTACTTCATCTCACAGAGTTACATCTTTCCCTTCAAGAAGCCTTTCGCTAAAGCTGTGCTTGTGGAATTGGCAAAGGGATATTTGGAACCCCTAGAGGGCTATGGAGAACAAGAAAATATCTTTCATTCAAAACTGGAAAGAAGCTTTCTGAGAAACTGCTCTGTATTCTGTTAATTCATCTCACAGAGTTACATCTTTCCCTTCAGGAAGCCTTTCGCTAGGGCTGTTCTTGTGGAATTGGCAAAGGGATATTTGGAAGCCCATAGAGGGCTATGGGAAAAAAGGAAATATCTTCCGTTCAAAACTGGAAAGAAGCTTTCTGAGAAACTGCTCTGTGTTCTGTTAATTCATCTCCCAGAGTTACATCTTTCCCTTCACGAAGCCTTTCGCTAAGGCTGTTCTTGTGGAATTGGCAAAGGGATATTTGGAAGCCCATAGAGGGCTATGGTGAAAAAGGAAATATCTTCGGTTCAAAACTGGAAAGAAGCTTTCTGAGAAACTGCTCTGTGTTCTGTTAATTCATCTCACAGAGGTACATCTTTCCCTTCAAGTAGCCTTTCGCTAAGGCTGTTCTTCTGGAATTGGCAAAGGGATATTTGGAAGCCCTTAGAGGGCTATGGAGAAAAAGCAAATATCTTCCGTTCAAAACTGGAAAGAAGCTTTCTGAGAAACTGCTCTGTGTTCTGTTAATTCATCTCACAGAGTTACATCTTTCCCTTCAAGAAGCCTTTCGCTAAAGCTGTGCTTGTGGAATTGGCAAAGGGATATTTGGAAGCCCATAGAGGGCTATGGAGAACAAGAAAATAACTTCCGTTCACAACTGGAAAGAAGCATTCTGAGAAACTGCTCTGTGTTCTGTTAATTCATCTCACAGAGTTACATCTTTCCCTTCAAGAAGCCTTTCGCTAAGGCTGTTCTTGTGGAATTGGCAAAGGGATATTTGGAAGCCCATAGAGGACTGTGGGCAAAAATGAAATATCTTCCGTTCAAAACTGGAAAGAAGCTTTCTGAGAAACTGCTCTGTGTTCTGTTAATTCATCTCCCAGAGTTACGTCTTTCCCTTCATGAAGCCTTTCGCTAAGGCTGTTCTTGTGGAATTGGCAAAGGGATATTTGGAAGCCCATAGAGGGCTATTTTGAAAAAGGAAATATCTTCCGTTCAAAACTGGAAAGAAGATTTCTGAGAAACTGCTCTCTGTTCTGTTAATTCATCTCACAGAGTTACATCTTTCCCTTCAAGAAGCCTTTCGCTAAGGCTGTTCTTGTGGAATTGGCAAAGGGATATTTGGAAGCCCATGGAGGGCTACGGAGAAAAAGCAAATATCTTCCGTTCAAAACTCGAAAGAAGCTTTCTGAGAAACTGCTCTGTGTTCTGTTAATTAATCTCACAGAGTTACATCTTTCCCTTCAAGAAGCCTTTCGCTAAGGCTGTTCTTTTGGAATTGGCAAAGGGATATTTGGAAGCCCATAGAGGGCTATGGTGATAAAGGAAATATCTTCCATTCAAAACTCGAAAGAAGCTTTCTGAGAAACTGCTCTGTGTTCTGTTAATTCATATCACAGAGTTACATCTTTCCCTTCAAGAAACCTTTCGCTAAGGCTGTTGTTGTGGAATTGGCAAAGGGATATTTCGAAACCCTTAGAGGGCTATGGAGAAAACGCAAGATCTTCCGTCCAAAACTGGAAACAATCTTTCTGAGAAACTGCTCTGTGTTCTGTTAATTCATCTCACAGAGTTACATCTTTCCCTTCAAGAAGCCTTTCGCTAAGGCTGTTCTTGTGGAATTCGCAAAGGGATATTTGGAAGCCCTTAGAGGGCTATGGAGAAAAAGCAAACATCTTCCGTTCAAAACTGGAAACAAGCTTTCTGAGAAACTGCTCTGTGTTCTGTTAATTCATATCACAGAGTTACATCTTTCCCTTCAAGAAGCCTTTCGCTAAGGCTGTTCTTGTGGAATTGGCAAAGGGATATTTGGAAGCCCATAGAGGGCTATGGTGAAAAAGGAAATGTCTTCCGTTCAATCCTGGAAGGAAGCTTTCTGAGAAACTACTCTGTGTTCTGTTAATTCATCTCACAGAGTTACATCTTTCCCTTCAAGAAGCCTTTCGCTAAGGCTGTTCTTGTGGAATTGGCAAAGGGATATTTGCAAGCCCATAGAGGGCTATGGGCAAAAATGAAATATCTTCCGTTCAAAACTGGAAAGAAGCTTTCTGAGAAACTGCTCTGTGTTCTGTGAATTCATCTCCCAGAGTTACATCTTTCCCTTCAAGAAGCCTTTCGCTAAGGCTGTTCTTGTGGAGTTGGCAAAGGGATATTTGGAAGCCCATAGAGGGCTATTTTGAAAAAGGAAATATCTTCCGTTCAAAACTGGAAAGAAGATTTCTGAGAAACTGCTCTCTGTTCTGTTAATTCATCTCACAGAGTTACATCTTTCCCTTCAAGAAGCCTTTCGCTAAGGCTGTTCTTGTGGAATTGGCAAAGGGATATTTGGAAGCCCATAGAGGGCTATGGTGAAAAAGGAAATATCTTCCGTTCAAAACTGGAAAGAAGCTTTCTGAGAAACTGCTCTGTGTTCTGTTAATTCATCTCACAGAGTTACATCTTTCCCTCCAAGAAGCATTTCGCTAAGGCGGTTCTTGTGGAATTGTCAAAGGGATATTTGGAAGCCCATAGAGGGCTATGGAGAAAAAGCAAATATCTTCCGTTCAAAACTGGAAACAAGCTTTCTGAGAAACTGCTCTGTGTTCTGTTAATTCATCTCACAGAGTTACATCTTTCCCTTCAAGAAGCCTTTCGCTAAGGCTGTTCTTGTGGAATTGGCAAAGGGATATTTGGAAGCCCATAGAGGGCTACGGAGAAAAAGCCAATATCTTCCGTTCAAAACTCGAAAGAAGCTTTCTGAGAAAATGCTCTGTGTTCTGTTAATTCATCTCACAGAGTTACATCTTTCCCTTCAAGAAGCCTTTCGCTAAGGCTGTTCTTGTGGAATTGGCAAATGGATATTTGGAAGCCCATAGAGGGCTATGGTGAAAAAGGAAATATCTTCCGTTCAAAACTCGAAAGAAGCTTTCTGAGAAACTGCTCTGTGTTCTGTTAATTCATCTCCCAGAGTTACATCTTTCCCTCCAAGAAGCCTTTCGCTAAGGCTGTTCTTGTGGAATTGGCAAAGGGATATTTGGAAGCCCTTAGAGGGCTATGGAGAAAACGCAATATCTTCCGTTCAAAACTGGAAACAAGCTTTCTGAGAAACTGCTCTGTGTTCTGTTAATTCATCTCACAGAGTTACATCTTTCCCTTCAAGAAGCCTTTCGCTAAGGCTGTTCTTGTGGAATTCGCAAAGGGATATTTGTAAGCCCTTAGAGGGCTATGGAGAAAAAGCAAATATCTTCCGTTCAAAACTGGAAAAAGCTTTCTGAAAAACTGCTCTGTGTTCTGTTACTTCATCTCACAGAGTTACATCTTTCCCTTCAAGAAGCCTTTCGCTAAAGCTGTGCTTGTGGAATTGGCAAAGGGATATTTGGAACCCCTAGAGGGCTATGGAGAACAAGAAAATATCTTTCATTCAAAACTGGAAAGAAGCTTTCTGAGAAACTGCTCTGTATTCTGTTAATTCATCTCACAGAGTTACATCTTTCCCTTCAGGAAGCCTTTCGCTAAGGCTGTTCTTGTGGAATTGGCAAAGGGATATTTGGAAGCCCATAGAGGGCTATGGGAAAAAAGGAAATATCTTCCGTTCAAAACTGGAAAGAAGCTTTCTGAGAAACTGCTCTGTGTTCTGTTAATTCATCTCCCAGAGTTACATCTTTCCCTTCACGAAGCCTTTCGCTAAGGCTGTTCTTGTGGAATTGGCAAAGGGATATTTGGAAGCCCATAGAGGGCTATGGTGAAAAAGGAAATATCTTCGGTTCAAAACTGGAAAGAAGCTTTCTGAGAAACTGCTCTGTGTTCTGTTAATTCATCTCACAGAGGTACATCTTTCCCTTCAAGTAGCCTTTCGCTAAGGCTGTTCTTGTGGAATTGGCAAAGGGATATTTGGAAGCCCTTAGAGGGCTATGGAGAAAAAGCAAATATCTTCCGTTCAAAACTGGAAAGAAGCTTTCTGAGAAACTGCTCTGTGTTCTGTTAATTCATCTCACAGAGTTACATCTTTCCCTTCAAGAAGCCTTTCGCTAAAGCTGTGCTTGTGGAATTGGCAAAGGGATATTTGGAAGCCCATAGAGGGCTATGGAGAACAAGAAAATAACTTCCGTTCACAACTGGAAAGAAGCATTCTGAGAAACTGCTCTGTGTTCTGTTAATTCATCTCACAGAGTTACATCTTTCCCTTCAAGAAGCCTTTCGCTAAGGCTGTTCTTGTGGAATTGGCAAAGGGATATTTGGAAGCCCATAGAGGGCTATGGTGAAAAAGGAAATATCTTCCGTTCAAAACTGGAAAGAAGCTTTCTGAGAAACTGCTCTGTGTTCTGTTAATTCATCTCACAGAGTTACATCTTTCCCTTCAAGAAGCCTTTCGCTAAGGCTGTTCTTGTGGAATTGGCAAAGGGATATTTGGAAGCAAATAGAGGGCTATGGGCCAAAATTAAATATCTTTCGTTCAAAACTGGAAAGAAGCTTTCTGAGAAACTGCTCTGTGTTCTGTTAATTCATCTCACAGAGTTACATCTTTCCCTTCAAGAAGCCTTTCGCTAAGGCTGTTCTTGTGGAATTGGCAAAGGGATATTTGGAAGCCCATAGAGGGCTATGGTGAAAAAGGAAATATCTTCCGTTCAAAACTGGAAAGAAGCTTTCTGAGAAACTGCTCTGTGTTCTGTTAATTCATCTCCCAGAGTTACATCTTTCCCTTCAAGAAGCCTTTCGCTAAGGCTGTTCTTGTGGAATTGGCAAAGGGATATTTGGAAGCCATAGAGGGCTATGGTGAAAAAGGAAATATCTACTGTTCAAAACTGGAAAGAAGCTTTCTGAGAAACTGCTCTGTGTTCTGTTAATTCATCTCACAGAGTTACATCTTTCCCTTCATGAAGCCTTTCGCTAAAGCTGTGCTTGTGGAATTGGCAAAGGGATATTTGGAAGCCCATAGAGGGCTATGGAGAACAAGAAAATATCTTCCGTTCAAAACTGGAAAGAAGCTTTCTGAGAAACTGCTCTGTGTTCTGTTAATTCATCTCACAGAGTTACATCTTTCCCTTCAAGTAGCCTTTCTCTAAGGCTGTTCTTGTGGAATTGGCAAAGGGATATTTGGAAGCCCTTAGAGGGCTATGGAGAAAAAGAAAATATCTTCCGTTCAAAACTGGAAAGAAGCTTTCTGAGAAACTGCTCTGTGTTCTGTTAATTTATCTCACAGAGTTACATCGTTCCCTTCAAGAAGCCTTTGGCTAAAGCTGTGCTTGTGGAATTGGCAAAGGGATATTTGGAAGCCCATAGAGGGCTATGGAGAAAAGGAAAATATCTTCCGTTCACAACTGGAAAGAAGCTTTCTGAGAAACTGCTCTGTGTTCTGTTAATTCATCTCACAGAGTTACATCTTTCACTTCAAGAAGCCTTTCGCTAAGGCTGTTCTTGTGGAATTGGCAAAGGGATATTTGGAAGCCCATAGAGGGCTATGGAGAAAAAGCAAGTATCTTCCGTTCAAAACTGGAAAGAAGCTTTCTGAGAAACTGCTCTGTGTTCTGTTAATTCATCTCCCAGAGTTACATCTTTCCCTTCAAGAAGCCTTTCGCTAAGGCTGTTCTTGTGGAATTGGCAAAGGGATATTTGGAAGCCCATAGAGGGCTATGGTGAAAAAGGAAATGTCTTCCGTTCAATCCTGGAAGGAAGCTTTCTGAGAAACTACTCTGTGTTCTGTTAATTCATCTCACAGAGTTACATCTTTCCCTTCAAGAAGCCTTTCGCTAAGGCTGTTCTTGTGGAATTGGCAAAGGGATATTTGCAAGCCCATAGAGGGCTATGGGCAAAAATGAAATATCTTCCGTTCAAAACTGGAAAGAAGCTTTCTGAGAAACTGCTCTGTGTTCTGTGAATTCATCTCCCAGAGTTACATCTTTCCCTTCAAGAAGCCTTTCGCTAAGGCTGTTCTTGTGGAGTTGGCAATGGGATATTTGGAAGCCCATAGAGGGCTATTTTGAAAAAGGAAATATCTTCCGTTCAAAACTGGAAAGAAGATTTCTGAGAAACTGCTCTCTGTTCTGTTAATTCATCTCACAGAGTTTCATCTTTCCCTTCAAGAAGCCTTTCGCTAAGGCTGTTCTTGTGGAATTGGCAAAGGGATATTTGGAAGCCCATAGAGGGCTATGGTGAAAAAGGAAATATCTTCCGTTCAAAACTGGAAAGAAGCTTTCTGAGAAACTGCTCTGTGTTCTGTTAATTCATCTCACAGAGTTACATCTTTCCCTGCAAGAAGCATTTCGCTAAGGCGGTTCTTGTGGAATTGTCAAAGGGATATTTGGAAGCCCATAGAAGGCTATGGAGAAAAAGCAAATATCTTCCGTTCAAAACTGGAAACAAGCTTTCTGAGAAACTGCTCTGTGTTCTGTTAATTCATCTCACAGAGTTACATCTTTCCCTTCAAGAAGCCTTTCGCTAAGGCTGTTCTTGTGGAATTGGCAAAGGGATATTTGGAAGCCCATAGAGGGCTACGGAGAAAAAGCCAATATCTTCCGTTCAAAACTCGAAAGAAGCTTTCTGAGAAAATGCTCTGTGTTCTGTTAATTCATCTCACAGAGTTACATCTTTCCCTTCAAGAAGCCTTTCGCTAAGGCTGTTCTTGTGGAATTGGCAAATGGATATTTGGAAGCCCATAGAGGGATATGGTGAAAAAGGAAATATCTTCCGTTCAAAACTCGAAAGAAGCTTTCTGAGAAACTGCTCTGTGTTCTGTTAATTCATCTCCCAGAGTTACATCTTTCCCTCCAAGAAGCCTTTCGCTAAGGCTGTTCTTGTGGAATTGGCAAAGGGATATTTGGAAGCCCATAGAGGTCTATGGAGAAAAAGCAAATATCTTCCGTTCAAAACTGGAAAGAAGCTTTCTGAGAAACTGCTCTGTGCTCTGTTAATTCATCTCACAGAGTTACATCTTTCCCTTCAAGAAGCCTTTCGCTAAGGCTGTCCTTGTGGAATTGGCAAAGGGATATTTGGAAGCCCATAGAGGGCTATGGTGAAAAAGGAAATATCTTCCGTTCAAAACTCGAAAGAAGCTTTCTTAAAAACTGCTCTGTGTTCTGTTAATTCATCTCACAGAGTTACATCTTTCCCATCAAGAAGCCTTTCGCTAAGGCTGTTCTTGTGGAATTGGCAAAGGTATATTTGGAAGCCCATAGAGGGCTATGGAGAAAACGCAAATATCTTCCGTTCAAAACTGGAAAGAAGCTTTCTGAGAAACTGCTCTGTGTTCTGTTAATTCATCTCACAGAGTTACATCTTTCCCTTCAAGAAGCCTTTCGCTAAGGCTGTTCTTGTGGAATTCGCAAAGGGATATTTGGAAGCCCTTAGATGGCTATGGAGAAAAAGCAAATATCTTCCGTTCATAACTGGAAAGAAGCTTTCTGAGAAACTGCTCTGTGTTCTGTTAATTCATCTCACAGAGTTACATCTTTCCCTTCATGAAGCCTTTCGCTAAAGCTGTGCTTGTGGAATTGGCAAAGGGATATTTGGAAGCCCATAGAGGGCTATGGAGAACAAGAAAATATCTTCCGTTCAAAACTGGAAAGAAGCTTTCTGAGAAACTGCTCTGTGTTCTGTTAATTCATCTCACAGAGTTACATCTTTCCCTTCAAGTAGCCTTTCTCTAAGGCTGTTCTTGTGGAATTGGCAAAGGGATATTTGGAAGCCCTTAGAGGGCTATGGAGAAAAAGAAAATATCTTCCGTTCAAAACTGGAAAGAAGCTTTCTGAGAAACTGCTCTGTGTTCTGTTAATTTATCTCACAGAGTTACATCGTTCCCTTCAAGAAGCCTTTGGCTAAAGCTGTGCTTGTGGAATTGGCAAAGGGATATTTGGAAGCCCATAGAGGGCTATGGAGAAAAGGAAAATATCTTCCGTTCACAACTGGAAAGAAGCTTTCTGAGAAACTGCTCTGTGTTCTGTTAATTCATCTCACAGAGTTACATCTTTCACTTCAAGAAGCCTTTCGCTAAGGCTGTTCTTGTGGAATTGGCAAAGGGATATTTGGAAGCCCATAGAGGGCTATGGAGAAAAAGCAAGTATCTTCCGTTCAAAACTGGAAAGAAGCTTTCTGAGAAACTGCTCTGTGTTCTGTTAATTCATCTCACAGAGTTACATCTTTCCCTTCAAGAAGCCTTTCGCTAAGGCTGTTCTTGTGGAATTGGCAAAGGGATATTTGGAAGCCCATAGAGGGCTATTTTGAAAAAGGAAATATCTTCCGTTCAAAACTGGAAAGAAGCTTTCTGAGAAACTGCTCTGTGTTCTGTTAATTCATCTCACAGAGTTGCATCTTTCCCTTCAAGAAGCCTTTCGCTAAGGCTGTTCTTGTGGAATTGGCAAAGGGATATTTGGAAGCCCATAGAGGGCTATGGTGAAAAAGGAAATATCTTCCGTTCAAAACTCGAAAGAAGCTTTCTGAGAAACTGCTCTGTGTTCTGTTAATTCATCTCACAGAGTTACATCTTTCCCTTCAAGAAGCCTTTCGCTAAGGCTGTTCTTGTGGAATTGGCAAAGGGATATTTGGAAGCCCATAGAGGGCTACGGAGAACAAGAAAATATCTTCCGTTCACAACTGGAAAGAAGGTTTCTGAGAAACTGCTCTGAGTTCTGTTAATTCATCTCACAGAGTTACATCTTTCCCTTCAAGAAGCCTTTCGCTAAGGCTGTTCTTGTGGAATTGGCAAAGGGATATTTGGAAGCCCGTAGAGGGCTATGGCAAAAAAGGAAATATCTTCCGTTCAAAACTCGAAAGAAGCTTTCTGAGAAACTGCTCTGTGTTCTGTTAATTCATCTCACAGAGTTACATCTTTCCCTTCAAGAAGCCATTCGCTAAGGCTGTTCTTGTGGAATTGGCAAAGTGATATTTGGAAGCCCATAGAGGGCTATGGTGAAAAAGGAAATATCTTCCGTTCAAAACTGGAAAGAAGCTTTCTGAGAAACTGCTCTGTGTTCTGTTAATTCATCTCACAGAGTTACATCTTTGCCTTCAAGAAGCCTTTCGCTAAGGCTGTTCTTGTGGAATTGGCAAAGGGATATTTGGAAGCCCATAGAGGGCTATGGGCAAAAAAGAAATATCTTCCGTTCAAAACTGGAAAGAAGCTTTCTGAGAAACTGCTCTGTGTTCTGTTAATTCATCTCCCAGAGTTACATCTTTCCCTTCAAGAAGCCTTTCGCTAAGGCTGTTCTTGTGGAATTGGCAAAGGGATATTTGGAAGCCCTTAGAGGGCTATTTTGAAAAAGGAAATATCTTCCGTTCAAAACTGGAAAGAAGCTTTCTGAGAAACTGCTCTGTGTTCTGTTAATTCATCTCACAGAGTTACATCTTTCCCTTCAAGAAGCCTTTCGCTAAGGCTGTTCTTGTGGAATTGTCAAAGGGATATTTGGAAGCCCATAGAGGGCTAAGGAGAAAAAGCAAATATCTTCCCTTCAAAACTGGAAACAAGCTTTCTGAGAAACTGCTCTGTGTTCTGTTAATTCATCTCACAGAGTTACATCCTTCCCTTCAAGAAGCCTTTCGCTAAGGCTGTTCTTGTGGAATTGGCAAAGGGATATTTGGAAGCCCATAGAGGGCTATGGAGAAAAAGCAAATATCTTCCGTTCAAAACTGGAAAGAAGCTTTCTGAGAAACTGCTCTGTGTTCTGTTAATCCATCTCACAGAGTTACATCTTACCCTTCAAGAAGCCTTTCGCTAAGGCTGTTCTTGTGGAATTGGCAAAGGGATATTTGGAAGCCCATAGAGGGCTACGGAGAAAAAGCAAATATCTTCCGTTCAAAACTCGAAAGAAGCTTTCTGAGAAACTGCTCTGTGTTCTGTTAATTCATCTCCCAGAGTTACATCTTTCCCTTCAAGAAGCCTTTCGCTAAGGCTGTTCTTGTGGAATTGGCAAAGGGATATTTGGAAGCCCATAGAGGGCTATGGTGAAAAAGGAAATATCTTCTGATCAAAACTCGAAAGAAGCTTTCTGAGAAACTGCTATGTGTTCTGTTAATTCATCTCCCAGAGTTACATCTTTCCCTTCAAGAAGCCTTTCGCTAATGCTGTTCTTGTGGAATTGGCAAAGGGATATTGGGAAGCCCTTAGAGGGCTATGGAGAAAACGCAATATCTTCCGTTCAAAACTGGAAACAAGCTTTCTGAGAAACTGCTCTGTGTTCTGTTAATTCATCTCACAGAGTTACATCTTTCCCTTCAAGAAGCCTTTCGGTAAGGCTGTTCTGGTGGAATATGCAAAGGGATATTTGGAAGCCCTTAGAGGGCTATGGAGAAAAAGCAAATATCTTCCGTTCAAAACTGGAAAGAAGCTTTCTGAGAAACTGCTCTGTGTTCTGTTACTTCATCTCACAGAGTTACATCTTTCCCTTCAAGAAGCCTTTCGCTAAAGCTGTGCTTGTGGAATTGGCAAAGGGATATTTGGAAGCCCATAGAGGGCTATGGAGAACAAGAAAATATCTTCCGTTCAAAACTGTAAAGAAGCTTTCTGAGAAACTGCTCTGTGTTCTGTTAATTCATCTCACAGAGTTACATCTTTCCCTTCAAGAAGCCTTTCGCTAAGGCTGTTCTTGTGGAATAGGCAAAGGGATATTTGGAAGCCCATAGAGGGCTATGGAGAAAAAGCAAATATCTTCCGTTCAAAACTGGAAAGAAGCTTCGTGAGAAACTGCTCTATGTTCTGTTAATTCATCTCACAGAGTTACATCTTTCCCTTCAAGAAGCCTTTCGCTAAGGCTGTTCTTGTGGAATTGGCAAAGGGATATTTGGAAGCCCATAGAGGGCTATGGTGAAAAAGGAAATATCTTCCGTTCAAAACTGGAAAGAAGCTTTCTGAGAAACTGCTCTGTGTTCTGTTAATTCATCTCACAGAGTTACATCTTTCCCTTCAAGAAGCCTTTCGCTAAGGCTGTTCTTGTGGAATTGGCAAAGGGATATTTGGAAGCCCATAGAGGGCTATGGTGAAAAAGAGAATATCTGACGTTCAAAACTGGAAAGAAGCTTTCTGGGAAACTGCTCTGTGTTCTGTTAATTCATATCACAGAGTTACATCTTTCCCTTCAAGAAGCCTTTCGGTAAGGCTGTACTTGAGGAATTGGCAAAGGGATATTTGGAAGCCCATAGAGGGCTATGGTTAAAAAGGAAATATCTTCCGTTCAAAACTGGAAAGAAGCTTTCTGAGAAACTGCTCTGTGTTGTGTTAATTCATCTCACAGAGTTACATCTTTCCCTTCAAGAAGCCTTTCGCTAAGGCTGTTCTTGTGGAATTGGCAAAGGGATATTTGGAAGCCCATAGAGGGCTATGGAGAAAAAGCAAATATCTTCCTTTCAAAACTGGAAACAAGCTTTCTGAGAAACTGCTCTGTGTTCTGTTAATTCATCTCACAGAGTTACATCTTTCCCTTCAAGAAGCCTTTCGCTAAGGCTGTTCTTGTGGAATTGGCAAAGGGATATTTGGAAGCCCATAGAGGGCTATGGTGAAAAAGGAAATATCTTCCGTTCAAAACTGGAAAGAAGCTTTCTGAGAAACTGCTCTGTGTTTTGTTAATGCATCTCACAGAGTTACATCTTTCCCTTCAAGAAGCCTTTCGCTAAGGCTGTTCTTGTGGAATTGGCAAAGGGATATTTGGAAGCCCATAGAGGGCTATGGAGAACAAGAAAATATCTTCCGTTCACAACTGGAAAGAAGCTTTCTGAGAAACTGCTCTGTGTTCTGTTAATTCATCTCACAGAGTTACATCTTTCCCTTCAAGAAGCCTTCCGCTAAGGCTGTACTTGTGGAATTGGCAAAGGGATATTTGGAACCCCTAGAGGGCTATGGTGAAAAAGGAAATATCTTCCGTTCAAAACTGGAAAGAAGCTTTCTGAGAAACTGCTCTGTGTTGTGTTAATTCATCTCACAGAGTTACATCGTTCCCTTCAAGAAGCCTTTCGCTAAGGCTGTTCTTGTGGAATTGGCAAAGGGATATTTGGAAGCCCGTAGAGGGCTATGGAGAAAAAGCAAATATCTTCCCTTCAAAACTGGAAACAAGCTTTCTGGGAAACTGCTCTGTGTTCTGTTAATTCATCTCACAGAGTTACATCTTTCCCTTCAAGAAGCCTTTGGCTAAGGCTGTTCTTGTGGAATTGGCAAAGGGATATTTGGAAGCCCATAGTGGGCTATGGTGAAAAAGGGAATACCTGCCGTTCAAAACTGGAAAGAAGCTTTCTGAGAAACTGCTCTGTGTTCTGTTAATTCATCTCACAGAGTTACATCTTTCCCTTCAAGAAGCCTTTCGCTAAGGCTGTTCTTGTGGAATTGGCAAAGGGATATTTTGAAGCCCATAGAGGGCTATGGTGAAAAAGGAAATATCTTCCGTTCAAAACTGGAAAGAAGCTTTCTGAGAAACTGCTCTGTGTTGTGTTAATTCATCTCACAGAGTTACATCGTTCCCTTCAAGAAGCCTTTCGCTAAGGCTGTTCTTGTCCAATTGGCAAAGGGATATTTGGAAGCCCATAGAGGGCTATGGAGAAAAAGCAAATATCTTCCGTTCAAAACTGGAAACAAGCTTTCTGAGAAACTGCTCTGTGTTCTGTTAATTCATCTCACAGAGTTACATCTTTCCCTTCAAGAAGACTTTCGCTAAGGCTGTTCTTGTGGAATTGGCAAAGGGATATTTGGAAGCCCATAGAGGGCTATGGTGAAAAAGGAAATATCTTCCGTTCAAAACTGGAAAGAAGCTTTCTGAGAAACTGCTCTGTGTTCTGTTAATTCATCTCACAGAGTTACATCTTTCCCTTCAAGAAGCCTTTCGCTAAGGCTGTTCTTGTGGAATTGGCAATGGGATATTTGGAAGCCCATAGAGGGCTATGGTGAAAAAGGAAATATCTTCCGTTCAAAACTGGAAAGAAGCTTTCTGAGAAACTGCTCTGTGTTCTGTTAATTCATCTCACAGAGTTACATCTTTCCCTTCAAGAAGCCTTTCGCTAAGGCTGTTCTTGTGGAATTGGCAAAGGGATATTTGGTAGCAAATAGAGGGCTATGGTGAAAAAGGGAATATCTGCCGTTCAAAACTGGAAAGAAGCTTTCTGAGAAACTGCTCTGTGTTCCGTAAATTCATCTCACAGAGTTACATCTTTCCCTTCTAGAAGTCTTTCGCTAAGGCTGTTCTTGTGGAATTGGCAAAGGGATATTTGGAAGCCCATATAGGGCTATGGTGAAAAAGGAAATATCTTCCGTTCAAAACTCGAAAGAAGCTTTCTGAGAAACTGCTCTGTGTTCTGTTAATTCATCTCACAGAGTTACATCTTTCCCTTCAAGAAGCCTTTCGCTAAGGCTGTTCTTGTGGAATTGGCTAAGGGATATTTGGAAGCCCATAGAGGGCTATGGAGAGAAAGCAAATGTCTTCCGTTCAAAACTGGAAACAAGCTTTCTGAGAAACTGCTCTGTGTTCTGTTAATTCATCTCACAGAGTTACATCTTTCCATTCTAGAAGCCTTTCGCTAAGGCTGTTCTTGTGGAATTTGCAAAGGGATATTTGGAAGCCCATAGAGGGCTATGGTGAAAAAGGAAATATCTTCCGTTCAAAACTGGAAAGAAGCTTTCTGAGAAACTGCTCTGTGTTCTGTTAATTCATCTAACAGAGTTACATCTTTCCCTTCAAGAAGCCTTTCGCTAAGGCTGTTCTTGTGGAATTTGCAAAGGGATATTTGGAAGCCCATAGAGAGCTATGGTGAAAAAGGAAATATCTTCCGTTCAAAACTCGAAAGAAGCTTTCTGAGAAACTGCTCTGTGTTCTGTTAATTCATCTCACAGAGTTACATCTCTCCCTTCAAGAAGCCTTTCGCTAAGGCTGTTCTTGTGGAATTGGCAAAGGGATATTTTGAAGCCCCTAGAGGGCTATGGGCAAAAAGGAAATATCTTCCGTTCAAAACTGGAAAGAAGCTTTCTGAGAAACTGCTCTGTGTTCTGTTAATTCATCTCACAGAGTTAAATCTTTCCCTTCAAGAAGCCTTTCGCTAAGGCTGTTCTTGTGGAATTGGCAAAGGGATATTTGGAAGCCCGTAGAGGGCTATGGAGAAAAAGCAAATATCTTCCCTTCAAAACTTTAAACAATCTTTCTGGGAAACTGCTCTGTGTTCTGTTAATTCATCTCACAGAGTTACATCTTTCCCTTCAAGAAGCCTTTCGCTAAGGCTGTTCTTGTGGAATTGGCAAAGGGATATTTGGAAGCCCATAGAGGGCTATGGTGAAAAAGGAAATATCTTCCGTTCAAAACTGGAAAGAAGCTTTCTGAGAAACTGCTCTGTGTTCTGTTAATTCATCTCACAGAGTTACATCTTTCCCTTCAAGAAGTCTTTCGCTAAGGCTGTTCTTGTGGAATTGGCAAAGGGATATTTGGAAGCCCATAGAGGGCTATGGTGAAAAATGAAATATCTTCCGTTCAAAACTGGAAAGAAGCTTTCTGAGAAACTGCTCTGTGTTCTGTTAATTCATCTCACAGAGTTACATCTTTCCCTTCAAGAAGCCTTTCGCTAAGGCTGTTCTTGTGGAATTGGCAAAGGGATATTTGGAAGCCCATAGAGGGCTATGGTGAAAAAGGAACTATCTTCCGTTCAAAACTCGAAAGAAGCTTTCTGAGAAACTGCTCTGTGTTCTGTTAATTCATCTCACAGAGTTACATCTTTCCCTTCAAGAAGCCTTTCGCTAAGGCTGTTCTTGTGGGTTTGGCAAAGGGATATTTGGAAGCCCATAGTGGGCTATGGTGAAAAAGGGAATATCTGCCGTTCAAAACTGGAAAGAAGCTTTCTGAGAAACTGCTCTGTGTTCTGTTAATTCATCTCACAGAGTTACATCTTTCCCTTCAAGAAGCCTTTCGCTAAGGCTGTTCTTGTGGAATTGGCAAAGGGATATTTTGAAGCCCATAGAGGGCTATGGTGAAAAAGGAAATATCTTCCGTTCAAAACTGGAAAGAAGCTTTCTGAGAAACTGCTCTGTGTTGTGTTAATTCATCTCACAGAGTTACATCGTTCCCTTCAAGAAGCCTTTCGCTAAGGCTGTTCTTGTCCAATTGGCAAAGGGATATTTGGAAGCCCATAGAGGGCTATGGAGAAAAAGCAAATATCTTCCGTTCAAAACTGGAAACAAGCTTTCTGAGAAACTGCTCTGTGTTCTGTTAATTCATCTCACAGAGTTACATCTTTCCCTTCAAGAAGTCTTTCGCTAAGGCTGTTCTTGTGGAATTGGCAAAGGGATATTTGGAAGCCCATAGAGGGCTATGGTGAAAAAGGAAATATCTTCCGTTCAAAACTGGAAAGAAGCTTTCTGAGAAACTGCTCTGTGTTCTGTTAATTCATCTCCCAGAGTTACATCTTTCCCTTCAAGAAGCCTTTCGCTAAGGCTGTTCTTGTGGAATTGGCAAAGGGATATTTGGAAGCCCATAGAGGGCTATTTTGAAAAAGGAAATATCTTCCGTTCAAAACTGGAAAGAAGCTTTCTGAGAAACTGCTCTGTGTTCTGTTTATTCATCTCACAGAGTTACATCTTTCCCTTCAAGAAGCCTTTCGCTAAGGCTGTTCTTGTGGAATTGGCAAAGGGATATTTGTAAGCCCATAGAGGGCTATGGTGAAAAAGGAAATATCTTCCGTTCAAAACTGGAAAGAAGCATTCTGAGAAACTGCTCTGTGTTCTGTTAATTCATCTCACAGAGTTACATCTTTCCCTTCAAGAAGCCTTTCGCTAAGGCTGTTCTTGTGGAATTGGCAAAGGGATATTTGGAAGCCCATAGAGGGCGATGGTGAAAAAGGAAATATCTTCCGTTCAAAACTGGAAAGAAGCTTTCTGAGAAACTGCTCTGTGTTCTGTTAATGCATCTCACAGAGTTACATCTTTCCCTTCAAGAAGCCTTTCGCTAAGGCTGTTCTTGTGGAATTGGCAAAGGGATATTTGGAAGCCCATAGAGGGCTATGGTGAAAAAGGGAATATCTGCCGTTCAAAACTGGAAATAAGCTTTCTGAGAAACTGCTCTGTGTTCCGTTAATTCATCTCACAGAGTTACATCTTTCCCTTCTAGAAGCCTTTCGCTAAGGCTGTTCTTGTGGAATTGGCAAAGGGATATTTGGAAGCCCATATAGGGCTATGGTGAAAAAGGAAATATCTTCCGTTCAAAACTCGAAAGAAGCTTTCTGAGAAACTGCTCTGTGTTCTGTTAATTCATCTCACAGAGTTACATCTTTCCCTTCTAGAAGCCTTTCGCTAAGGCTGTTCTTGTGGAATTGGCAAAGGGATATTTGGAAGCCCATAGAGGGCTATGGAGAAAAAGCAAATGTCTTCCGTTCAAAACTGGAAACAAGCTTTCTGAGAAACTGCTCTGTGTTCTGCTAATTCATCTCCCAGAGTTACATCTTTCCCTTCAAGAAGCCTTGCGCTAAGGCTGTTCTTGTGGAATTGGCAAAAGGATATTTGGAAGCCAATAGAGGGCTATTTTGAAAAAGGAAATATCTTCCGTTCAAAACTGGAAAGAAGCTTTCTGAGAAACTGCTGTGTGTTCTGTTAATTCATCTCACAGAGTTACATCTTTCCCTTCAAGAAGCCTTTCGCTAAGGCTGTTCTTGTGGAATTGGCAAAGGGATATTTGGAAGCCCATAGAGGGCTATGGTGAAAAAGGAAATATCTTCCGTTCAAAACTGGAAAGAAGCTTTCTGAGAAACTGCTCTGTGTTCTGTTAATTCATCTCCCAGAGTTACATCTTTCCCTTCAAGAAGCCTTTCGCTAAGGCTGTTCTTGTGGAATTGGCAAAGGGATATTTGGAAGCCCATAGAGGGCTATGGTGAAAAAGGAAATATCTACTGTTCAAAACTGGAAAGAAGCTTTCTGAGAAACTGCTCTGTGTTCTGTTAATTCATCTCACAGAGTTACATCTTTCCCTTCAAGAAGCCTTTCGCTAAGGCTGTTCTTGTGGAATTGGCAAAGGGATATTTGGAAGCCCATAGAGGGCTATGGTGAAAAAGGGAATATCTGCCATTCAAAACTGGAAAGAAGCTTTCTGAGAAACTGCTCTGTGTTCCGTTAATTCATCTCCCAGAGTTACATCTTTCCCTTCAAGAAGCCTTTCGGTAAGGCTGTTCTTGTGGAATTGGCAAAGGGATATTTGGAAGCCAATAGAGGGCTATGGTGAAAAAGGAAATATCTTCCGTTCAAAACTGGAAAGAAGCTTTCTGAGAAACTGCTCTGTGTTCTGTTAATTCATCTCACAGAGTTACATCTTTCCCTTCAAGAAGCGTTTCGCTAAGGCTGTTCTTGTGGAATTGGCAATGGGATATTTGGAAGCCCATAGGGGGCTATGGAGAAAAAGCAAATACCTTCCGTTCAAAACTGGAAACAAGCTTTCTGAGAAACTGCTCTGTGTTCTGTTAATTCATCTCACAGAGTTACATCTTTCCCTTCAATAAGCCTTTCGCTAAGGCTGTTCTTGTGGAATTGGCAAAGGGATATTTCGAAGCCCTTAGAGGGCTATGGAGAAAAAGCAAATATCTTCCGTTCAAAACTGGAAACAAGCTTTCTGAGAAACTGCTCTGTGTTCTGCTAATTCATCTCACAGAGTTACATCTTTCCCTTCAAGAAGCCTTTCGCTAAAGCTGTGCTTGTGGAATTGGCAAAGGGATATTTGGAAGCCAATAGAGGGCTATGGAGAACAAGAAATTATCTTCCGTTCAAAACTGGAAAGAAGCTTTCTGAGAAACTGGTCTGTGTTCTGTTAATTCATCTCCCAGAGTTACATCTTTCCCTTCAAGAAGCCTTTCGCTAAGGCTGTTCTTGTGGAATTGGCAAAGGGATATTTGGAAGCCCATAGAGGGCTATTTTGAAAAAGGAAGTATCTTCCGTTCAAAACTGGAAAGAAGATTTCTGAGAAACTGCTCTGTGTTCTGTTAATTCATCTCACAGAGTTACATCTTTCCCTTCAAGAAGCCTTTCGCTAAGGCTGTTCTTGTGGAATTGGCAAAGGGATATTTGGAAGCCCATAGAGGTCTATGGAGAAAAAGCAAATATCTTCCGTTCAAAACTGGAAAGAAGCTTTCTGAGAAACTGCTCTGTGCTCTGTTAATTCATCTCACAGAGTTACATCTTTCCCTTCAAGAAGCCTTTCGCTAAGGCTGTCCTTGTGGAATTGGCAAAGGGATATTTGGAAGCCCATAGAGGGCTATGGTGAAAAAGGAAATATCTTCCGTTCAAAACTCGAAAGAAGCTTTCTTAAAAACTGCTCTGTGTTCTGTTAATTCATCTCACAGAGTTACATCTTTCCCATCAAGAAGCCTTTCGCTAAGGCTGTTCTTGTGGAATTGGCAAAGGTATATTTGGAAGCCCATAGAGGGCTATGGAGAAAACGCAAATATCTTCCGTTCAAAACTGGAAAGAAGCTTTCTGAGAAACTGCTCTGTGTTCTGTTAATTCATCTCACAGAGTTACATCTTTCCCTTCAAGAAGCCTTTCGCTAAGGCTGTTCTTGTGGAATTCGCAAAGGGATATTTGGAAGCCCTTAGATGGCTATGGAGAAAAAGCAAATATCTTCCGTTCATAACTGGAAAGAAGCTTTCTGAGAAACTGCTCTGTGTTCTGTTAATTCATCTCACAGAGTTACATCTTTCCCTTCATGAAGCCTTTCGCTAAAGCTGTGCTTGTGGAATTGGCAAAGGGATATTTGGAAGCCCATAGAGGGCTATGGAGAACAAGAAAATATCTTCCGTTCAAAACTGGAAAGAAGCTTTCTGAGAAACTGCTCTGTGTTCTGTTAATTCATCTCACAGAGTTACATCTTTCCCTTCAAGTAGCCTTTCTCTAAGGCTGTTCTTGTGGAATTGGCAAAGGGATATTTGGAAGCCCTTAGAGGGCTATGGAGAAAAAGAAAATATCTTCCGTTCAAAACTGGAAAGAAGCTTTCTGAGAAACTGCTCTGTGTTCTGTTAATTTATCTCACAGAGTTACATCGTTCAATTCAAGAAGCCTTTGGCTAAAGCTGTGCTTGTGGAATTGGCAAAGGGATATTTGGAAGCCCATAGAGGGCTATGGAGAAAAGGAAAATATCTTCCGTTCACAACTGGAAAGAAGCTTTCTGAGAAACTGCTCTGTGTTCTGTTAATTCATCTCACAGAGTTACATCTTTCACTTCAAGAAGCCTTTCGCTAAGGCTGTTCTTGTGGAATTGGCAAAGGGATATTTGGAAGCCCATAGAGGGCTATGGAGAAAAAGCAAGTATCTTCCGTTCAAAACTGGAAAGAAGCTTTCTGAGAAACTGCTCTGTGTTCTGTTAATTCATCTCACAGAGTTACATCTTTCCCTTCAAGAAGCCTTTCGCTAAGGCTGTTCTTGTGGAATTGGCAAAGGGATATTTGGAAGCCCATAGAGGGCTATTTTGAAAAAGGAAATATCTTCCGTTCAAAACTGGAAAGAAGCTTTCTGAGAAACTGCTCTGTGTTCTGTTAATTCATCTCACAGAGTTGCATCTTTCCCTTCAAGAAGCCTTTCGCTAAGGCTGTTCTTGTGGAATTGGCAAAGGGATATTTGGAAGCCCATAGAGGGCTATGGTGAAAAAGGAAATATCTTCCGTTCAAAACTGGAAAGAAGCTTTCTGAGAAACTGCTCTGTGTTCTGTTAATTCATCTCACAGAGTTACATCTTTCCCTTCAAGAAGCCTTTCGCTAAGGCTGTTCTTGTGGAATTGGCAAAGGGATATTTGGAAGCCCATAGAGGGCTACGGAGAACAAGAAAATATCTTCCGTTCACAACTGGAAAGAAGGTTTCTGAGAAACTGCTCTGAGTTCTGTTAATTCATCTCACAGAGTTACATCTTTCCCTTCAAGAAGCCTTTCGCTAAGGCTGTTCTTGTGGAATTGGCAAAGGGATATTTGGAAGCCCGTAGAGGGCTATGGCAAAAAAGGAAATATCTTCCGTTCAAAACTCGAAAGAAGCTTTCTGAGAAACTGCTCTGTGTTCTGTTAATTCATCTCACAGAGTTACATCTTTCCCTTCAAGAAGCCATTCGCTAAGGCTGTTCTTGTGGAATTGGCAAAGTGATATTTGGAAGCCCATAGAGGGCTATGGTGAAAAAGGAAATATCTTCCGTTCAAAACTGGAAAGAAGCTTTCTGAGAAACTGCTCTGTGTTCTGTTAATTCATCTCACAGAGTTACATCTTTCCCTTCAAGAAGCCTTTCGCTAAGGCTGCTCTTGTGGAATTGGCAAAGGGATATTTGGAAGCCCATAGAGGGCTATGGGCAAAAAAGAAATATCTTCCGTTCAAAACTGGAAAGAAGCTTTCTGAGAAACTGCTCTGTGTTCTGTTAATTCATCTCCCAGAGTTACATCTTTCCCTTCAAGAAGCCTTTCGCTAAGGCTGTTCTTGTGGAATTGGCAAAGGGATATTTGGAAGCCCTTAGAGGGCTATTTTGAAAAAGGAAATATCTTCCGTTCAAAACTGGAAAGAAGCTTTCTGAGAAACTGCTCTGTGTTCTGTTAATTCATCTCACAGAGTTACATCTTTCCCTTCAAGAAGCCTTTCGCTAAGGCTGTTCTTGTGGAATTGTCAAAGGGATATTTGGAAGCCCATAGAGGGCTAAGGAGAAAAAGCAAATATCTTCCCTTCAAAACTGGAAACAAGCTTTCTGAGAAACTGCTCTGTGTTCTGTTAATTCATCTCACAGAGTTACATCCTTCCCTTCAAGAAGCCTTTCGCTAAGGCTGTTCTTGTGGAATTGGCAAAGGGATATTTGGAAGCCCATAGAGGGCTATGGAGAAAAAGCAAATATCTTCCGTTCAAAACTGGAAAGAAGCTTTCTGAGAAACTGCTCTGTGTTCTGTTAATCCATCTCACAGAGTTACATCTTACCCTTCAAGAAGCCTTTCGCTAAGGCTGTTCTTGTGGAATTGGCAAAGGGATATTTGGAAGCCCATAGAGGGCTACGGAGAAAAAGCAAATATCTTCCGTTCAAAACTCGAAAGAAGCTTTCTGAGAAACTGCTCTGTGTTCTGTTAATTCATCTCCCAGAGTTACATCTTTCCCTTCAAGAAGCCTTTCGCTAAGGCTGTTCTTGTGGAATTGGCAAAGGGATATTTGGAAGCCCATAGAGGGCTATGGTGAAAAAGGAAATATCTTCTGATCAAAACTCGAAAGAAGCTTTCTGAGAAACTGCTAGGTGTTCTGTTAATTCATCTCCCAGAGTTACATCTTTCCCTTCAAGAAGCCTTTCGCTAATGCTGTTCTTGTGGAATTGGCAAAGGGATATTGGGAAGCCCTTAGAGGGCTATGGAGAAAACGCAATATCTTCCGTTCAAAACTGGAAACAAGCTTTCTGAGAAACTGCTCTGTGTTCTGTTAATTCATCTCACAGAGTTACATCTTTCCCTTCAAGAAGCCTTTCGGTAAGGCTGTTCTTGTGGAATATGCAAAGGGATATTTGGAAGCCCTTAGAGGGCTATGGAGAAAAAGCAAATATCTTCCGTTCAAAACTGGAAAGAAGCTTTCTGAGAAACTGCTCTGTGTTCTGTTACTTCATCTCACAGAGTTACATCTTTCCCTTCAAGAAGCCTTTCGCTAAAGCTGTGCTTGTGGAATTGGCAAAGGGATATTTGGAAGCCCATAGAGGGCTATGGAGAACAAGAAAATATCTTCCGTTCAAAACTGTAAAGAAGCTTTCTGAGAAACTGCTCTGTGTTCTGTTAATTCATCTCACAGAGTTACATCTTTCCCTTCAAGAAGCCTTTCGCTAAGGCTGTTCTTGTGGAATAGGCAAAGGGATATTTGGAAGCCCATAGAGGGCTATGGAGAAAAAGCAAATATCTTCCGTTCAAAACTGGAAAGAAGCTTCGTGAGAAACTGCTCTATGTTCTGTTAATTCATCTCACAGAGTTACATCTTACCCTTCAAGAAGCCTTTCGCTAAGGCTGTTCTTGTGGAATTGGCAAAGGGATATTTGGAAGCCCATAGAGGGCTACGGAGAAAAAGCAAATATCTTCCGTTCAAAACTCGAAAGAAGCTTTCTGAGAAACTGCTCTGTGTTCTGTTAATTCATCTCCCAGAGTTACATCTTTCCCTTCAAGAAGCCTTTCGCTAAGGCTGTTCTTGTGGAATTGGCAAAGGGATATTTGGAAGCCCATAGAGGGCTATGGTGAAAAAGGAAATATCTTCTGATAAAACTCGAAAGAAGCTTTCTGAGAAACTGCTAGGTGTTCTGTTAATTCATCTCCCAGAGTTACATCTTTCCCTTCAAGAAGCCTTTCGCTAATGCTGTTCTTGTGGAATTGGCAAAGGGATATTGGGAAGCCCTTAGAGGGCTATGGAGAAAACGCAATATCTTCCGTTCAAAACTGGAAACAAGCTTTCTGAGAAACTGCTCTGTGTTCTGTTAATTCATCTCACAGAGTTACATCTTTCCCTTCAAGAAGCCTTTCGGTAAGGCTGTTCTTGTGGAATATGCAAAGGGATATTTGGAAGCCCTTAGAGGGCTATGGAGAAAAAGCAAATATCTTCCGTTCAAAACTGGAAAGAAGCTTTCTGAGAAACTGCTCTGTGTTCTGTTACTTCATCTCACAGAGTTACATCTTTCCCTTCAAGAAGCCTTTCGCTAAAGCTGTGCTTGTGGAATTGGCAAAGGGATATTTGGAAGCCCATAGAGGGCTATGGAGAACAAGAAAATATCTTCCGTTCAAAACTGTAAAGAAGCTTTCTGAGAAACTGCTCTGTGTTCTGTTAATTCATCTCACAGAGTTACATCTTTCCCTTCAAGAAGCCTTTCGCTAAGGCTGTTCTTGTGGAATAGGCAAAGGGATATTTGGAAGCCCATAGAGGGCTATGGAGAAAAAGCAAATATCTTCCGTTCAAAACTGGAAAGAAGCTTCGTGAGAAACTGCTCTATGTTCTGTTAATTCATCTCACAGAGTTACATCTTTCCCTTCAAGAAGCCTTTCGCTAAGGCTGTTCTTGTGGAATTGGCAAAGGGATATTTGGAAGCCCATAGAGGGCTATGGTGAAAAAGGAAATATCTTCCGTTCAAAACTGGAAAGAAGCTTTCTGAGAAACTGCTCTGTGTTCTGTTAATTCATCTCACAGAGTTACATCTTTCCCTTCAAGAAGCCTTTCGCTAAGGCTGTTCTTGTGGAATTGGCAAAGGGATATTTGGAAGCCCATAGAGGGCTATGGTGAAAAAGGGAATATCTGACGTTCAAAACTGGAAAGAAGCTTTCTGGGAAACTGCTCTGTGTTCTGTTAATTCATATCACAGAGTTACATCTTTCCCTTCAAGAAGCCTTTCGGTAAGGCTGTACTTGAGGAATTGGCAAAGGGATATTTGGAAGCCCATAGAGGGCTATGGTTAAAAAGGAAATATCTTCCGTTCAAAACTGGAAAGAAGCTTTCTGAGAAACTGCTCTGTGTTGTGTTAATTCATCTCACAGAGTTACATCGTTCCCTTCAAGAAGCCTTCCGCTAAGGCTGTACTTGTGGAATTGGCAAAGGGATATTTGGAACCCCTAGAGGGCTATGGTGAAAAAGGAAATATCTTCCGTTCAAAACTGGAAAGAAGCTTTCTGAGAAACTGCTCTGTGTTGTGTTAATTCATCTCACAGAGTTACATCGTTCCCTTCAAGAAGCCTTTCGCTAAGGCTGTTCTTGTGGAATTGGCAAAGGGATATTTGGAAGCCCGTAGAGGGCTATGGAGAAAAAGCAAATATCTTCCCTTCAAAACTGGAAACAAGCTTTCTGGAAAACTGCTCTGTGTTCTGTTAATTCATCTCACAGAGTTACATCTTTCCCTTCAAGAAGCCTTTCGCTAAGGCTGTTCTTGTGGAATTGGCAAAGGGATATTTGGAAGCCCATAGAGGGCTATGGTGAAAAAGGAACTATCTTCCGTTCAAAACTCGAAAGAAGCTTTCTGAGAAACTGCTCTGTGTTCTTTTAATTCATCTCACAAAGTTACATCTTTCCCTTCAAGAAGCCTTTGGCTAAGGCTGTTCTTGTGGAATTGGCAAAGGGATATTTGGAAGCCCATAGTGGGCTATGGTGAAAAAGGGAATACCTGCCGTTCAAAACTGGAAAGAAGCTTTCTGAGAAACTGCTCTGTGTTCTGTTAATTCATCTCACAGAGTTACATCTTTCCCTTCAAGAAGCCTTTCGCTAAGGCTGTTCTTGTGGAATTGGCAAAGGGATATTTTGAAGCCCATAGAGGGCTATGGTGAAAAAGGAAATATCTTCCGTTCAAAACTGGAAAGAAGCTTTCTGAGAAACTGCTCTGTGTTGTGTTAATTCATCTCACAGAGTTACATCGTTCCCTTCAAGAAGCCTTTCGCTAAGGCTGTTCTTGTCCAATTGGCAAAGGGATATTTGGAAGCCCATAGAGGGCTATGGAGAAAAAGCAAATATCTTCCGTTCAAAACTGGAAACAAGCTTTCTGAGAAACTGCTCTGTGTTCTGTTAATTCATCTCACAGAGTTACATCTTTCCCTTCAAGAAGACTTTCGCTAAGGCTGTTCTTGTGGAATTGGCAAAGGGATATTTGGAAGCCCATAGAGGGCTATGGTGAAAAAGGAAATATCTTCCGTTCAAAACTGGAAAGAAGCTTTCTGAGAAACTGCTCTGTGTTCTGTTAATTCATCTCACAGAGTTACATCTTTCCCTTCAAGAAGCCTTTCGCTAAGGCTGTTCTTGTGGAATTGGCAATGGGATATTTGGAAGCCCATAGAGGGCTATGGTGAAAAAGGAAATATCTTCCGTTCAAAACTGGAAAGAAGCTTTCTGAGAAACTGCTCTGTGTTCTGTTAATTCATCTCACAGAGTTACATCTTTCCCTTCAAGAAGCCTTTCGCTAAGGCTGTTCTTGTGGAATTGGCAAAGGGATATTTGGTAGCAAATAGAGGGCTATGGTGAAAAAGGGAATATCTGCCGTTCAAAACTGGAAAGAAGCTTTCTGAGAAACTGCTCTGTGTTCCGTAAATTCATCTCACAGAGTTACATCTTTCCCTTCTAGAAGTCTTTCGCTAAGGCTGTTCTTGTGGAATTGGCAAAGGGATATTTGGAAGCCCATATAGGGCTATGGTGAAAAAGGAAATATCTTCCGTTCAAAACTCGAAAGAAGCTTTCTGAGAAACTGCTCTGTGTTCTGTTAATTCATCTCACAGAGTTACATCTTTCCCTTCAAGAAGCCTTTCGCTAAGGCTGTTCTTGTGGAATTGGCTAAGGGATATTTGGAAGCCCATAGAGGGCTATGGAGAGAAAGCAAATGTCTTCCGTTCAAAACTGGAAACAAGCTTTCTGAGAAACTGCTCTGTGTTCTGTTAATTCATCTCACAGAGTTACATCTTTCCATTCTAGAAGCCTTTCGCTAAGGCTGTTCTTGTGGAATTTGCAAAGGGATATTTGGAAGCCCATAGAGGGCTATGGTGAAAAAGGAAATATCTTCCGTTCAAAACTGGAAAGAAGCTTTCTGAGAAACTGCTCTGTGTTCTGTTAATTCATCTCACAGAGTTACATCTTTCCCTTCAAGAAGCCTTTCGCTAAGGCTGTTCTTGTGGAATTTGCAAAGGGATATTTGGAAGCCCATAGAGAGCTATGGTGGAAAAGGAAATATCTTCCGTTCAAAACTCGAAAGAAGCTTTCTGAGAAACTGCTCTGTGTTCTGTTAATTCATCTCACAGAGTTACATCTCTCCCTTCAAGAAGCCTTTCGCTAAGGCTGTTCTTGTGGAATTGGCAAAGGGATATTTTGAAGCCCCTAGAGGGCTATGGGCAAAAAGGAAATATCTTCCGTTCAAAACTGGAAAGAAGCTTTCTGAGAAACTGCTCTGTGTTCTGTTAATTCATCTCACAGAGTTAAATCTTTCCCTTCAAGAAGCCTTTCGCTAAGGCTGTTCTTGTGGAATTGGCAAAGGGATATTTGGAAGCCCGTAGAGGGCTATGGAGAAAAAGCAAATATCTTCCCTTCAAAACTTTAAACAATCTTTCTGGGAAACTGCTCTGTGTTCTGTTAATTCATCTCACAGAGTTACATCTTTCCCTTCAAGAAGCCTTTCGCTAAGGCTGTTCTTGTGGAATTGGCAAAGGGATATTTGGAAGCCCTTAGAGGGCTATTTTGAAAAAGGAAATATCTTCCGTTCAAAACTGGAAAGAAGCTTTCTGAGAAACTGCTCTGTGTTCTGTTAATTCATCTCACAGAGTTACATCTTTCCCTTCAAGAAGCCTTTCGCTAAGGCTGTTCTTGTGGAATTGTCAAAGGGATATTTGGAAGCCCATAGAGGGCTAAGGAGAAAAAGCAAATATCTTCCCTTCAAAACTGGAAACAAGCTTTCTGAGAAACTGCTCTGTGTTCTGTTAATTCATCTCACAGAGTTACATCCTTCCCTTCAAGAAGCCTTTCGCTAAGGCTGTTCTTGTGGAATTGGCAAAGGGATATTTGGAAGCCCATAGAGGGCTATGGAGAAAAAGCAAATATCTTCCGTTCAAAACTGGAAAGAAGCTTTCTGAGAAACTGCTCTGTGTTCTGTTAATCCATCTCACAGAGTTACATCTTACCCTTCAAGAAGCCTTTCGCTAAGGCTGTTCTTGTGGAATTGGCAAAGGGATATTTGGAAGCCCATAGAGGGCTACGGAGAAAAAGCAAATATCTTCCGTTCAAAACTCGAAAGAAGCTTTCTGAGAAACTGCTCTGTGTTCTGTTAATTCATCTCCCAGAGTTACATCTTTCCCTTCAAGAAGCCTTTCGCTAAGGCTGTTCTTGTGGAATTGGCAAAGGGATATTTGGAAGCCCATAGAGGGCTATGGTGAAAAAGGAAATATCTTCTGATCAAAACTCGAAAGAAGCTTTCTGAGAAACTGCTAGGTGTTCTGTTAATTCATCTCCCAGAGTTACATCTTTCCCTTCAAGAAGCCTTTCGCTAATGCTGTTCTTGTGGAATTGGCAAAGGGATATTGGGAAGCCCTTAGAGGGCTATGGAGAAAACGCAATATCTTCCGTTCAAAACTGGAAACAAGCTTTCTGAGAAACTGCTCTGTGTTCTGTTAATTCATCTCACAGAGTTACATCTTTCCCTTCAAGAAGCCTTTCGGTAAGGCTGTTCTTGTGGAATATGCAAAGGGATATTTGGAAGCCCTTAGAGGGCTATGGAGAAAAAGCAAATATCTTCCGTTCAAAACTGGAAAGAAGCTTTCTGAGAAACTGCTCTGTGTTCTGTTACTTCATCTCACAGAGTTACATCTTTCCCTTCAAGAAGCCTTTCGCTAAAGCTGTGCTTGTGGAATTGGCAAAGGGATATTTGGAAGCCCATAGAGGGCTATGGAGAACAAGAAAATATCTTCCGTTCAAAACTGTAAAGAAGCTTTCTGAGAAACTGCTCTGTGTTCTGTTAATTCATCTCACAGAGTTACATCTTTCCCTTCAAGAAGCCTTTCGCTAAGGCTGTTCTTGTGGAATAGGCAAAGGGATATTTGGAAGCCCATAGAGGGCTATGGAGAAAAAGCAAATATCTTCCGTTCAAAACTGGAAAGAAGCTTCGTGAGAAACTGCTCTATGTTCTGTTAATTCATCTCACAGAGTTACATCTTACCCTTCAAGAAGCCTTTCGCTAAGGCTGTTCTTGTGGAATTGGCAAAGGGATATTTGGAAGCCCATAGAGGGCTACGGAGAAAAAGCAAATATCTTCCGTTCAAAACTCGAAAGAAGCTTTCTGAGAAACTGCTCTGTGTTCTGTTAATTCATCTCCCAGAGTTACATCTTTCCCTTCAAGAAGCCTTTCGCTAAGGCTGTTCTTGTGGAATTGGCAAAGGGATATTTGGAAGCCCATAGAGGGCTATGGTGAAAAAGGAAATATCTTCTGATAAAACTCGAAAGAAGCTTTCTGAGAAACTGCTAGGTGTTCTGTTAATTCATCTCCCAGAGTTACATCTTTCCCTTCAAGAAGCCTTTCGCTAATGCTGTTCTTGTGGAATTGGCAAAGGGATATTGGGAAGCCCTTAGAGGGCTATGGAGAAAACGCAATATCTTCCGTTCAAAACTGGAAACAAGCTTTCTGAGAAACTGCTCTGTGTTCTGTTAATTCATCTCACAGAGTTACATCTTTCCCTTCAAGAAGCCTTTCGGTAAGGCTGTTCTTGTGGAATATGCAAAGGGATATTTGGAAGCCCTTAGAGGGCTATGGAGAAAAAGCAAATATCTTCCGTTCAAAACTGGAAAGAAGCTTTCTGAGAAACTGCTCTGTGTTCTGTTACTTCATCTCACAGAGTTACATCTTTCCCTTCAAGAAGCCTTTCGCTAAAGCTGTGCTTGTGGAATTGGCAAAGGGATATTTGGAAGCCCATAGAGGGCTATGGAGAACAAGAAAATATCTTCCGTTCAAAACTGTAAAGAAGCTTTCTGAGAAACTGCTCTGTGTTCTGTTAATTCATCTCACAGAGTTACATCTTTCCCTTCAAGAAGCCTTTCGCTAAGGCTGTTCTTGTGGAATAGGCAAAGGGATATTTGGAAGCCCATAGAGGGCTATGGAGAAAAAGCAAATATCTTCCGTTCAAAACTGGAAAGAAGCTTCGTGAGAAACTGCTCTATGTTCTGTTAATTCATCTCACAGAGTTACATCTTTCCCTTCAAGAAGCCTTTCGCTAAGGCTGTTCTTGTGGAATTGGCAAAGGGATATTTGGAAGCCCATAGAGGGCTATGGTGAAAAAGGAAATATCTTCCGTTCAAAACTGGAAAGAAGCTTTCTGAGAAACTGCTCTGTGTTCTGTTAATTCATCTCACAGAGTTACATCTTTCCCTTCAAGAAGCCTTTCGCTAAGGCTGTTCTTGTGGAATTGGCAAAGGGATATTTGGAAGCCCATAGAGGGCTATGGTGAAAAAGGGAATATCTGACGTTCAAAACTGGAAAGAAGCTTTCTGGGAAACTGCTCTGTGTTCTGTTAATTCATATCACAGAGTTACATCTTTCCCTTCAAGAAGCCTTTCGGTAAGGCTGTACTTGAGGAATTGGCAAAGGGATATTTGGAAGCCCATAGAGGGCTATGGTTAAAAAGGAAATATCTTCCGTTCAAAACTGGAAAGAAGCTTTCTGAGAAACTGCTCTGTGTTGTGTTAATTCATCTCACAGAGTTACATCGTTCCCTTCAAGAAGCCTTCCGCTAAGGCTGTACTTGTGGAATTGGCAAAGGGATATTTGGAACCCCTAGAGGGCTATGGTGAAAAAGGAAATATCTTCCGTTCAAAACTGGAAAGAAGCTTTCTGAGAAACTGCTCTGTGTTGTGTTAATTCATCTCACAGAGTTACATCGTTCCCTTCAAGAAGCCTTTCGCTAAGGCTGTTCTTGTGGAATTGGCAAAGGGATATTTGGAAGCCCGTAGAGGGCTATGGAGAAAAAGCAAATATCTTCCCTTCAAAACTGGAAACAAGCTTTCTGGAAAACTGCTCTGTGTTCTGTTAATTCATCTCACAGAGTTACATCTTTCCCTTCAAGAAGCCTTTCGCTAAGGCTGTTCTTGTGGAATTGGCAAAGGGATATTTGGAAGCCCATAGAGGGCTATGGTGAAAAAGGAACTATCTTCCGTTCAAAACTCGAAAGAAGCTTTCTGAGAAACTGCTCTGTGTTCTTTTAATTCATCTCACAAAGTTACATCTTTCCCTTCAAGAAGCCTTTGGCTAAGGCTGTTCTTGTGGAATTGGCAAAGGGATATTTGGAAGCCCATAGTGGGCTATGGTGAAAAAGGGAATACCTGCCGTTCAAAACTGGAAAGAAGCTTTCTGAGAAACTGCTCTGTGTTCTGTTAATTCATCTCACAGAGTTACATCTTTCCCTTCAAGAAGCCTTTCGCTAAGGCTGTTCTTGTGGAATTGGCAAAGGGATATTTTGAAGCCCATAGAGGGCTATGGTGAAAAAGGAAATATCTTCCGTTCAAAACTGGAAAGAAGCTTTCTGAGAAACTGCTCTGTGTTGTGTTAATTCATCTCACAGAGTTACATCGTTCCCTTCAAGAAGCCTTTCGCTAAGGCTGTTCTTGTCCAATTGGCAAAGGGATATTTGGAAGCCCATAGAGGGCTATGGAGAAAAAGCAAATATCTTCCGTTCAAAACTGGAAACAAGCTTTCTGAGAAACTGCTCTGTGTTCTGTTAATTCATCTCACAGAGTTACATCTTTCCCTTCAAGAAGACTTTCGCTAAGGCTGTTCTTGTGGAATTGGCAAAGGGATATTTGGAAGCCCATAGAGGGCTATGGTGAAAAAGGAAATATCTTCCGTTCAAAACTGGAAAGAAGCTTTCTGAGAAACTGCTCTGTGTTCTGTTAATTCATCTCACAGAGTTACATCTTTCCCTTCAAGAAGCCTTTCGCTAAGGCTGTTCTTGTGGAATTGGCAATGGGATATTTGGAAGCCCATAGAGGGCTATGGTGAAAAAGGAAATATCTTCCGTTCAAAACTGGAAAGAAGCTTTCTGAGAAACTGCTCTGTGTTCTGTTAATTCATCTCACAGAGTTACATCTTTCCCTTCAAGAAGCCTTTCGCTAAGGCTGTTCTTGTGGAATTGGCAAAGGGATATTTGGTAGCAAATAGAGGGCTATGGTGAAAAAGGGAATATCTGCCGTTCAAAACTGGAAAGAAGCTTTCTGAGAAACTGCTCTGTGTTCCGTAAATTCATCTCACAGAGTTACATCTTTCCCTTCTAGAAGTCTTTCGCTAAGGCTGTTCTTGTGGAATTGGCAAAGGGATATTTGGAAGCCCATATAGGGCTATGGTGAAAAAGGAAATATCTTCCGTTCAAAACTCGAAAGAAGCTTTCTGAGAAACTGCTCTGTGTTCTGTTAATTCATCTCACAGAGTTACATCTTTCCCTTCAAGAAGCCTTTCGCTAAGGCTGTTCTTGTGGAATTGGCTAAGGGATATTTGGAAGCCCATAGAGGGCTATGGAGAGAAAGCAAATGTCTTCCGTTCAAAACTGGAAACAAGCTTTCTGAGAAACTGCTCTGTGTTCTGTTAATTCATCTCACAGAGTTACATCTTTCCATTCTAGAAGCCTTTCGCTAAGGCTGTTCTTGTGGAATTTGCAAAGGGATATTTGGAAGCCCATAGAGGGCTATGGTGAAAAAGGAAATATCTTCCGTTCAAAACTGGAAAGAAGCTTTCTGAGAAACTGCTCTGTGTTCTGTTAATTCATCTCACAGAGTTACATCTTTCCCTTCAAGAAGCCTTTCGCTAAGGCTGTTCTTGTGGAATTTGCAAAGGGATATTTGGAAGCCCATAGAGAGCTATGGTGGAAAAGGAAATATCTTCCGTTCAAAACTCGAAAGAAGCTTTCTGAGAAACTGCTCTGTGTTCTGTTAATTCATCTCACAGAGTTACATCTCTCCCTTCAAGAAGCCTTTCGCTAAGGCTGTTCTTGTGGAATTGGCAAAGGGATATTTTGAAGCCCCTAGAGGGCTATGGGCAAAAAGGAAATATCTTCCGTTCAAAACTGGAAAGAAGCTTTCTGAGAAACTGCTCTGTGTTCTGTTAATTCATCTCACAGAGTTAAATCTTTCCCTTCAAGAAGCCTTTCGCTAAGGCTGTTCTTGTGGAATTGGCAAAGGGATATTTGGAAGCCCGTAGAGGGCTATGGAGAAAAAGCAAATATCTTCCCTTCAAAACTTTAAACAATCTTTCTGGGAAACTGCTCTGTGTTCTGTTAATTCATCTCACAGAGTTACATCTTTCCCTTCAAGAAGCCTTTCGCTAAGGCTGTTCTTGTGGAATTGGCAAAGGGATATTTGGAAGCCAATAGAGGGCTATGGTGAAAAAGGAAATATCTTCCGTTCAAAACTGGAAAGAAGCTTTCTGAGAAACTGCTCTGTGTTCTGTTAATTCATCTCACAGAGTTACATCTTTCCCTTCAAGAAGCCTTTCGCTAAGGCTGTTCTTGTGGAATTGGCAAAGGGATATTTGGAAGCCCATAGAGGGCTATGGTGAAAAATGAAATATCTTCCGTTCAAAACTGGAAAGAAGCTTTCTGAGAAACTGCTCTGTGTTCTGTTAATTCATCTCACAGAGTTACATCTTTCCCTTCAAGAAGCCTTTCGCTAAGGCTGTTCTTGTGGAATTGGCAAAGGGATATTTGGAAGCCCATAGAGGGCTATGGTGAAAAAGGAACTATCTTCCGTTCAAAACTCGAAAGAAGCTTTCTGAGAAACTGCTCTGTGTTCTGTTAATTCATCTCACAGAGTTACATCTTTCCCTTCAAGAAGCCTTTCGCTAAGGCTGTTCTTGTGGGTTTGGCAAAGGGATATTTGGAAGCCCATAGTGGGCTATGGTGAAAAAGGGAATATCTGCCGTTCAAAACTGGAAAGAAGCTTTCTGAGAAACTGCTCTGTGTTCTGTTAATTCATCTCACAGAGTTACATCTTTCCCTTCAAGAAGCCTTTCGCTAAGGCTGTTCTTGTGGAATTGGCAAAGGGATATTTTGAAGCCCATAGAGGGCTATGGTGAAAAAGGAAATATCTTCCGTTCAAAACTGGAAAGAAGCTTTCTGAGAAACTGCTCTGTGTTGTGTTAATTCATCTCACAGAGTTACATCGTTCCCTTCAAGAAGCCTTTCGCTAAGGCTGTTCTTGTCCAATTGGCAAAGGGATATTTGGAAGCCCATAGAGGGCTATGGAGAAAAAGCAAATATCTTCCGTTCAAAACTGGAAACAAGCTTTCTGAGAAACTGCTCTGTGTTCTGTTAATTCATCTCACAGAGTTACATCTTTCCCTTCAAGAAGTCTTTCGCTAAGGCTGTTCTTGTGGAATTGGCAAAGGGATATTTGGAAGCCCATAGAGGGCTATGGTGAAAAAGGAAATATCTTCCGTTCAAAACTGGAAAGAAGCTTTCTGAGAAACTGCTCTGTGTTCTGTTAATTCATCTCACAGAGTTACATCTTTCCCTTCAAGAAGCCTTTCGCTAAGGCTGTTCTTGTGGAATTGGCAAAGGGATATTTGGTAGCCCATAGAGGGCTATGGTGAAAAAGGGAATATCTGCCGTTCAAAACTGGAAAGAAGCTTTCTGAGAAACTGCTCTGTGTTCCGTTAATTCATCTCACAGAGTTACATCTTTCCCTTCTAGAAGTCTTTCGCTAAGGCTGTTCTTGTGGAATTGGCAAAGGGATATTTGGAAGCCCATATAGGGCTATGGTGAAAAAGGAAATATCTTCCGTTCAAAACTCGAAAGAAGCTTTCTGAGAAACTCCTCTGTGTTCTGTTAATTCATCTCACAGAGTTACATCTTTCCCTTCAAGAAGTCTTTCGCTAAGGCTGTTCTTGTGGAATTGGCAAAGGGATATTTGGAAGCCCATGGTGGGCTATGGAGAAAAAGAAAATGTCTTCCGTTCAAAACTGGAAACAAGCTTTCTGAGAAACTGCTCTGTGTTCTGTTAATTCATCTCACAGAGTTACATATTTCCCTTCAAGAAGCCTTTCGCTAAGGCTGTTCTTGTGGAATTGGCAAAGGGATATTTGGAAGCCCATAGAGGGCTATGGTGAAAAAGGAAATATCTTCCGTTCAAAACTGGAAAGAAGCTTTCTGAGAAACTGCTCTGTGTTCTGTTAATTCATCTCACAGAGTTACATCTTTCCCTTCAAGAAGCCTTTCGCTAAGGCTGTTCTTGTGGAATTGGCAAAGGGATATTTGGAAGCCCATAGAGGGCTATTTTGAAAAAGGAAATATCTTCCGTTCAAAACTGGAAAGAAGCTTTCTGAGAAACTGCTCTGTGTTCTGTTTATTCATCTCACAGAGTTACATCTTTCCCTTCAAGAAGCCTTTCGCTAAGGCTGTTCTTGTGGAATTGGCAAAGGGATATTTGTAAGCCCATAGAGGGCTATGGTGAAAAAGGAAATATCTTCCGTTCAAAACTGGAAAGAAGCATTCTGAGAAACTGCTCTGTGTTCTGTTAATTCATCTCACAGAGTTACATCTTTCCCTTCAAGAAGCCTTTCGCTAAGGCTGTTCTTGTGGAATTGGCAAAGGGATATTTGTAAGCCCATAGAGGGCGATGGTGAAAAAGGAAATATCTTCCGTTCAAAACTGGAAAGAAGCTTTCTGAGAAACTGCTGTGTGTTCTGTTAATGCATCTCACAGAGTTACATCTTTCCCTTCAAGAAGCCTTTCGCTAAGGCTGTTCTTGTGGAATTGGCAAAGGGATATTTGGAAGCCCATAGAGGGCTATGGTGAAAAAGGGAATATCTGCCGTTCAAAACTGGAAATAAGCTTTCTGAGAAACTGCTCTGTGTTCCGTTAATTCATCTCACAGAGTTACATCTTTCCCTTCTAGAAGCCTTTCGCTAAGGCTGTTCTTGTGGAATTGGCAAAGGGATATTTGGAAGCCCATATAGGGCTATGGTGAAAAAGGAAATATCTTCCGTTCAAAACTCGAAAGAAGCTTTCTGAGAAACTGCTCTGTGTTCTGTTAATTCATCTCACAGAGTTACATCTTTCCCTTCTAGAAGCCTTTCGCTAAGGCTGTTCTTGTGGAATTGGCAAAGGGATATTTGGAAGCCCATAGAGGGCTATGGAGAAAAAGCAAATGTCTTCCGTTCAAAACTGGAAACAAGCTTTCTGAGAAACTGCTCTGTGTTCTGCTAATTCATCTCCCAGAGTTACATCTTTCCCTTCAAGAAGCCTTTCGCTAAGGCTGTTCTTGTGGAATTGGCAAAGGGATATTTGGAAGCCAATAGAGGGCTATTTTGAAAAAGGAAATATCTTCCGTTCAAAACTGGAAAGAAGCTTTCTGAGAAACTGCTGTGTGTTCTGTTAATTCATCTCACAGAGTTACATCTTTCCCTTCAAGAAGCCTTTCGCTAAGGCTGTTCTTGTGGAATTGGCAAAGGGATATTTGGAAGCCCATAGAGGGCTATGGTGAAAAAGGAAATATCTTCCGTTCAAAACTGGAAAGAAGCTTTCTGAGAAACTGCTCTGTGTTCTGTTAATTCATCTCCCAGAGTTACATCTTTCCCTTCAAGAAGCCTTTCGCTAAGGCTGTTCTTGTGGAATTGGCAAAGGGATATTTGGAAGCCATAGAGGGCTATGGTGAAAAAGGAAATATCTACTGTTCAAAACTGGAAAGAAGCTTTCTGAGAAACTGCTCTGTGTTCTGTTAATTCATCTCACAGAGTTACATCTTTCCCTTCAAGAAGCCTTTCGCTAAGGCTGTTCTTGTGGAATTGGCAAAGGGATATTTGGAAGCCCATAGAGGGCTATGGTGAAAAAGGGAATATCTGCCATTCAAAACTGGAAAGAAGCTTTCTGAGAAACTACTCTGTGTTCCGTTAATTCATCTCCCAGAGTTACATCTTTCCCTTCAAGAAGCCTTTCGGTAAGGCTGTTCTTGTGGAATTGGCAAAGGGATATTTGGAAGCCAATAGAGGGCTATGGTGAAAAAGGAAATATCTTCCGTTCAAAACTGGAAAGAAGCTTTCTGAGAAACTGCTCTGTGTTCTGTTAATTCATCTCACAGAGTTACATCTTTCCCTTCAAGAAGCGTTTCGCTAAGGCTGTTCTTGTGGAATTGGCAATGGGATATTTGGAAGCCCATAGGGGGCTATGGAGAAAAAGCAAATACCTTCCGTTCAAAACTGGAAACAAGCTTTCTGAGAAACTGCTCTGTGTTCTGTTAATTCATCTCACAGAGTTACATCTTTCCCTTCAATAAGCCTTTCGCTAAGGCTGTTCTTGTGGAATTGGCAAAGGGATATTTCGAAGCCCTTAGAGGGCTATGGAGAAAAAGCAAATATCTTCCGTTCAAAACTGGAAAGAAGCTTTCTGAGAAACTGGTCTGTGTTCTGTTAATTCATCTCACAGAGTTACATCTTTCCCTTCAAGAAGCCTTTCGCTAAGGCTGTTCTTGTGGAATTGGCAAAGGGATATTTGGAAGCCCATAGAGGGCTATGGTGAAAAAGGAAATATCTTCCGTTCAATCCTGGAAAGAAGCTTTCTGAGAAACTGCTCTGTGTTCTGTTAATTCATCTCACAGAGTTACATCTTTCCCTTCAAGAAGCCTTTCGCTAAGGCTGTTCTTGTGGAATTGGCAAAGGGATATTTGGAAGCCCATAGAGGGCTATGGGCAAAAATGAAATATCTTCCGTTCAAAACTGGAGAGAAGCTTTCTGAGAAACTGCTCTGTGTTCTGTTAATTCATCTCCCAGAGTTACATCTTTCCCTTCAAGAAGCCTTTCGCTAAGGCTGTTCTTGTGGAATTGGCAAAGGGATATTTGGAAGCCCATAGAGGGCTATTTTGAAAAAGGAAGTATCTTCCGTTCAAAACTGGAAAGAAGATTTCTGAGAAACTGCTCTGTGTTCTGTTAATTCATCTCACAGAGTTACATCTTTCCCTTCAAGAAGCCTTTCGCTAAGGCTGTTCTTGTGGAATTGGCAAAGGGATATTTGGAAGCCCATAGAGGTCTATGGAGAAAAAGCAAATATCTTCCGTTCAAAACTGGAAAGAAGCTTTCTGAGAAACTGCTCTGTGCTCTGTTAATTCATCTCACAGAGTTACATCTTTCCCTTCAAGAAGCCTTTCGCTAAGGCTGTCCTTGTGGAATTGGCAAAGGGATATTTGGAAGCCCATAGAGGGCTATGGTGAAAAAGGAAATATCTTCCGTTCAAAACTCGAAAGAAGCTTTCTTAAAAACTGCTCTGTGTTCTGTTAATTCATCTCACAGAGTTACATCTTTCCCATCAAGAAGCCTTTCGCTAAAGCTGTTCTTGTGGAATTGGCAAAGGTATATTTGGAAGCCCATAGAGGGCTATGGAGAAAACGCAAATATCTTCCGTTCAAAACTGGAAAGAAGCTTTCTGAGAAACTGCTCTGTGTTATGTTAATTCATCTCACAGAGTTACATCTTTCCCTTCAAGAAGCCTTTCGCTAAGGCTGTTCTTGTGGAATTCGCAAAGGGATATTTGGAAGCCCTTAGATGGCTATGGAGAAAAAGCAAATATCTTCCGTTCATAACTGGAAAGAAGCTTTCTGAGAAACTGCTCTGTGTTCTGTTAATTCATCTCACAGAGTTACATCTTTCCCTTCATGAAGCCTTTCGCTAAAGCTGTGCTTGTGGAATTGGCAAAGGGATATTTGGAAGCCCATAGAGGGCTATGGAGAACAAGAAAATATCTTCCGTTCAAAACTGGAAAGAAGCTTTCTGAGAAACTGCTCTGTGTTCTGTTAATTCATCTCACAGAGTTACATCTTTCCCTTCAAGTAGCCTTTCTCTAAGGCTGTTCTTGTGGAATTGGCAAAGGGATATTTGGAAGCCCTTAGAGGGCTATGGAGAAAAAGAAAATATCTTCCGTTCAAAACTGGAAAGAAGCTTTCTGAGAAACTGCTCTGTGTTCTGTTAATTTATCTCACAGAGTTACATCGTTCCCTTCAAGAAGCCTTTGGCTAAAGCTGTGCTTGTGGAATTGGCAAAGGGATATTTGGAAGCCCATAGAGGGCTATGGAGAAAAGGAAAATATCTTCCGTTCACAACTGGAAAGAATCTTTCTGAGAAACTGCTCTGTGTTCTGTTAATTCATCTCACAGAGTTACATCTTTCACTTCAAGAAGCCTTTCGCTAAGGCTGTTCTTGTGGAATTGGCAAAGGGATATTTGGAAGCCCATAGAGGGCTATGGATAAAAAGCAAGTATCTTCCGTTCAAAACTGGAAAGAAGCTTTCTGAGAAACTGCTCTGTGTTCTGTTAATTCATCTCACAGAGTTACATCTTTCCCTTCAAGAAGCCTTTCGCTAAGGCTGTTCTTGTGGAATTGGCAAAGGGATATTTGGAAGCCCATAGAGGGCTATTTTGAAAAAGGAAATATCTTCCGTTCAAAACTGGAAAGAAGCTTTCTGAGAAACTGCTCTGTGTTCTGTTAATTCATCTCACAGAGTTGCATCTTTCCCTTCAAGAAGCCTTTCGCTAAGGCTGTTCTTGTGGAATTGGCAAAGGGATATTTGGAAGCCCATAGAGGGCTATGGTGAAAAAGGAAATATCTTCCGTTCAAAACTGGAAAGAAGCTTTCTGAGAAACTGCTCTGTGTTCTGTTAATTCATCTCACAGAGTTACATCTTTCCCTTCAAGAAGCCTTTCGCTAAGGCTGTTCTTGTGGAATTGGCAAAGGGATATTTGGAAGCCCATAGAGGGCTACGGAGAACAAGAAAATATCTTCCGTTCACAACTGGAAAGAAGGTTTCTGAGAAACTGCTCTGAGTTCTGTTAATTCATCTCACAGAGTTACATCTTTCCCTTCAAGAAGCCTTTCGCTAAGGCTGTTCTTGTGGAATTGGCAAAGGGATATTTGGAAGCCCGTAGAGGGCTATGGCAAAAAAGGAAATATCTTCCGTTCAAAACTGGAAAGAAGCTTTCTGAGAAACTGCTCTGTGTTCTGTTAATTCATCTCACAGAGTTACATCTTTCCCTTCAAGAAGCCTTTCGCTAAGGCTGTTCTTGTGGAATTGTCAAAGGGATATTTGGAAGCCCATAGAGGGCTAAGGAGAAAAAGCAAATATCTTCCCTTCAAAACTGGAAACAAGCTTTCTGAGAAACTGCTCTGTGTTCTGTTAATTCATCTCACAGAGTTACATCCTTCCCTTCAAGAAGCCTTTCGCTAAGGCTGTTCTTGTGGAATTGGCAAAGGGATATTTGGAATCCCATAGAGGGCTATGGAGAAAAAGCAAATATCTTCCGTTCAAAACTGGAAAGAAGCTTTCTGAGAAACTGCTCTGTGTTCTGTTAATCCATCTCACAGAGTTACATCTTACCCTTCAAGAAGCCTTTCGCTAAGGCTGTTCTTGTGGAATTGGCAAAGGGATATTGGGAAGCCCTTAGAGGGCTATGGAGAAAACGCAATATCTTCCGTTCAAAACTGGAAACAAGCTTTCTGAGAAACTGCTCTGTGTTCTGTTAATTCATCTCACAGAGTTACATCTTTCCCTTCAAGAAGCCTTTCGGTAAGGCTGTTCTTGTGGAATATGCAAAGGGATATTTGGAAGCCCTTAGAGGGCTATGGAGAAAAAGCAAATATCTTCCGTTCAAAACTGGAAAGAAGCTTTCTGAGAAACTGCTCTGTGTTCTGTTACTTCATCTCACAGAGTTACATCTTTCCCTTCAAGAAGCCTTTCGCTAAAGCTGTGCTTGTGGAATTGGCAAAGGGATATTTGGAAGCCCATAGAGGGCTATGGAGAACAAGAAAATATCTTCCGTTCAAAACTGTAAAGAAGCTTTCTGAGAAACTGCTCTGTGTTCTGTTAATTCATCTCACAGAGTTACATCTTTCCCTTCAAGAAGCCTTTCGCTAAGGCTGTTCTTGTGGAATAGGCAAAGGGATATTTGGAAGCCCATAGAGGGCTATGGAGAAAAAGCAAATATCTTCCGTTCAAAACTGGAAAGAAGCTTCGTGAGAAACTGCTCTATGTTCTGTTAATTCATCTCACAGAGTTACATCTTTCCCTTCAAGAAGCCTTTCGCTAAGGCTGTTCTTGTGGAATTGGCAAAGGGATATTTGGAAGCCCATAGAGGGCTATGGTGAAAAAGGAAATATCTTCCGTTCAAAACTGGAAAGAAGCTTTCTGAGAAACTGCTCTGTGTTCTGTTAATTCATCTCACAGAGTTACATCTTTCCCTTCAAGAAGCCTTTCGCTAAGGCTGTTCTTGTGGAATTGGCAAAGGGATATTTGGAAGCCCATAGAGGGCTATGGTGAAAAAGGGAATATCTGACGTTCAAAACTGGAAAGAAGCTTTCTGGGAAACTGCTCTGTGTTCTGTTAATTCATATCACAGAGTTACATCTTTCCCTTCAAGAAGCCTTTCGGTAAGGCTGTACTTGAGGAATTGGCAAAGGGATATTTGGAAGCCCATAGAGGGCTATGGTTAAAAAGGAAATATCTTCCGTTCAAAACTGGAAAGAAGCTTTCTGAGAAACTGCTCTGTGTTGTGTTAATTCATCTCACAGAGTTACATCGTTCCCTTCAAGAAGCCTTTCGCTAAGGCTGTTCTTGTGGAATTGGCAAAGGGATATTTGGAAGCCCATAGAGGGCTATGGAGAAAAAGCAAATATCTTCCTTTCAAAACTGGAAACAAGCTTTCTGAGAAACTGCTCTGTGTTCTGTTAATTCATCTCACAGAGTTACATCTTTCCCTTCAAGAAGCCTTTCGCTAAGGCTGTTCTTGTGGAATTGGCAAAGGGATATTTGGAAGCCCATAGAGGGCTATGGTGAAAAAGGAAATATCTTCCGTTCAAAACTGGAAAGAAGCTTTCTGAGAAACTGCTCTGTGTTTTGTTAATGCATCTCACAGAGTTACATCTTTCCCTTCAAGAAGCCTTTCGCTAAGGCTGTTCTTGTGGAATTGGCAAAGGGATATTTGGAAGCCCATAGAGGGCTATAGAGAACAAGAAAATATCTTCCGTTCACAACTGGAAAGAAGCTTTCTGAGAAACTGCTCTGTGTTCTGTTAATTCATCTCACAGAGTTACATCTTTCCCTTCAAGAAGCCTTCCGCTAAGGCTGTACTTGTGGAATTGGCAAAGGGATATTTGGAACCCCTAGAGGGCTATGGTGAAAAAGGAAATATCTTCCGTTCAAAACTGGAAAGAAGCTTTCTGAGAAACTGCTCTGTGTTGTGTTAATTCATCTCACAGAGTTACATCGTTCCCTTCAAGAAGCCTTTCGCTAAGGCTGTTCTTGTGGAATTGGCAAAGGGATATTTGGAAGCCCGTAGAGGGCTATGGAGAAAAAGCAAATATCTTCCCTTCAAAACTGGAAACAAGCTTTCTGGGAAACTGCTCTGTGTTCTGTTAATTCATCTCACAGAGTTACATCTTTCCCTTCAAGAAGCCTTTCGCTAAGGCTGTTCTTGTGGAATTGGCAAAGGGATATTTGGAAGCCCATAGAGGGCTATGGTGAAAAAGGAACTATCTTCCGTTCAAAACTCGAAAGAAGCTTTCTGAGAAACTGCTCTGTGTTCTTTTAATTCATCTCACAGAGTTACAACTTTCCCTTCAAGAAACCTTTGGCTAAGGCTGTTCTTGTGGAATTGGCAAAGGGATATTTGGAAGCCCATAGTGGGCTATGGTGAAAAAGGGAATACCTGCCGTTCAAAACTGGAAAGAAGCTTTCTGAGAAACTGCTCTGTGTTGTGTTAATTCATCTCACAGAGTTACATCTTTCCCTTCAAGAAGCCTTTCGCTAAGGCTGTTCTTGTGGAATTGGCAAAGGGATATTTTGAAGCCCATAGAGGGCTATGGTGAAAAAGGAAATATCTTCCGTTCAAAACTGGAAAGAAGCTTTCTGAGAAACTGCTCTGTGTTGTGTTAATTCATCTCACAGAGTTACATCGTTCCCTTCAAGAAGCCTTTCGCTAAGGCTGTTCTTGTCCAATTGGCAAAGGGATATTTGGAAGCCCATAGAGGGCTATGGAGAAAAAGCAAATATCTTCCGTTCAAAACTGGAAACAAGCTTTCTGAGAAACTGCTCTGTGTTCTGTTAATTCATCTCACAGAGTTACATCTTTCCCTTCAAGAAGACTTTCGCTAAGGCTGTTCTTGTGGAATTGGCAAAGGGATATTTGGAAGCCCATAGAGGGCTATGGTGAAAAAGGAAATATCTTCCGTTCAAAACTGGAAAGAAGCTTTCTGAGAAACTGCTCTGTGTTCTGTTAATTCATCTCACAGAGTTACATCTTTCCCTTCAAGAAGCCTTTCGCTAAGGCTGTTCTTGTGGAATTGGCAATGGGATATTTGGAAGCCCATAGAGGGCTATGGTGAAAAAGGAAATATCTTCCGTTCAAAACTGGAAAGAAGCTTTCTGAGAAACTGCTCTGTGTTCTGTTAATTCATCTCACAGAGTTACATCTTTCCCTTCAAGAAGCCTTTCGCTAAAGCTGTTCTTGTGGAATTGGCAAAGGGATATTTGGTAGCAAATAGAGGGCTATGGTGAAAAAGGGAATATCTGCCGTTCAAAACTGGAAAGAAGCTTTCTGAGAAACTGCTCTGTGTTCCGTAAATTCATCTCACAGAGTTACATCTTTCCCTTCTAGAAGTCTTTCGCTAAGGCTGTTCTTGTGGAATTGGCAAAGGGATATTTGGAAGCCCATATAGGGCTATGGTGAAAAAGGAAATATCTTCCGTTCAAAACTCGAAAGAAGCTTTCTGAGAAACTGCTCTGTGTTCTGTTAATTCATCTCACAGAGTTACATCTTTCCCTTCAAGAAGCCTTTCGCTAAGGCTGTTCTTGTGGAATTGGCTAAGGGATATTTGGAAGCCCATAGAGGGCTATGGAGAGAAAGCAAATGTCTTCCGTTCAAAACTGGAAACAAGCTTTCTGAGAAACTGCTCTGTGTTCTGTTAATTCATCTCACAGAGTTACATCTTTCCATTCTAGAAGCCTTTCGCTAAGGCTGTTCTTGTGGAATTTGCAAAGGGATATTTGGAAGCCCATAGAGGGCTATGGTGAAAAAGGAATTATCTTCCGTTCAAAACTGGAAAGAAGCTTTCTGAGAAACTGCTCTGTGTTCTGTTAATTCATCTCACAGAGTTACATCTTTCCCTTCAAGAAGCCTTTCGCTAAGGCTGTTCTTGTGGAATTGGCAAAGGGATATTTGGAAGCCCGTAGAGGGCTATGGAGAAAAAGCAAATATCTTCCCTTCAAAACTTTAAACAATCTTTCTGGGAAACTGCTCTGTGTTCTGTTAATTCATCTCACAGAGTTACATCTTTCCCTTCAAGAAGCCTTTCGCTAAGGCTGTTCTTGTGGAATTGGCAAAGGGATATTTGGAAGCCCATAGAGGGCTATGGTGAAAAAGGAAATATCTTCCGTTCAAAACTGGAAAGAAGCTTTCTGAGAAACTGCTCTGTGTTCTGTTAATTCATCTCACAGAATTACATCTTTCCCTTCAAGAAGCCTTTCGCTAAGGCTGTTCTTGTGGAATTGGCAAAGGGATATTTGGAAGCCCATAGAGGGCTATGGTGAAAAATGAAATATCTTCCGTTCAAAACTGGAAAGAAGCTTTCTGAGAAACTGCTCTGTGTTCTGTTAATTCATCTCACAGAGTTACATCTTTCCCTTCAAGAAGCCTTTCGCTAAGGCTGTTCTTGTGGAATTGGCAAAGGGATATTTGGAAGCCCATAGAGGGCTATGGTGAAAAAGGAACTATCTTCCGTTCAAAACTCGAAAGAAGCTTTCTGAGAAACTGCTCTGTGTTCTGTTAATTCATCTCACAGAGTTACATCTTTCCCTTCAAGAAGCCTTTCGCTAAGGCTGTTCTTGTGGGATTGGCAAAGGGATATTTGGAAGCCCATAGTGGGCTATGGTGAAAAAGGGAATATCTGCCGTTCAAAACTGGAAAGAAGCTTTCTGAGAAACTGCTCTGTGTTCTGTTAATTCATCTCACAGAGTTACATCTTTCCCTTCAAGAAGCCGTTCGCTAAGGCTGTTCTTGTGGAATTGGCAAAGGGATATTTTGAAGCCCATAGAGGGCTATGGTGAAAAAGGAAATATCTTCCGTTCAAAACTGGAAAGAAGCTTTCTGAGAAACTGCTCTGTGTTGTGTTAATTCATCTCACAGAGTTACATCGTTCCCTTCAAGAAGCCTTTCGCTAAGGCTGTTCTTGTCCAATTGGCAAAGGGATATTTGGAAGCCCATAGAGGGCTATGGAGAAAAAGCAAATATCTTCCGTTCAAAACTGGAAACAAGCTTTCTGAGAAACTGCTCTGTGTTCTGTTAATTCATCTCACAGAGTTACATCTTTCCCTTCAAGAAGTCTTTCGCTAAGGCTGTTCTTGTGGAATTGGCAAAGGGATATTTGGAAGCCCATAGAGGGCTATGGTGAAAAAGGAAATATCTTCCGTTCAAAACTGGAAAGAAGCTTTCTGAGAAACTGCTCTGTGTTCTGTTAATTCATCTCACAGAGTTACATCTTTCCCTTCAAGAAGCCTTTCGCTAAGGCTGTTCTTGTGGAATTGGCAAAGGGATATTTGGTAGCCCATAGAGGGCTATGGTGAAAAAGGGAATATCTGCCGTTCAAAACTGGAAAGAAGCTTTCTGAGAAACTGCTCTGTGTTCCGTTAATTCATCTCACAGAGTTACATCTTTCCCTTCTAGAAGTCTTTCGCTAAGGCTGTTCTTGTGGAATTGGCAAAGGGATATTTGGAAGCCCATATAGGGCTATGGTGAAAAAGGAAATATCTTCCGTTCAAAACTCGAAAGAAGCTTTCTGAGAAACTCCTCTGTGTTCTGTTAATTCATCTCACAGAGTTACATCTTTCCCTTCAAGAAGTCTTTCGCTAAGGCTGTTCTTGTGGAATTGGCAAAGGGATATTTGGAAGCCCATGGTGGGCTATGGAGAAAAAGAAAATGTCTTCCGTTCAAAACTGGAAACAAGCTTTCTGAGAAACTGCTCTGTGTTCTGTTAATTCATCTCACAGAGTTACATCTTTCCCTTCAAGAAGCCTTTCGCTAAGGCTGTTCTTGTGGAATAGGCAAAGGGATATTTGGAAGCCCATAGAGGGCTATGGAGAAAAAGCAAATATCTTCCGTTCAAAACTGGAAAGAAGCTTCGTGAGAAACTGCTCTATGTTCTGTTAATTCATCTCACAGAGTTACATCTTTCCCTTCAAGAAGCCTTTCGCTAAGGCTGTTCTTGTGGAATTGGCAAAGGGATATTTGGAAGCCCATAGAGGGCTATGGTGAAAAAGGAAATATCTTCCGTTCAAAACTGGAAAGAAGCTTTCTGAGAAACTGCTCTGTGTTCTGTTAATTCATCTCACAGAGTTACATCTTTCCCTTCAAGAAGCCTTTCGCTAAGGCTGTTCTTGTGGAATTGGCAAAGGGATATTTGGAAGCCCATAGAGGGCTATGGTGAAAAAGGGAATATCTGACGTTCAAAACTGGAAAGAAGCTTTCTGAGAAACTGCTCTGTGTTGTGTTAATTCATCTCACAGAGTTACATCGTTCCCTTCAAGAAGCCTTTCGCTAAGGCTGTTCTTGTGGAATTGGCAAAGGGATATTTGGAAGCCCATAGAGGGCTATGGAGAAAAAGCAAATATCTTCCTTTCAAAACTGGAAACAAGCTTTCTGAGAAACTGCTCTGTGTTCTGTTAATTCATCTCACAGAGTTACATCTTTCCCTTCAAGAAGCCTTTCGCTAAGGCTGTTCTTGTGGAATTGGCAAAGGGATATTTGGAAGCCCATAGAGGGCTATGGTGAAAAAGGAAATATCTTCCGTTCAAAACTGGAAAGAAGCTTTCTGAGAAACTGCTCTGTGTTTTGTTAATGCATCTCACAGAGTTACATCTTTCCCTTCAAGAAGCCTTTCGCTAAGGCTGTTCTTGTGGAATTGGCAAAGGGATATTTGGAAGCCCATAGAGGGCTATGGAGAACAAGAAAATATCTTCCGTTCACAACTGGAAAGAAGCTTTCTGAGAAACTGCTCTGTGTTCTGTTAATTCATCTCACAGAGTTACATCTTTCCCTTCAAGAAGCCTTTCGCTAAGGCTGTTCTTGTGGAATTGGCAAAGGGATATTTGGAAGCCCATAGAGGGCTATGGTGAAAAAGGAACTATCTTCCGTTCAAAACTCGAAAGAAGCTTTCTGAGAAACTGCTCTGTGTTCTGTTAATTCATCTCACAGAGTTACATCTTTCCCTTCAAGAAGCCTTTCGCTAAGGCTGTTCTTGTGGGATTGGCAAAGGGATATTTGGAAGCCCATAGTGGGCTATGGTGAAAAAGGGAATATCTGCCGTTCAAAACTGGAAAGAAGCTTTCTGAGAAACTGCTCTGTGTTCTGTTAATTCATCTCACAGAGTTACATCTTTCCCTTCAAGAAGCCTTTCGCTAAGGCTGTTCTTGTGGAATTGGCAAAGGGATATTTTGAAGCCCATAGAGGGCTATGGTGAAAAAGGAAATATCTTCCGTTCAAAACTGGAAAGAAGCTTTCTGAGAAACTGCTCTGTGTTGTGTTAATTCATCTCACAGAGTTACATCGTTCCCTTCAAGAAGCCTTTCGCTAAGGCTGTTCTTGTCCAATTGGCAAAGGGATATTTGGAAGCCCATAGAGGGCTATGGAGAAAAAGCAAATATCTTCCGTTCAAAACTGGAAACAAGCTTTCTGAGAAACTGCTCTGTGTTCTGTTAATTCATCTCACAGAGTTACATCTTTCCCTTCAAGAAGTCTTTCGCTAAGGCTGTTCTTGTGGAATTGGCAAAGGGATATTTGGAAGCCCTTAGAGGGCTATGGTGAAAAAGGAAATATCTTCCGTTCAAAACTGGAAAGAAGCTTTCTGAGAAACTGCTCTGTGTTCTGTTAATTCATCTCACAGAGTTACATCTTTCCCTTCAAGAAGCCTTTCGCTAAGGCTGTTCTTGTGGAATTGGCAAAGGGATATTTGGTAGCCCATAGAGGGCTATGGTGAAAAAGGGAATATCTGCCGTTCAAAACTGGAAAGAAGCTTTCTGAGAAACTGCTCTGTGTTCCGTTAATTCATCTCACAGAGTTACATCTTTCCCTTCTAGAAGTCTTTCGCTAAGGCTGTTCTTGTGGAATTGGCAAAGGGATATTTGGAAGCCCATATAGGGCTATGGTGAAAAAGGAAATATCTTCCGTTCAAAACTCGAAAGAAGCTTTCTGAGAAACTCCTCTGTGTTCTGTTAATTCATCTCACAGAGTTACATCTTTCCCTTCAAGAAGTCTTTCGCTAAGGCTGTTCTTGTGGAATTGGCAAAGGGATATTTGGAAGCCCATGGTGGGCTATGGAGAAAAAGAAAATGTCTTCCGTTCAAAACTGGAAACAAGCTTTCTGAGAAACTGCTCTGTGTTCTGTTAATTCATCTCACAGAGTTACATCTTTCCCTTCAAGAAGCCTTTCGCTAAGGCTGTTCTTGTGGAATAGGCAAAGGGATATTTGGAAGCCCATAGAGGGCTATGGAGAAAAAGCAAATATCTTCCGTTCAAAACTGGAAAGAAGCTTCGTGAGAAACTGCTCTATGTTCTGTTAATTCATCTCACAGAGTTACATCTTTCCCTTCAAGAAGCCTTTCGCTAAGGCTGTTCTTGTGGAATTGGCAAAGGGATATTTGGAAGCCCATAGAGGGCTATGGTGAAAAAGGAAATATCTTCCGTTCAAAACTGGAAAGAAGCTTTCTGAGAAACTGCTCTGTGTTCTGTTAATTCATCTCACAGAGTTACATCTTTCCCTTCAAGAAGCCTTTCGCTAAGGCTGTTCTTGTGGAATTGGCAAAGGGATATTGGGAAGCCCATAGAGGGCTATGGTGAAAAAGGGAATATCTGACGTTCAAAACTGGAAAGAAGCTTTCTGAGAAACTGCTCTGTGTTGTGTTAATTCATCTCACAGATTTACATCGTTCCCTTCAAGAAGCCTTTCGCTAAGGCTGTTCTTGTGGAATTGGCAAAGGGATATTTGGAAGCCCATAGAGGGCTATGGAGAAAAAGCAAATATCTTCCTTTCAAAACTGGAAACAAGCTTTCTGAGAAACTGCTCTGTGTTCTGTTAATTCATCTCACAGAGTTACATCTTTCCCTTCAAGAAGCCTTTCGCTAAGGCTGTTCTTGTGGAATTGGCAAAGGGATATTTGGAAGCCCATAGAGGGCTATGGTGAAAAAGGAAATATCTTCCGTTCAAAACTGGAAAGAAGCTTTCTGAGAAACTGCTCTGTGTTTTGTTAATGCATCTCACAGAGTTACATCTTTCCCTTCAAGAAGCCTTTCGCTAAGGCTGTTCTTGTGGAATTGGCAAAGGGATATTTGGAAGCCCATAGAGGGCTATGGAGAACAAGAAAATATCTTCCGTTCACAACTGGAAAGAAGCTTTCTGAGAAACTGCTCTGTGTTCTGTTAATTCATCTCACAGAGTTACATCTTTCCCTTCAAGAAGCCTTTCGCTAAGGCTGTTCTTGTGGAATTGGCAAAGGGATATTTGGAAGCCCATAGAGGGCTATGGTGAAAAAGGAACTATCTTCCGTTCAAAACTCGAAAGAAGCTTTCTGAGAAACTGCTCTGTGTTCTGTTAATTCATCTCACAGAGTTACATCTTTCCCTTCATGAAGCCTTTCGCTAAGGCTGTTCTTGTGGGATTGGCAAAGGGATATTTGGAAGCCCATAGTGGGCTATGGTGAAAAAGGGAATATCTGCCGTTCAAAACTGGAAAGAAGCTTTTTGAGAAACTGCTCTGTGTTCTGTTAATTCATCTCACAGAGTTACATCTTTCCCTTCAAGAAGCCTTTCGCTAAGGCTGTTCTTGTGGAATTGGCAAAGGGATATTTTGAAGCCCATAGAGGGCTATGGTGAAAAAGGAAATATCTTCCGTTCAAAACTGGAAAGAAGCTTTCTGAGAAACTGCTCTGTGTTGTGTTAATTCATCTCACAGAGTTACATCGTTCCCTTCAAGAAGCCTTTCGCTAAGGCTGTTCTTGTCCAATTGGCAAAGGGATATTTGGAAGCCCATAGAGGGCTATGGAGAAAAAGCAAATATCTTCCGTTCAAAACTGGAAACAAGCTTTCTGAGAAACTGCTCTGTGTTCTGTTAATTCATCTCACAGAGTTACATCTTTCCCTTCAAGAAGTCTTTCGCTAAGGCTGTTCTTGTGGAATTGGCAAAGGGATATTTGGAAGCCCTTAGAGGGCTATGGTGAAAAAGGAAATATCTTCCGTTCAAAACTGGAAAGAAGCTTTCTGAGAAACTGCTCTGTGTTCTGTTAATTCATCTCACAGAGTTACATCTTTCCCTTCAAGAAGCCTTTCGCTAAGGCTGTTCTTGTGGAATTGGCAAAGGGATATTTGGTAGCCCATAGAGGGCTATGGTGAAAAAGGGAATATCTGCCGTTCAAAACTGGAAAGAAGCTTTCTGAGAAACTGCTCTGTGTTCCGTTAATTCATCTCACAGAGTTACATCTTTCCCTTCTAGAAGTCTTTCGCTAAGGCTGTTCTTGTGGAATTGGCAAAGGGATATTTGGAAGCCCATATAGGGCTATGGTGAAAAAGGAAATATCTTCCGTTCAAAACTCGAAAGAAGCTTTCTGAGAAACTCCTCTGTGTTCTGTTAATTCATCTCACAGAGTTACATCTTTCCCTTCAAGAAGTCTTTCGCTAAGGCTGTTCTTGTGGAATTGGCAAAGGGATATTTGGAAGCCCATGGTGGGCTATGGAGAAAAAGAAAATGTCTTCCGTTCAAAACTGGAAACAAGCTTTCTGAGATACTGCTCTGTGTTCTGTTAATTCATCTCACAGAGTTACATCTTTCCCTTCAAGAAGCCTTTCGCTAAGGCTGTTCTTGTGGAATAGGCAAAGGGATATTTGGAAGCCCATAGAGGGCTATGGAGAAAAAGCAAATATCTTCCGTTCAAAACTGGAAAGAAGCTTCGTGAGAAACTGCTCTATGTTCTGTTAATTCATCTCACAGAGTTACATCTTTCCCTTCAAGAAGCCTTTCGCTAAGGCTGTTCTTGTGGAATTGGCAAAGGGATATTTGGAAGCCCATAGAGGGCTATGGTGAAAAAGGAAATATCTTCCGTTCAAAACTGGAAAGAAGCTTTCTGAGAAACTGCTCTGTGTTCTGTTAATTCATCTCACAGAGTTACATCTTTCCCTTCAAGAAGCCTTTCGCTAAGGCTGTTCTTGTGGAATTGGCAAAGGGATATTTGGAAGCCCATAGAGGGCTATGGTGAAAAAGGGAATATCTGACGTTCAAAACTGGAAAGAAGCTTTCTGAGAAACTGCTCTGTGTTGTGTTAATTCATCTCACAGAGTTACATCGTTCCCTTCAAGAAGCCTTTCGCTAAGGCTGTTCTTGTGGAATTGGCAAAGGGATATTTGGAAGCCCATAGAGGGCTATGGAGAAAAAGCAAATATCTTCCTTTCAAAACTGGAAACAAGCTTTCTGAGAAACTGCTCTGTGTTCTGTTAATTCATCTCACAGAGTTACATCTTTCCCTTCAAGAAGCCTTTCGCTAAGGCTGTTCTTGTGGAATTGGCAAAGGGATATTTGGAAGCCCATAGAGGGCTATGGTGAAAAAGGAACTATCTTCCGTTCAAAACTCGAAAGAAGCTTTCTGAGAAACTGCTCTGTGTTCTTTTAATTCATCTCACAGAGTTACATCTTTCCCTTCAAGAAGCCTTTGGCTAAGGCTGTTCTTGTGGAATTGGCAAAGGGATATTTGGAAGCCCATAGTGGGCTATGGTGAAAAAGGGAATACCTGCCGTTCAAAACTGGAAAGAAGCTTTCTGAGAAACTGCTCTGTGTTCTCTTAATTCATCTCACAGAGTTACATCTTTCCCTTCAAGAAGCCTTTCGCTAAGGCTGTTCTTGTGGAATTGGCAAAGGGATATTTTGAAGCCCATAGAGGGCTATGGTGAAAAAGGAAATATCTTCCGTTCAAAACTGGAAAGAAGCTTTCTGAGAAACTGCTCTGTGTTGTGTTAATTCATCTCACAGAGTTACATCGTTCCCTTCAAGAAGCCTTTCGCTAAGGCTGTTCTTGTCCAATTGGCAAAGGGATATTTGGAAGCCCATAGAGGGCTATGGAGAAAAAGCAAATATCTTCCGTTCAAAACTGGAAACAAGCTTTCTGAGAAACTGCTCTGTGTTCTGTTAATTCATCTCACAGAGTTACATCTTTCCCTTCAAGAAGACTTTCGCTAAGGCTGTTCTTGTGGAATTGGCAAAGGGATATTTGGAAGCCCATAGAGGGCTATGGTGAAAAAGGAAATATCTTCCGTTCAAAACTGGAAAGAAGCTTTCTGAGAAACTGCTCTGTGTTCTGTTAATTCATCTCACAGAGTTACATCTTTCCCTTCAAGAAGCCTTTCGCTAAGGCTGTTCTTGTGGAATTGGCAATGGGATATTTGGAAGCCCATAGAGGGCTATGGTGAAAAAGGAAATATCTTCCGTTCAAAACTGGAAAGAAGCTTTCTGAGAAACTGCTCTGTGTTCTGTTAATTCATCTCACAGAGTTACATCTTTCCCTTCAAGAAGCCTTTCGCTAAGGCTGTTCTTGTGGAATTGGCAAAGGGATATTTGGTAGCAAATAGAGGGCTATGGTGAAAAAGGGAATATCTGCCGTTCAAAACTGGAAAGAAGCTTTCTGAGAAACTGCTCTGTGTTCCGTAAATTCATCTCACAGAGTTACATCTTTCCCTTCTAGAAGTCTTTCGCTAAGGCTGTTCTTGTGGAATTGGCAAAGGGATATTTGGAAGCCCATATAGGGCTATGGTGAAAAAGGAAATATCTTCCGTTCAAAACTCGAAAGAAGCTTTCTGAGAAACTGCTCTGTGTTCTGTTAATTCATCTCACAGAGTTACATCTTTCCCTTCAAGAAGCCTTTCGCTAAGGCTGTTCTTGTGGAATTGGCTAAGGGATATTTGGAAGCCCATAGAGGGCTATGGAGAGAAAGCAAATGTCTTCCGTTCAAAACTGGAAACAAGCTTTCTGAGAAACTGCTCTGTGTTCTGTTAATTCATCTCACAGAGTTACATCGTTCCATTCTAGAAGCCTTTCGCTAAGGCTGTTCTTGTGGAATTTGCAAAGGGATATTTGGAAGCCCATAGAGGGCTATGGTGAAAAAGGAAATATCTTCCGTTCAAAACTGGAAAGAAGCTTTCTGAGAAACTGCTCTGTGTTCTGTTAATTCATCTCACAGAGTTACATCTTTCCCTTCAAGAAGCCTTTCGCTAAGGCTGTTCTTGTGGAATTGGCAAAGGGATATTTGGAAGCCCGTAGAGGGCTATGGAGAAAAAGCAAATATCTTCCCTTCAAAACTTTAAACAATCTTTCTGGGAAACTGCTCTGCGTTCTGTTAATTCATCTCACAGGGTTACATCTTTCCCTTCAAGAAGCCTTTCGCTAAGGCTGTTCTTGTGGAATTGGCAAAGGGATATTTGGAAGCCCATAGAGGGCTATGGTGAAAAAGGAAATATCTTCCGTTCAAAACTGGAAAGAAGCTTTCTGAGAAACTGCTCTGTGTTCTGTTAATTCATCTCACAGAGTTACATCTTTCCCTTCAAGAAGCCTTTCGCTAAGGCTGTTCTTGTGGAATTGGCAAAGGGATATTTGGAAGCCCATAGAGGGCTATGGTGAAAAATGAAATATCTTCCGTTCAGAACTGGAAAGAAGCTTTCTGAGAAACTGCTCTGTGTTCTGTTAATTCATCTCACAGAGTTACATCTTTCCCTTCAAGAAGCCTTTCGCTAAGGCTGTTCTTGTGGAATTGGCAAAGGGATATTTGGAAGCCCATAGAGGGCTATGGTGAAAAAGGAACTATCTTCCGTTCAAAACTCGAAAGAAGCTTTCTGAGAAACTGCTCTGTGTTCTGTTAATTCATCTCACAGAGTTACATCTTTCCCTTCAAGAAGCCTTTCGCTAAGGCTGTTCTTGTGGGATTGGCAAAGGGATATTTGGAAGCCCATAGTGGGCTATGGTGAAAAAGGGAATATCTGCCGTTCAAAACTGGAAAGAAGCTTTCTGAGAAACTGCTCTGTGTTCTGTTAATTCATCTCACAGAGTTACATCTTTCCCTTCAAGAAGCCTTTCGCTAAGGCTGTTCTTGTGGAATTGGCAAAGGGATATTTTGAAGCCCATAGAGGGCTATGGTGAAAAAGGAAATATCTTCCGTTCAAAACTGGAAAGAAGCTTTCTGAGAAACTGCTCTGTGTTGTGTTAATTCATCTCACAGAGTTACATCGTTCCCTTCAAGAAGCCTTTCGCTAAGGCTGTTCTTGTCCAATTGGCAAAGGGATATTTGGAAGCCCATAGAGGGCTATGGAGAAAAAGCAAATATCTTCCGTTCAAAACTGGAAACAAGCTTTCTGAGAAACTGCTCTGTGTTCTGTTAATTCATCTCACAGAGTTACATCTTTCCCTTCAAGAAGTCTTTCGCTAAGGCTGTTCTTGTGGAATTGGCAAAGGGATATTTGGAAGCCCATAGAGGGCTATGGTGAAAAAGGAAATATCTTCCGTTCAAAACTGGAAAGAAGCTTTCTGAGAAACTGCTCTGTGTTCTGTTAATTCATCTCACAGAGTTACATCTTTCCCTTCAAGAAGCCTTTCGCTAAGGCTGTTCTTGTGGAATTGGCAAAGGGATATTTGGTAGCCCATAGAGGGCTATGGTGAAAAAGGGAATATCTGCCGTTCAAAACTGGAAAGAAGCTTTCTGAGAAACTGCTCTGTGTTCCGTTAATTCATCTCACAGAGTTACATCTTTCCCTTCTAGAAGTCTTTCGCTAAGGCTGTTCTTGTGGAATTGGCAAAGGGATATTTGGAAGCCCATATAGGGCTATGGTGAAAAAGGAAATATCTTCCGTTCAAAACTCGAAAGAAGCTTTCTGAGAAACTCCTCTGTGTTCTGTTAATTCATCTCACAGAGTTACATCTTTCCCTTCAAGAAGTCTTTCGCTAAGGCTGTTCTTGTGGAATTGGCAAAGGGATATTTGGAAGCCCATGGTGGGCTATGGAGAAAAAGAAAATGTCTTCCGTTCAAAACTGGAAACAAGCTTTCTGAGAAACTGCTCTGTGTTCTGTTAATTCATCTCACAGAGTTACATATTTCCCTTCAAGAAGCCTTTCGCTAAGGCTGTTCTTGTGGAATTGGCAAAGGGATATTTGGAAGCCCATAGAGGGCTATGGTGAAAAAGGAAATATCTTCCGTTCAAAACTGGAAAGAAGCTTTCTGAGAAACTGCTCTGTGTTCTGTTAATTCATCTCACAGAGTTACATCTTTCCCTTCAAGAAGCCTTTCGCTAAGGCTGTTCTTGTGGAATTTGCAAAGGGATATTTGGAAGCCCATAGAGAGCTATGGTGAAAAAGGAAATATCCTCCGTTCAAAACTCGAAAGAAGCTTTCTGAGAAACTGCTCTGTGTTCTGTTAATTCATCTCACAGAGTTACATCTTTCCCTTCAAGAAGCCTTTCGCTAAGGCTGTTCTTGTGGAATTGGCAAAAGGATATTTTGAAGCCCCTAGAGGGCTACGGGCAAAAAGGAAATATCTTCCGTTCAAAACTGGAAAGAAGCTTTCTGAGAAACTGCTCTGTGTTCTGTTAATTCATCTCCCAGAGTTACATCTTTCCCTTCAAGAAGCCTTTCGCTAAGGCTGTTCTTGTGGAATTGGCAAAGGGATATTTGGAAGCCCATAGAGGGCTATTTTGAAAAAGGAAATATCTTCCGTTCAAAACTGGAAAGAAGCTTTCTGAGAAACTGCTCTGTGTTCTGTTAATTCATCTCACAGAGTTACATCTTTCCCTTCAAGAAGCCTTTCGCTAAGGCTGTTCTTGTGGAATTGGCAAAGGGATATTTGGAAGCCCGTAGAGGGCTATGGAGAAAAAGCAAATATCTTCCCTTCAAAACTTTAAACAATCTTTCTGGGAAACTGCTCTGCGTTCTGTTAATTCATCTCACAGGGTTACATCTTTCCCTTCAAGAAGCCTTTCGCTAAGGCTGTTCTTGTGGAATTGGCAAAGGGATATTTGGAAGCCCATAGAGGGCTATGGTGAAAAAGGAAATATCTTCCGTTCAAAACTGGAAAGAAGCTTTCTGAGAAACTGCTCTGTGTTCTGTTAATTCATCTCACAGAGTTACATCTTTCCCTTCAAGAAGCCTTTCGCTAAGGCTGTTCTTGTGGAATTGGCAAAGGGATATTTGGAAGCCCATAGAGGGCTATGGTGAAAAATGAAATATCTTCCGTTCAGAACTGGAAAGAAGCTTTCTGAGAAACTGCTCTGTGTTCTGTTAATTCATCTCACAGAGTTACATCTTTCCCTTCAAGAAGCCTTTCGCTAAGGCTGTTCTTGTGGAATTGGCAAAGGGATATTTGGAAGCCCATAGAGGGCTATGGTGAAAAAGGAACTATCTTCCGTTCAAAACTCGAAAGAAGCTTTCTGAGAAACTGCTCTGTGTTCTGTTAATTCATCTCACAGAGTTACATCTTTCCCTTCAAGAAGCCTTTCGCTAAGGCTGTTCTTGTGGGATTGGCAAAGGGATATTTGGAAGCCCATAGTGGGCTATGGTGAAAAAGGGAATATCTGCCGTTCAAAACTGGAAAGAAGCTTTCTGAGAAACTGCTCTGTGTTCTGTTAATTCATCTCACAGAGTTACATCTTTCCCTTCAAGAAGCCTTTCGCTAAGGCTGTTCTTGTGGAATTGGCAAAGGGATATTTTGAAGCCCATAGAGGGCTATGGTGAAAAAGGAAATATCTTCCGTTCAAAACTGGAAAGAAGCTTTCTGAGAAACTGCTCTGTGTTGTGTTAATTCATCTCACAGAGTTACATCGTTCCCTTCAAGAAGCCTTTCGCTAAGGCTGTTCTTGTCCAATTGGCAAAGGGATATTTGGAAGCCCATAGAGGGCTATGGAGAAAAAGCAAATATCTTCCGTTCAAAACTGGAAACAAGCTTTCTGAGAAACTGCTCTGTGTTCTGTTAATTCATCTCACAGAGTTACATCTTTCCCTTCAAGAAGTCTTTCGCTAAGGCTGTTCTTGTGGAATTGGCAAAGGGATATTTGGAAGCCCATAGAGGGCTATGGTGAAAAAGGAAATATCTTCCGTTCAAAACTGGAAAGAAGCTTTCTGAGAAACTGCTCTGTGTTCTGTTAATTCATCTCACAGAGTTACATCTTTCCCTTCAAGAAGCCTTTCGCTAAGGCTGTTCTTGTGGAATTGGCAAAGGGATATTTGGTAGCCCATAGAGGGCTATGGTGAAAAAGGGAATATCTGCCGTTCAAAACTGGAAAGAAGCTTTCTGAGAAACTGCTCTGTGTTCCGTTAATTCATCTCACAGAGTTACATCTTTCCCTTCTAGAAGTCTTTCGCTAAGGCTGTTCTTGTGGAATTGGCAAAGGGATATTTGGAAGCCCATATAGGGCTATGGTGAAAAAGGAAATATCTTCCGTTCAAAACTCGAAAGAAGCTTTCTGAGAAACTCCTCTGTGTTCTGTTAATTCATCTCACAGAGTTACATCTTTCCCTTCAAGAAGTCTTTCGCTAAGGCTGTTCTTGTGGAATTGGCAAAGGGATATTTGGAAGCCCATGGTGGGCTATGGAGAAAAAGAAAATGTCTTCCGTTCAAAACTGGAAACAAGCTTTCTGAGAAACTGCTCTGTGTTCTGTTAATTCATCTCACAGAGTTACATATTTCCCTTCAAGAAGCCTTTCGCTAAGGCTGTTCTTGTGGAATTGGCAAAGGGATATTTGGAAGCCCATAGAGGGCTATGGTGAAAAAGGAAATATCTTCCGTTCAAAACTGGAAAGAAGCTTTCTGAGAAACTGCTCTGTGTTCTGTTAATTCATCTCACAGAGTTACATCTTTCCCTTCAAGAAGCCTTTCGCTAAGGCTGTTCTTGTGGAATTTGCAAAGGGATATTTGGAAGCCCATAGAGAGCTATGGTGAAAAAGGAAATATCCTCCGTTCAAAACTCGAAAGAAGCTTTCTGAGAAACTGCTCTGTGTTCTGTTAATTCATCTCACAGAGTTACATCTTTCCCTTCAAGAAGCCTTTCGCTAAGGCTGTTCTTGTGGAATTGGCAAAAGGATATTTTGAAGCCCCTAGAGGGCTACGGGCAAAAAGGAAATATCTTCCGTTCAAAACTGGAAAGAAGCTTTCTGAGAAACTGCTCTGTGTTCTGTTAATTCATCTCCCAGAGTTACATCTTTCCCTTCAAGAAGCCTTTCGCTAAGGCTGTTCTTGTGGAATTGGCAAAGGGATATTTGGAAGCCCATAGAGGGCTATTTTGAAAAAGGAAATATCTTCCGTTCAAAACTGGAAAGAAGCTTTCTGAGAAACTGCTCTGTGTTCTGTTTATTCATCTCACAGAGTTACATCTTTCCCTTCAAGAAGCCTTTCGCTAAGGCTGTTCTTGTGGAATTGGCAAAGAGATATTTGTAAGCCCATAGAGGGCTATGGTGAAAAAGGAAATATCTTCCGTTCAAAACTGGAAAGAAGCATTCTGAGAAACTGCTCTGTGTTCTGTTAATTCATCTCACAGAGTTACATCTTTCCCTTCAAGAAGCCTTTCGCTAAGGCTGTTCTTGTGGAATTGGCAAAGGGATATTTGGAAGCCCATAGAGGGCGATGGTGAAAAAGGAAATATCTTCCGTTCAAAACAGGAAAGAAGCTTCCTGAGAAACTGCTCTGTGTTCTGTTAATGCATCTCACAGAGTTACATCTTTCCCTTCAAGAAGCCTTTCGCTAAGGCTGTTCTTGTGGAATTGGCAAAGGGATATTTGGAAGCCCATAGAGGGCTATGGTGAAAAAGGGAATATCTGCCGTTCAAAACTGGAAATAAGCTTTCTGAGAAACTGCTCTGTGTTCCGTTAATTCATCTCACAGAGTTACATCTTTCCCTTCTAGAAGCCTTTCGCTAAGGCTGTTCTTGTGGAATTGGCAAAGGGATATTTGGAAGCCCATATAGGGCTATGGTGAAAAAGGAAATATCTTCCGTTCAAAACTCGAAAGAAGCTTTCTGAGAAACTGCTCTGTGTTCTGTTAATTCATCTCACAGAGTTACATCTTTCCCTTCTAGAAGCCTTTCGCTAAGGCTGTTCTTGTGGAATTGGCAAAGGGATATTTGGAAGCCCATAGAGGGCTATGGAGAAAAAGCAAATGTCTTCCGTTCAAAACTGGAAACAAGCTTTCTGAGAAACTGCTCTGTGTTCTGCTAATTCATCTCCCAGAGTTACATCTTTCCCTTCAAGAAGCCTTTCGCTAAGGCTGTTCTTGTGGAATTGGCAAAGGGATATTTGGAAGCCAATAGAGGGCTATTTTGAAAAAGGAAATATCTTCCGTTCAAAACTGGAAAGAAGCTTTCTGAGAAACTGCTCTGTGTTCTGTTAATTCATCTCACAGAGTTACATCTTTCCCTTCAAGAAGCCTTTCGCTAAGGCTGTTCTTGTGGAATTGGCAAAGGGATATTTGGAAGCCCATAGAGGGCTATGTTGAAAAAGGAAATATCTTCCGTTCAAAACTGGAAAGAAGCTTTCTGAGAAACTGCTCTGTGTTCTGTTAATTCATCTCACAGAGTTACATCTTTCCCTTCAAGAAGCCTTTCGCTAAGGCTGTTCTTGTGGAATTGGAAAGGGATATTTGGAAGCCCATAGAGGGCTATGGTGAAAAAGGAAATATCTTCCGTTCAAAACTGGAAAGAATCTTTCTGAGAAAGTGCTCTATGTTCTGTTAATTAATCTCACAGAGTTACATCTTTCCCTTCAAGAAGCCTTTCGCTAAGGCTGTTCTTGTGGAATTGGCAAAGGGATATTTGGAAGCCCATACAGGGCTATGGTGAAAAAGGGAATATCTGCCGTTCAACACTGGAAATAAGCTTTCTGAGAAACTGCTCTGTGTTCCGTTAATTCATCTCACAGAGTTACATCTTTCCCTTCTAGAAGCCTTTCGCTAAGGCTGTTCTTGTGGAATTGGCAAAGGGATATTTGGAAGCCCATATAGGGCTATGGTGAAAAAGGAAATATCTTCCGTTCAAAACTCGAAAGAAGCTTTCTGAGAAACTGCTCTGTGTTCTGTTAATTCATCTCACAGAGTTACATCTTTCCCTTCAAGAAGCCTTTCGCTAAGGCTGTTCTTGTGGAATAGGCAAAGGGATATTTGGAAGCCCATAGAGGGCTATGGAGAAAAAGCAAATATCTTCCGTTCAAAACTGGAAAGAAGCTTCGTGAGAAACTGCTCTATGTTCTGTTAATTCATCTCACAGAGTTACATCTTTCCCTTCAAGAAGCCTTTCGCTAAGGCTGTTCTTGTGGAATTGGCAAAGGGATATTTGGAAGCCCATAGAGGGCTATGGTGAAAAAGGAAATATCTTCCGTTCAAAACTGGAAAGAAGCTTTCTGAGAAACTGCTCTGTGTTCTGTTAATTCATCTCACAGAGTTACATCTTTCCCTTCAAGAAGCCTTTCGCTAAGGCTGTTCTTGTGGAATTGGCAAAGGGATATTTGGAAGCCCATAGAGGGCTATGGTGAAAAAGGGAATATCTGACGTTCAAAACTGGAAAGAAGCTTTCTGAGAAACTGCTCTGTGTTGTGTTAATTCATCTCACAGAGTTACATCGTTCCCTTCAAGAAGCCTTTCGCTAAGGCTGTTCTTGTGGAATTGGCAAAGGGATATTTGGAAGCCCATAGAGGGCTATGGAGAAAAAGCAAATATCTTCCTTTCAAAACTGGAAACAAGCTTTCTGAGAAACTGCTCTGTGTTCTGTTAATTCATCTCACAGAGTTACATCTTTCCCTTCAAGAAGCCTTTCGCTAAGGCTGTTCTTGTGGAATTGGCAAAGGGATATTTGGAAGCCCATAGAGGGCTATGGTGAAAAAGGAAATATCTTCCGTTCAAAACTGGAAAGAAGCTTTCTGAGAAACTGCTCTGTGTTTTGTTAATGCATCTCACAGAGTTACATCTTTCCCTTCAAGAAGCCTTTCGCTAAGGCTGTTCTTGTGGAATTGGCAAAGGGATATTTGGAAGCCCATAGAGGGCTATGGAGAACAAGAAAATATCTTCCGTTCACAACTGGAAAGAAGCTTTCTGAGAAACTGCTCTGTGTTCTGTTAATTCATCTCACAGAGTTACATCTTTCCCTTCAAGAAGCCTTTCGCTAAGGCTGTTCTTGTGGAATTGGCAAAGGGATATTTGGAAGCCCATAGAGGGCTATGGTGAAAAAGGAACTATCTTCCGTTCAAAACTCGAAAGAAGCTTTCTGAGAAACTGCTCTGTGTTCTGTTAATTCATCTCACAGAGTTACATCTTTCCCTTCAAGAAGCCTTTCGCTAAGGCTGTTCTTGTGGGATTGGCAAAGGGATATTTGGAAGCCCATAGTGGGCTATGGTGAAAAAGGGAATATCTGCCGTTCAAAACTGGAAAGAAGCTTTCTGAGAAACTGCTCTGTGTTCTGTTAATTCATCTCACAGAGTTACATCTTTCCCTTCAAGAAGCCTTTCGCTAAGGCTGTTCTTGTGGAATTGGCAAAGGGATATTTTGAAGCCCATAGAGGGCTATGGTGAAAAAGGAAATATCTTCCGTTCAAAACTGGAAAGAAGCTTTCTGAGAAACTGCTCTGTGTTGTGTTAATTCATCTCACAGAGTTACATCGTTCCCTTCAAGAAGCCTTTCGCTAAGGCTGTTCTTGTCCAATTGGCAAAGGGATATTTGGAAGCCCATAGAGGGCTATGGAGAAAAAGCAAATATCTTCCGTTCAAAACTGGAAACAAGCTTTCTGAGAAACTGCTCTGTGTTCTGTTAATTCATCTCACAGAGTTACATCTTTCCCATCAAGAAGTCTTTCGCTAAGGCTGTTCTTGTGGAATTGGCAAAGGGATATTTGGAAGCCCTTAGAGGGCTATGGTGAAAAAGGAAATATCTTCCGTTCAAAACTGGAAAGAAGCTTTCTGAGAAACTGCTCTGTGTTCTGTTAATTCATCTCACAGAGTTACATCTTTCCCTTCAAGAAGCCTTTCGCTAAGGCTGTTCTTGTGGAATTGGCAAAGGGATATTTGGTAGCCCATAGAGGGCTATGGTGAAAAAGGGAATATCTGCCGTTCAAAACTGGAAAGAAGCTTTCTGAGAAACTGCTCTGTGTTCCGTTAATTCATCTCACAGAGTTACATCTTTCCCTTCTAGAAGTCTTTCGCTAAGGCTGTTCTTGTGGAATTGGCAAAGGGATATTTGGAAGCCCATATAGGGCTATGGTGAAAAAGGAAATATCTTCCGTTCAAAACTCGAAAGAAGCTTTCTGAGAAACTCCTCTGTGTTCTGTTAATTCATCTCACAGAGTTACATCTTTCCCTTCAAGAAGTCTTTCGCTAAGGCTGTTCTTGTGGAATTGGCAAAGGGATATTTGGAAGCCCATGGTGGGCTATGGAGAAAAAGAAAATGTCTTCCGTTCAAAACTGGAAACAAGCTTTCTGAGAAACTGCTCTGTGTTCTGTTAATTCATCTCACAGAGTTACATCTTTCCCTTCAAGAAGCCTTTCGCTAAGGCTGTTCTTGTGGAATAGGCAAAGGGATATTTGGAAGCCCATAGAGGGCTATGGAGAAAAAGCAAATATCTTCCGTTCAAAACTGGAAAGAAGCTTCGTGAGAAACTGCTCTATGTTCTGTTAATTCATCTCACAGAGTTACATCTTTCCCTTCAAGAAGCCTTTCGCTAAGGCTGTTCTTGTGGAATTGGCAAAGGGATATTTGGAAGCCCATAGAGGGCTATGGTGAAAAAGGAAATATCTTCCGTTCAAAACTGGAAAGAAGCTTTCTGAGAAACTGCTCTGTGTTCTGTTAATTCATCTCACAGAGTTACATCTTTCCCTTCAAGAAGCCTTTCGCTAAGGCTGTTCTTGTGGAATTGGCAAAGGGATATTTGGAAGCCCTTAGAGGGCTATGGTGAAAAAGGAAATATCTTCCGTTCAAAACTGGAAAGAAGCTTTCTGAGAAACTGCTCTGTGTTCTGTTAATTCATCTCACAGAGTTACATCTTTCCCTTCAAGAAGCCTTTCGCTAAGGCTGTTCTTGTGGAATTGGCAAAGGGATATTTGGTAGCCCATAGAGGGCTATGGTGAAAAAGGGAATATCTGCCGTTCAAAACTGGAAAGAAGCTTTCTGAGAAACTGCTCTGTGTTCCGTTAATTCATCTCACAGAGTTACATCTTTCCCTTCTAGAAGTCTTTCGCTAAGGCTGTTCTTGTGGAATTGGCAAAGGGATATTTGGAAGCCCATATAGGGCTATGGTGAAAAAGGAAATATCTTCCGTTCAAAACTCGAAAGAAGCTTTCTGAGAAACTCCTCTGTGTTCTGTTAATTCATCTCACAGAGTTACATCTTTCCCTTCAAGAAGTCTTTCGCTAAGGCTGTTCTTGTGGAATTGGCAAAGGGATATTTGGAAGCCCATGGTGGGCTATGGAGAAAAAGAAAATGTCTTCCGTTCAAAACTGGAAACAAGCTTTCTGAGAAACTGCTCTGTGTTCTGTTAATTCATCTCACAGAGTTACATCTTTCCCTTCAAGAAGCCTTTCGCTAAGGCTGTTCTTGTGGAATAGGCAAAGGGATATTTGGAAGCCCATAGAGGGCTATGGAGAAAAAGCAAATATCTTCCGTTCAAAACTGGAAAGAAGCTTCGTGAGAAACTGCTCTATGTTCTGTTAATTCATCTCACAGAGTTACATCTTTCCCTTCAAGAAGCCTTTCGCTAAGGCTGTTCTTGTGGAATTGGCAAAGGGATATTTGGAAGCCCATAGAGGGCTATGGTGAAAAAGGAAATATCTTCCGTTCAAAACTGGAAAGAAGCTTTCTGAGAAACTGCTCTGTGTTCTGTTAATTCATCTCACAGAGTTACATCTTTCCCTTCAAGAAGCCTTTCGCTAAGGCTGTTCTTGTGGAATTGGCAAAGGGATATTTGGAAGCCCATAGAGGGCTATGGTGAAAAAGGGAATATCTGACGTTCAAAACTGGAAAGAAGCTTTCTGAGAAACTGCTCTGTGTTGTGTTAATTCATCTCACAGAGTTACATCGTTCCCTTCAAGAAGCCTTTCGCTAAGGCTGTTCTTGTGGAATTGGCAAAGGGATATTTGGAAGCCCATAGAGGGCTATGGAGAAAAAGCAAATATCTTCCTTTCAAAACTGGAAACAAGCTTTCTGAGAAACTGCTCTGTGTTCTGTTAATTCATCTCACAGAGTTACATCTTTCCCTTCAAGAAGCCTTTCGCTAAGGCTGTTCTTGTGGAATTGGCAAAGGGATATTTGGAAGCCCATAGAGGGCTATGGTGAAAAAGGAAATATCTTCCGTTCAAAACTGGAAAGAAGCTTTCTGAGAAACTGCTCTGTGTTTTGTTAATGCATCTCACAGAGTTACATCTTTCCCTTCAAGAAGCCTTTCGCTAAGGCTGTTCTTGTGGAATTGGCAAAGGGATATTTGGAAGCCCATAGAGGGCTATGGAGAACAAGAAAATATCTTCCGTTCACAACTGGAAAGAAGCTTTCTGAGAAACTGCTCTGTGTTCTGTTAATTCATCTCACAGAGTTACATCTTTCCCTTCAAGAAGCCTTTCGCTAAGGCTGTTCTTGTGGAATTGGCAAAGGGATATTTGGAAGCCCATAGAGGGCTATGGTGAAAAAGGAACTATCTTCCGTTCAAAACTCGAAAGAAGCTTTCTGAGAAACTGCTCTGTGTTCTGTTAATTCATCTCACAGAGTTACATCTTTCCCTTCATGAAGCCTTTCGCTAAGGCTGTTCTTGTGGGATTGGCAAAGGGATATTTGGAAGCCCATAGTGGGCTATGGTGAAAAAGGGAATATCTGCCGTTCAAAACTGGAAAGAAGCTTTTTGAGAAACTGCTCTGTGTTCTGTTAATTCATCTCACAGAGTTACATCTTTCCCTTCAAGAAGCCTTTCGCTAAGGCTGTTCTTGTGGAATTGGCAAAGGGATATTTTGAAGCCCATAGAGGGCTATGGTGAAAAAGGAAATATCTTCCGTTCAAAACTGGAAAGAAGCTTTCTGAGAAACTGCTCTGTGTTGTGTTAATTCATCTCACAGAGTTACATCGTTCCCTTCAAGAAGCCTTTCGCTAAGGCTGTTCTTGTCCAATTGGCAAAGGGATATTTGGAAGCCCATAGAGGGCTATGGAGAAAAAGCAAATATCTTCCGTTCAAAACTGGAAACAAGCTTTCTGAGAAACTGCTCTGTGTTCTGTTAATTCATCTCACAGAGTTACATCTTTCCCTTCAAGAAGTCTTTCGCTAAGGCTGTTCTTGTGGAATTGGCAAAGGGATATTTGGAAGCCCTTAGAGGGCTATGGTGAAAAAGGAAATATCTTCCGTTCAAAACTGGAAAGAAGCTTTCTGAGAAACTGCTCTGTGTTCTGTTAATTCATCTCACAGAGTTACATCTTTCCCTTCAAGAAGCCTTTCGCTAAGGCTGTTCTTGTGGAATTGGCAAAGGGATATTTGGTAGCCCATAGAGGGCTATGGTGAAAAAGGGAATATCTGCCGTTCAAAACTGGAAAGAAGCTTTCTGAGAAACTGCTCTGTGTTCCGTTAATTCATCTCACAGAGTTACATCTTTCCCTTCTAGAAGTCTTTCGCTAAGGCTGTTCTTGTGGAATTGGCAAAGGGATATTTGGAAGCCCATATAGGGCTATGGTGAAAAAGGAAATATCTTCCGTTCAAAACTGGAAAGAAGCTTTCTGAGAAACTGCTCTGTGTTCTGTTAATTCATCTCCCAGAGTTACATCTTTCCCTTCAAGAAGCCTTTCGCTAAGGCTGTTCTTGTGGAATTGGCAAAGGGATATTTGGAAGCCCTTAGAGGGCTATTTTGAAAAAGGAAATATCTTCCGTTCAAAACTGGAAAGAAGCTTTCTGAGAAACTGCTCTGTGTTCTGTTAATTCATCTCACAGAGTTACATCTTTCCCTTCAAGAAGCCTTTCGCTAAGGCTGTTCTTGTGGAATTGTCAAAGGGATATTTGGAAGCCCATAGAGGGCTAAGGAGAAAAAGCAAATATCTTCCCTTCAAAACTGGAAACAAGCTTTCTGAGAAACTGCTCTGTGTTCTGTTAATTCATCTCACAGAGTTACATCTTTCCCTTCAAGAAGCCTTTCGCTAAGGCTGTTCTTGTGGAATTGGCAAAGGGATATTTGGAAGCCCATAGAGGGCTATGGAGAACAAGAAAATATCTTCCGTTCACAACTGGAAAGAAGCTTTCTGAGAAACTGCTCTGTGTTCTGTTAATTCATCTCACAGAGTTACATCTTTCCCTTCAAGAAGCCTTTCGCTAAGGCTGTTCTTGTGGAATTGGCAAAGGGATATTTGGAAGCCCATAGAGGGCTATGGTGAAAAAGGGAATATCTGACGTTCAAAACTGGAAAGAAGCTTTCTGAGAAACTGCTCTGTGTTGTGTTAATTCATCTCACAGAGTTACATCGTTCCCTTCAAGAAGCCTTTCGCTAAGGCTGTTCTTGTGGAATTGGCAAAGGGATATTTGGAAGCCCATAGAGGGCTATGGAGAAAAAGCAAATATCTTCCTTTCAAAACTGGAAACAAGCTTTCTGAGAAACTGCTCTGTGTTCTTTTAATTCATCTCACAGAGTTACATCTTTCCCTTCAAGAAGCCTTTGGCTAAGGCTGTTCTTGTGGAATTGGCAAAGGGATATTTGGAAGCCCATAGTGGGCTATGGTGAAAAAGGGAATACCTGCCGTTCAAAACTGGAAAGAAGCTTTCTGAGAAACTGCTCTGTGTTCTCTTAATTCATCTCACAGAGTTACATCTTTCCCTTCAAGAAGCCTTTCGCTAAGGCTGTTCTTGTGGAATTGGCAAAGGGATATTTTGAAGCCCATAGAGGGCTATGGTGAAAAAGGAAATATCTTCCGTTCAAAACTGGAAAGAAGCTTTCTGAGAAACTGCTCTGTGTTGTGTTAATTCATCTCACAGAGTTACATCGTTCCCTTCAAGAAGCCTTTCGCTAAGGCTGTTCTTGTCCAATTGGCAAAGGGATATTTGGAAGCCCATAGAGGGCTATGGAGAAAAAGCAAATATCTTCCGTTCAAAACTGGAAACAAGCTTTCTGAGAAACTGCTCTGTGTTCTGTTAATTCATCTCACAGAGTTACATCTTTCCCTTCAAGAAGACTTTCGCTAAGGCTGTTCTTGTGGAATTGGCAAAGGGATATTTGGAAGCCCATAGAGGGCTATGGTGAAAAAGGAAATATCTTCCGTTCAAAACTGGAAAGAAGCTTTCTGAGAAACTGCTCTGTGTTCTGTTAATTCATCTCACAGAGTTACATCTTTCCCTTCAAGAAGCCTTTCGCTAAGGCTGTTCTTGTGGAATTGGCAATGGGATATTTGGAAGCCCATAGAGGGCTATGGTGAAAAAGGAAATATCTTCCGTTCAAACCTGGAAAGAAGCTTTCTGAGAAACTGCTCTGTGTTCTGTTAATTCATCTCACAGAGTTACATCTTTCCCTTCAAGAAGCCTTTCGCTAAGGCTGTTCTTGTGGAATTGGCAAAGGGATATTTGGTAGCAAATAGAGGGCTATGGTGAAAAAGGGAATATCTGCCGTTCAAAACTGGAAAGAAGCTTTCTGAGAAACTGCTCTGTGTTCCGTAAATTCATCTCACAGAGTTACATCTTTCCCTTCTAGAAGTCTTTCGCTAAGGCTGTTCTTGTGGAATTGGCAAAGGGATATTTGGAAGCCCATATAGGGCTATGGTGAAAAAGGAAATATCTTCCGTTCAAAACTCGAAAGAAGCTTTCTGAGAAACTGCTCTGTGTTCTGTTAATTCATCTCACAGAGTTACATCTTTCCCTTCAAGAAGCCTTTCGCTAAGGCTGTTCTTGTGGAATTGGCTAAGGGATATTTGGAAGCCCATAGAGGGCTATGGAGAGAAAGCAAATGTCTTCCGTTCAAAACTGGAAACAAGCTTTCTGAGAAACTGCTCTGTGTTCTGTTAATTCATCTCACAGAGTTACATCGTTCCATTCTAGAAGCCTTTCGCTAAGGATGTTCTTGTGGAATTTGCAAAGGGATATTTGGAAGCCCATAGAGGGCTATGGTGAAAAAGGAAATATCTTCCGTTCAAAACTGGAAAGAAGCTTTCTGAGAAACTGCTCTGTGTTCTGTTAATTCATCTCACAGAGTTACATCTTTCCCTTCAAGAAGCCTTTCGCTAAGGCTGTTCTTGTGGAATTGGCAAAGGGATATTTGGAAGCCCGTAGAGGGCTATGGAGAAAAAGCAAATATCTTCCCTTCAAAACTTTAAACAATCTTTCTGGGAAACTGCTCTGTGTTCTGTTAATTCATCTCACAGGGTTACATCTTTCCCTTCAAGAAGCCTTTCGCTAAGGCTGTTCTTGTGGAATTGGCAAAGGGATATTTGGAAGCCCATAGAGGGCTATGGTGAAAAAGGAAATATCTTCCGTTCAAAACTCTAAAGAAGCTTTCTGAGAAACTGCTCTGTGTTCTGTTAATTCATCTCACAGAGTTACATCTTTCCCTTCAAGAAGCCTTTCGCTAAGGCTGTTCTTGTGGAATTGGCAAAGGGATATTTGGAAGCCCATAGAGGGCTATGGTGAAAAATGAAATATCTTCCGTTCAAAACTGGAAAGAAGCTTTCTGAGAAACTGCTCTGTGTTCTGTTAATTCATCTCACAGAGTTACATCTTTCCCTTCAAGAAGCCTTTCGCTAAGGCTGTTCTTGTGGAATTGGCAAAGGGATATTTGGAAGCCCATAGAGGGCTATGGTGAAAAAGGAACTATCTTCCGTTCAAAACTCGAAAGAAGCTTTCTGAGAAACTGCTCTGTGTTCTGTTAATTCATCTCACAGAGTTACATCTTTCCCTTCAAGAAGCCTTTCGCTAAGGCTGTTCTTGTGGAATTGGCAAAGGGATATTTTGAAGCCCATAGAGGGCTATGGTGAAAAAGGAAATATCTTCCGTTCAAAACTGGAAAGAAGCTTTCTGAGAAACTGCTCTGTGTTGTGTTAATTCATCTCACAGAGTTACATCGTTCCCTTCAAGAAGCCTTTCGCTAAGGCTGTTCTTGTCCAATTGGCAAAGGGATATTTGGAAGCCCATAGAGGGCTATGGAGAAAAAGCAAATATCTTCCGTTCAAAACTGGAAACAAGCTTTCTGAGAAACTGCTCTGTGTTCTGTTAATTCATCTCACAGAGTTACATCTTTCCCTTCAAGAAGTCTTTCGCTAAGGCTGTTCTTGTGGAATTGGCAAAGGGATATTTGGAAGCCCATAGAGGGCTATGGTGAAAAAGGAAATATCTTCCGTTCAAAACTGGAAAGAAGCTTTCTGAGAAACTGCTCTGTGTTCTGTTAATTCATCTCACAGAGTTACATCTTTCCCTTCAAGAAGCCTTTCGCTAAGGCTGTTCTTGTGGAATTGGCAAAGGGATATTTGGTAGCCCATAGAGGGCTATGGTGAAAAAGGGAATATCTGCCGTTCAAAACTGGAAAGAAGCTTTCTGAGAAACTGCTCTGTGTTCCGTTAATTCATCTCACAGAGTTACATCTTTCCCTTCTAGAAGTCTTTCGCTAAGGCTGTTCTTGTGGAATTGGCAAAGGGATATTTGGAAGCCCATATAGGGCTATGGTGAAAAAGGAAATATCTTCCGTTCAAAACTCGAAAGAAGCTTTCTGAGAAACTCCTCTGTGTTCTGTTAATTCATCTCACAGAGTTACATCTTTCCCTTCAAGAAGTCTTTCGCTAAGGCTGTTCTTGTGGAATTGGCAAAGGGATATTTGGAAGCCCATGGTGGGCTATGGAGAAAAAGAAAATGTCTTCCGTTCAAAACTGGAAACAAGCTTTCTGAGAAACTGCTCTGTGTTCTGTTAATTCATCTCACAGAGTTACATATTTCCCTTCAAGAAGCCTTTCGCTAAGGCTGTTCTTGTGGAATTGGCAAAGGGATATTTGGAAGCCCATAGAGGGCTATGGTGAAAAAGGAAATATCTTCCGTTCAAAACTGGAAAGAAGCTTTCTGAGAAACTGCTCTGTGTTCTGTTAATTCATCTCACAGAGTTACATCTTTCCCTTCAAGAAGCCTTTCGCTAAGGCTGTTCTTGTGGAATTTGCAAAGGGATATTTGGAAGCCCATAGAGAGCTATGGTGAAAAAGGAAATATCTTCCGTTCAAAACTCGAAAGAAGCTTTCTGAGAAACTGCTCTGTGTTCTGTTAATTCATCTCACAGAGTTACATCTTTCCCTTCAAGAAGCCTTTCGCTAAGGCTGTTCTTGTGGAATTGGCAAAAGGATATTTTGAAGCCCCTAGAGGGCTACGGGCAAAAAGGAAATATCTTCCGTTCAAAACTGGAAAGAAGCTTTCTGAGAAACTGCTCTGTGTTCTGTTAATTCATCTCCCAGAGTTACATCTTTCCCTTCAAGAAGCCTTTCGCTAAGGCTGTTCTTGTGGAATTGGCAAAGAGATATTTGTAAGCCCATAGAGGGCTATGGTGAAAAAGGAAATATCTTCCGTTCAAAACTGGAAAGAAGCATTCTGAGAAACTGCTCTGTGTTCTGTTAATTCATCTCACAGAGTTACATCTTTCCCTTCAAGAAGCCTTTCGCTAAGGCTGTTCTTGTGGAATTGGCAAAGGGATATTTGGAAGCCCATAGAGGGCGATGGTGAAAAAGGAAATATCTTCCGTTCAAAACAGGAAAGAAGCTTCCTGAGAAACTGCTCTGTGTTCTGTTAATGCATCTCACAGAGTTACATCTTTCCCTTCAAGAAGCCTTTCGCTAAGGCTGTTCTTGTGGAATTGGCAAAGGGATATTTGGAAGCCCATAGAGGGCTATGGTGAAAAAGGGAATATCTGCCGTTCAAAACTGGAAATAAGCTTTCTGAGAAATTGCTCTGTGTTCCGTTAATTCATCTCACAGAGTTACATCTTTCCCTTCTAGAAGCCTTTCGCTAAGGCTGTTCTTGTGGAATTGGCAAAGGGATATTTGGAAGCCCATATAGGGCTATGGTGAAAAAGGAAATATCTTCCGTTCAAAACTCGAAAGAAGCTTTCTGAGAAACTGCTCTGTGTTCTGTTAATTCATCTCACAGAGTTACATCTTTCCCTTCTAGAAGCCTTTCGCTAAGGCTGTTCTTGTGGAATTGGCAAAGGGATATTTGGAAGCCCATAGAGGGCTATGGAGAAAAAGCAAATGTCTTCCGTTCAAAACTGGAAACAAGCTTTCTGAGAAACTGCTCTGTGTTCTGCTAATTCATCTCCCAGAGTTACATCTTTCCCTTCAAGAAGCCTTTCGCTAAGGCTGTTCTTGTGGAATTGGCAAAGGGATATTTGGAAGCCAATAGAGGGCTATTTTGAAAAAGGAAATATCTTCCGTTCAAAACTGGAAAGAAGCTTTCTGAGAAACTGCTCTGTGTTCTGTTAATTCATCTCACAGAGTTACATCTTTCCCTTCAAGAAGCCTTTCGCTAAGGCTGTTCTTGTGGAATTGGCAAAGGGATATTTGGAAGCCCATAGAGGGCTATGTTGAAAAAGGAAATATCTTCCGTTCAAAACTGGAAAGAAGCTTTCTGAGAAACTGCTCTGTGTTCTGTTAATTCATCTCACAGAGTTACATCTTTCCCTTCAAGAAGCCTTTCGCTAAGGCTGTTCTTGTGGAATTGGAAAGGGATATTTGGAAGCCCATAGAGGGCTATGGTGAAAAAGGAAATATCTTCCGTTCAAAACTGGAAAGAATCTTTCTGAGAAAGTGCTCTATGTTCTGTTAATTAATCTCACAGAGTTACATCTTTCCCTTCAAGAAGCCTTTCGCTAAGGCTGTTCTTGTGGAATTGGCAAAGGGATATTTGGAAGCCCATACAGGGCTATGGTGAAAAAGGGAATATCTGCCGTTCAACACTGGAAATAAGCTTTCTGAGAAACTGCTCTGTGTTCCGTTAATTCATCTCACAGAGTTACATCTTTCCCTTCTAGAAGCCTTTCGCTAAGGCTGTTCTTGTGGAATTGGCAAAGGGATATTTGGAAGCCCATATAGGGCTATGGTGAAAAAGGAAATATCTTCCGTTCAAAACTCGAAAGAAGCTTTCTGAGAAACTGCTCTGTGTTCTGTTAATTCATCTCACAGAGTTACATCTTTCCCTTCTAGAAGCCTTTCGCTAAGGCTGTTCTTGTGGAATTGGCAAAGGGATATTTGGAAGCCCATAGAGGGCTATGGAGAAAAAGCAAATGTCTTCCGTTCAAAACTGGAAACAAGCTTTCTGAGAAACTGCTCTGTGTTCTGTTAATTCTTCTCACAGAGTTACATCTTTCCATTCAAGAAGCCTTTCGCTAAGGCTGTTCTTGTGGAATTTGCAAAGGGATATTTGGAAGCCCATAGAGGGCTATGGTGAAAAAGGAAATATCTTCGGTTCAAAACTGGAAAGAAGCTTTCTGAGAAACTGCTCTGTGTTCTGTTAATTCATCTCACAGAGTTACATCTTTCCCTTGAAGAAGCCTTTCGCTAAGGCTGTTCTTGTGGAATTTGCAAAGGGATATTTGGAAGCCCATAGAGAGCTATGGTGAAAAAGGAAATATCTTCCGTTCAAAACTCGAAAGAAGCTTTCTGAGAAACTGCTCTGTGTTCTGTTAATTCATCTCACAGAGTTACATCTTTCCCTTCAAGAAGCCTTTCGCTAAGGCTGTTCTTGTGGAATTGGCAAAGGGATATTTGGAAGCCCCTAGAGGGCTATGGGCAAAAAGGAAATATCTTCCGTTCAAAACTGGAAAGAAGCTTTCTGAGAAACTGCTCTGTGTTCTGTTAATTCATCTCCCAGAGTTACATCTTTCCCTTCAAGAAGCCTTTCGCTAAGGCTGTTCTTGTGGAATTGGCAAAGGGATATTTGGAAGCCCGTAGAGGGCTATGGAGAAAAAGCAAATATCTTCCCTTCAAAACTGGAAACAAGCTTTCTGGAAAACTGCTCTGTGTTCTGTTAATTCATCTCACAGAGTTACATCTTTCCCTTCAAGAAGCCTTTCGCTAAGGCTGTTCTTGTGGAATTGGCAAAGGGATATTTGGAAGCCCATAGAGGGATATGGTGAAAAAGGAAATATCTTCCGTTCAAAACTGGAAAGAAGCTTTCTGAGAAACTGCTCTGTGTTCTGTTAATTCATCTCACAGAGTTTCATCTTTCCCTTCAAGAAGCCTTTCGCTAAGGCTGTTCTTGTGGAATTGGCAAAGGGATATTTGGAAGCCCATAGTGGGCTATGGTGAAAAAGGGAATACCTGCCGTTCAAAACTGGAAAGAAGCTTTCTGAGAAACTGCTCTGTGTTCTGTTAATTCATCTCACAGAGTTACATCTTTCCCTTCAAGAAGCCTTCGCTAAGGCTGTTCTTGTGGAATTGGCAAAGGGATATTTGGAAGCCCATAGAGGGCTATGGTGAAAAAGGAAATATCTTCCGTTCAAAACTCGAAAGAAGCTTTCTGAGAAACTGCTCTGTGTTCTGTTAATTCATCTCACAGAGTTACATCTTTCCCTTCAAGAAGCCTTTGGCTAAGGCTGTTCTTGTTGGATTGGCAAAGGGATATTTGGAAGCCCATAGTGGGCTATGGTGAAAAAGGGAATATCTGCCGTTCAAAACTGGAAAGAAGCTTTCTGGGAAACTGCTCTGTGTTCTGTTAATTCATATCACAGAGTTACATCTTTCCCTTCAAGAAGCCTTTCGCTAAGGCTGTACTTGAGGAATTGGCAAAGGGATATTTGGAAGCCCATAGAGGGCTATGGTTAAAAAGGAAATATCTTCCGTTCAAAACTGGAAAGAAGCTTTCTGAGAAACTGCTCTGTGTTGTGTTAATTCATCTCACAGAGTTACATCGTTCCCTTCAAGAAGCCTTTCGCTAAGGCTGTTCTTGTGGAATTGGCAAAGGGATATTTGGAAGCCCATAGAGGGCTATGGAGAAAAAGCAAATATCTTCCTTTCAAAACTGGAAAGAAGCTTTCTGAGAAACTGCTCTGTGTTCTGTTAATTCATCTCACAGAGTTACATCTTTCCCTTCAAGAAGCCTTTCGCTAAGGCTGTTCTTGTGGAATTGGCAAAGGGATATTTGGAAGCCCATAGAGGGCTATGGTGAAAAAGGAAATATCTTCCGTTCAAAACTGGAAAGAAGCTTTCTGAGAAACTGCTCTGTGTTTTGTTAATGCATCTCACAGAGTTACATCTTTCCCTTCAAGAAGCCTTTCGCTAAGGCTGTTCTTGTGGAATTGGCAAAGGGATATTTGGAAGCCCATAGAGGGCTATGGAGAACAATAAAATATCTTCCGTTCACAACTGGAAAGAAGCTTTCTGAGAAACTGCTCTGTGTTCTGTTAATTCATCTCACAGAGTTACATCTTTCCCTTCAAGAAGCCTTCCGCTAAGGCTGTACTTGTGGAATTGGCAAAGGGATATTTGGAACCCCTAGAGGGCTATGGTGAAAAAGGAAATATCTTCCGTTCAAAACTGGAAAGAAGCTTTCTGAGAAACTGCTCTGTGTTGTGTTAATTCATCTCACAGAGTTACATCGTTCCCTTCAAGAAGCCTTTCGCTAAGGCTGTTCTTGTGGAATTGGCAAAGGGATATTTGGAAGCCCGTAGAGGGCTATGGAGAAAAAGCAAATATCTTCCCTTCAAAACTGGAAACAAGCTTTCTGGGAAACTGCTCTGTGTTCTGTTAATTCATCTCACAGAGTTACATCTTTCCCTTCAAGAAGCCTTTCGCTAAGGCTGTTCTTGTGGGATTGGCAAAGGGATATTTGGAAGCCCATAGAGGGCTATGGTGAAAAAGGAACTATCTTCCGTTCAAAACTCGAAAGAAGCTTTCTGAGAAACTGCTCTGTGTTCTTTTAATTCATCTCACAGAGTTACATCTTTCCCTTCAAGAAGCCTTTGGCTAAGGCTGTTCTTGTGGAATTGGCAAAGGGATATTTGGAAGCCCATAGTGGGCTATGGTGAAAAAGGGAATATCTGCCGTTCAAAACTGGAAAGAAGCTTTCTGAGAAACTGCTCTGTGTTCTGTTAATTCATCTCACAGAGTTACATCTTTCCCTTCAAGAAGCCTTTCGGTAAGGCTGTTCTTGTGGAATTGGCAAAGGGATATTTTGAAGCCCATAGAGGGCTATGGTGAAAAAGGAAATATCTTCCGTTCAAAACTGGAAAGAAGCTTTCTGAGAAACTGCTCTGTGTTGTGTTAATTCATCTCACAGAGTTACATCGTTCAATTCAAGAAGCCTTTCGCTAAGGCTGTTCTTGTCCAATTGGCAAAGGGATATTTGGAAGCCCATAGAGGGCTATGGAGAAAAAGCAAATATCTTCCGTTCAAAACTGGAAACAAGCTTTCTGAGAAACTGCTCTGTGTTCTGTTAATTCATCTCACAGAGTTACATCTTTCCCTTCAAGAAGACTTTCGCTAAGGCTGTTCTTGTGGAATTGGCAAAGGGATATTTGGAAGCCCATAGAGGGCTATGGTGAAAAAGGAAATATCTTCCGTTCAAAACTCGAAAGAAGCTTTCTGAGAAACTGCTCTGTGTTCTGTTAATTCATCTCACAGAGTTACATCTTTCCCTTCAAGAAGCCTTTCGCTAAGGCTGTTCTTGTGGAATTGGCTAAGGGATATTTGGAAGCCCATAGAGGGCTATGGAGAGAAAGCAAATGTCTTCCGTTCAAAACTGGAAACAAGCTTTCTGAGAAACTGCTCTGTGTTCTGTTAATTCATCTCACAGAGTTACATCTTTCCATTCTAGAAGCCTTTCGCTAAGGCTGTTCTTGTGGAATTTGCAAAGGGATATTTGGAAGCCCATAGAGGGCTATGGTGAAAAAGGAAATATCTTCCGTTCAAAACTGGAAAGAAGCTTTCTGAGAAACTGCTCTGTGTTCTGTTAATTCATCTCACAGAGTTACATCTTTCCCTTCAAGAAGCCTTTCGCTAAGGCTGTTCTTGTGGAATTTGCAAAGGGATATTTGGAAGCCCATAGAGAGCTATGGTGAAAAAGGAAATATCTTCCGTTCAAAACTCGAAAGAAGCTTTCTGAGAAACTGCTCTGTGTTCTGTTAATTCATCTCACAGAGTTACATCTCTCCCTTCAAGAAGCCTTTCGCTAAGGCTGTTCTTGTGGAATTGGCAAAGGGATATTTTGAAGCCCCTAGAGGGCTATGGGCAAAAAGGAAATATCTTCCGTTCAAAACTGGAAAGAAGCTTTCTGAGAAACTGCTCTGTGTTCTGTTAATTCATCTCACAGAGTTAAATCTTTCCCTTCAAGAAGCCTTTCGCTAAGGCTGTTCTTGTGGAATTGGCAAAGGGATATTTGGAAGCCCGTAGAGGGCTATGGAGAAAAAGCAAATATCTTCCCTTCAAAACTTTAAACAATCTTTCTGGGAAACTGCTCTGTGTTCTGTTAATTCATCTCACAGAGTTACATCTTTCCCTTCAAGAAGCCTTTCGCTAAGGCTGTTCTTGTGGAATTGGCAAAGGGATATTTGGAAGCCCATAGAGGGCTATGGTGAAAAAGGAAATATCTTCCGTTCAAAACTGGAAAGAAGCTTTCTGAGAAACTGCTCTGTGTTCTGTTAATTCATCTCACAGAGTTACATCTTTCCCTTCAAGAAGCCTTTCGCTAAGGCTGTTCTTGTGGAATTGGCAAAGGGATATTTGGAAGCCCATAGAGGGCTATGGTGAAAAATGAAATATCTTCCGTTCAAAACTGGAAAGAAGCTTTCTGAGAAACTGCTCTGTGTTCTGTTAATTCATCTCACAGAGTTACATCTTTCCCTTCAAGAAGCCTTTCGCTAAGGCTGTTCTTGTGGAATTGGCAAAGGGATATTTGGAAGCCCATAGAGGGCTATGGTGAAAAAGGAACTATCTTCCGTTCAAAACTCGAAAGAAGCTTTCTGAGAAACTGCTCTGTGTTCTGTTAATTCATCTCACAGAGTTACATCTTTCCCTTCAAGAAGCCTTTCGCTAAGGCTGTTCTTGTGGAATTGGCAAAGGGATATTTGGAAGCCCATAGTGGGCTATGGTGAAAAAGGGAATATCTGCCGTTCAAAACTGGAAAGAAGCTTTCTGAGAAACTGCTCTGTGTTCTGTTAATTCATCTCACAGAGTTACATCTTTCCCTTCAAGAAGCCTTTCGCTAAGGCTGTTCTTGTGGAATTGGCAAAGGGATATTTGGAAGCCCGTAGAGGGCTATGGAGAAAAAGCAAATATCTTCCCTTCAAAACTGGAAACAAGCTTTCTGGGAAACTGCTCTGTGTTCTGTTAATTCATCTCACAGAGTTACATCTTTCCCTTCAAGAAGCCTTTCGCTAAGGCTGTTCTTGTGGGATTGGCAAAGGGATATTTGGAAGCCCATAGAGGGCTATGGTGAAAAAGGAACTATCTTCCGTTCAAAACTCGAAAGAAGCTTTCTGAGAAACTGCTCTGTGTTCTTTTAATTCATCTCACAGAGTTACATCTTTCCCTTCAAGAAGCCTTTGGCTAAGGCTGTTCTTGTGGAATTGGCAAAGGGATATTTGGAAGCCCATAGTGGGCTATGGTGAAAAAGGGAATATCTGCCGTTCAAAACTGGAAAGAAGCTTTCTGAGAAACTGCTCTGTGTTCTGTTAATTCATCTCACAGAGTTACATCTTTCCCTTCAAGAAGCCTTTCGGTAAGGCTGTTCTTGTGGAATTGGCAAAGGGATATTTTGAAGCCCATAGAGGGCTATGGTGAAAAAGGAAATATCTTCCGTTCAAAACTGGAAAGAAGCTTTCTGAGAAACTGCTCTGTGTTGTGTTAATTCATCTCACAGAGTTACATCGTTCAATTCAAGAAGCCTTTCGCTAAGGCTGTTCTTGTCCAATTGGCAAAGGGATATTTGGAAGCCCATAGAGGGCTATGGAGAAAAAGCAAATATCTTCCGTTCAAAACTGGAAACAAGCTTTCTGAGAAACTGCTCTGTGTTCTGTTAATTCATCTCACAGAGTTACATCTTTCCCTTCATGAAGCCTTTCGCTAAGGCTGTTCTTGTGGGATTGGCAAACGGATATTTGGAAGCCCATAGTGGGCTATGGTGAAAAAGGGAATATCTGCCGTTCAAAACTGGAAAGAAGCTTTTTGAGAAACTGCTCTGTGTTCTGTTAATTCATCTCACAGAGTTACATCTTTCCCTTCAAGAAGCCTTTCGCTAAGGCTGTTCTTGTGGAATTGGCAAAGGGATATTTTGAAGCCCATAGAGGGCTATGGTGAAAAAGGAAATATCTTCCGTTCAAAACTGGAAAGAAGCTTTCTGAGAAACTGCTCTGTGTTGTGTTAATTCATCTCACAGAGTTACATCGTTCCCTTCAAGAAGCCTTTCGCTAAGGCTGTTCTTGTCCAATTGGCAAAGGGATATTTGGAAGCCCATAGAGGGCTATGGAGAAAAAGCAAATATCTTCCGTTCAAAACTGGAAACAAGCTTTCTGAGAAACTGCTCTGTGTTCTGTTAATTCATCTCACAGAGTTACATCTTTCCCTTCAAGAAGTCTTTCGCTAAGGCTGTTCTTGTGGAATTGGCAAAGGGATATTTGGAAGCCCTTAGAGGGCTATGGTGAAAAAGGAAATATCTTCCGTTCAAAACTGGAAAGAAGCTTTCTGAGAAACTGCTCTGTGTTCTGTTAATTCATCTCACAGAGTTACATCTTTCCCTTCAAGAAGCCTTTCGCTAAGGCTGTTCTTGTGGAATTGGCAAAGGGATATTTGGTAGCCCATAGAGGGCTATGGTGAAAAAGGGAATATCTGCCGTTCAAAACTGGAAAGAAGCTTTCTGAGAAACTGCTCTGTGTTCCGTTAATTCATCTCACAGAGTTACATCTTTCCCTTCTAGAAGTCTTTCGCTAAGGCTGTTCTTGTGGAATTGGCAAAGGGATATTTGGAAGCCCATATAGGGCTATGGTGAAAAAGGAAATATCTTCCGTTCAAAACTCGAAAGAAGCTTTCTGAGAAACTCCTCTGTGTTCTGTTAATTCATCTCACAGAGTTACATCTTTCCCTTCAAGAAGTCTTTCGCTAAGGCTGTTCTTGTGGAATTGGCAAAGGGATATTTGGAAGCCCATGGTGGGCTATGGAGAAAAAGAAAATGTCTTCCGTTCAAAACTGGAAACAAGCTTTCTGAGATACTGCTCTGTGTTCTGTTAATTCATCTCACAGAGTTACATCTTTCCCTTCAAGAAGCCTTTCGCTAAGGCTGTTCTTGTGGAATAGGCAAAGGGATATTTGGAAGCCGTAGAGGGCTATGGAGAAAAAGCAAATATCTTCCGTTCAAAACTGGAAAGAAGCTTCGTGAGAAACTGCTCTATGTTCTGTTAATTCATCTCACAGAGTTACATCTTTCCCTTCAAGAAGCCTTTCGCTAAGGCTGTTCTTGTGGAATTGGCAAAGGGATATTTGGAAGCCCATAGAGGGCTATGGTGAAAAAGGAAATATCTTCCGTTCAAAACTGGAAAGAAGCTTTCTGAGAAACTGCTCTGTGTTCTGTTAATTCATCTCACAGAGTTACATCTTTCCCTTCAAGAAGCCTTTCGCTAAGGCTGTTCTTGTGGAATTGGCAAAGGGATATTTGGAAGCCCATAGAGGGCTATGGTGAAAAAGTTAATATCTGACGTTCAAAACTGGAAAGAAGCTTTCTGAGAAACTGCTCTGTGTTGTGTTAATTCATCTCACAGAGTTACATCGTTCCCTTCAAGAAGCCTTTCGCTAAGGCTGTTCTTGTGGAATTGGCAAAGGGATATTTGGAAGCCCATAGAGGGCTATGGAGAAAAAGCAAATATCTTCCTTTCAAAACTGGAAACAAGCTTTCTGAGAAACTGCTCTGTGTTCTGTTAATTCATCTCACAGAGTTACATCTTTCCCTTCAAGAAGCCTTTCGCTAAGGCTGTTCTTGTGGAATTGGCAAAGGGATATTTGGAAGCCCATAGAGGGCTATGGTGAAAAAGGAACTATCTTCCGTTCAAAACTCGAAAGAAGCTTTCTGAGAAACTGCTCTGTGTTCTTTTAATTCATCTCACAGAGTTACATCTTTCCCTTCAAGAAGCCTTTGGCTAAGGCTGTTCTTGTGGAATTGGCAAAGGGATATTTGGAAGCCCATAATGGGCTATGGTGAAAAAGGGAATACCTGCCGTTCAAAACTGGAAAGAAGCTTTCTGAGAAACTGCTCTGTGTTCTCTTAATTCATCTCACAGAGTTACATCTTTCCCTTCAAGAAGCCTTTCGCTAAGGCTGTTCTTGTGGAATTGGCAAAGGGATATTTTGAAGCCCATAGAGGGCTATGGTGAAAAAGGAAATATCTTCCGTTCAAAACTGGAAAGAAGCTTTCTGAGAAACTGCTCTGTGTTGTGTTAATTCATCTCACAGAGTTACATCGTTCCCTTCAAGAAGCCTTTCGCTAAGGCTGTTCTTGTCCAATTGGCAAAGGGATATTTGGAAGCCCATAGAGGGCTATGGAGAAAAAGCAAATATCTTCCGTTCAAAACTGGAAACAAGCTTTCTGAGAAACTGCTCTGTGTTCTGTTAATTCATCTCACAGAGTTACATCTTTCCCTTCAAGAAGACTTTCGCTAAGGCTGTTCTTGTGGAATTGGCAAAGGGATATTTGGAAGCCCATAGAGGGCTATGGTGAAAAAGGAAATATCTTCCGTTCAAAACTGGAAAGAAGCTTTCTGAGAAACTGCTCTGTGTTCTGTTAATTCATCTCACAGAGTTACATCTTTCCCTTCAAGAAGCCTTTCGCTAAGGCTGTTCTTGTGGAATTGGCAATGGGATATTTGGAAGCCCATAGAGGGCTATGGTGAAAAAGGAAATATCTTCCGTTCAAAACTGGAAAGAAGCTTTCTGAGAAACTGCTCTGTGTTCTGTTAATTCATCTCACAGAGTTACATCTTTCCCTTCAAGAAGCCTTTCGCTAAGGCTGTTCTTGTGGAATTGGCAAAGGGATATTTGGTAGCAAATAGAGGGCTATGGTGAAAAAGGGAATATCTGCCGTTCAAAACTGGAAAGAAGCTTTCTGAGAAACTGCTCTGTGTTCCGTAAATTCATCTCACAGAGTTACATCTTTCCCTTCTAGAAGTCTTTCGCTAAGGCTGTTCTTGTGGAATTGGCAAAGGGATATTTGGAAGCCCATATAGGGCTATGGTGAAAAAGGAAATATCTTCCGTTCAAAACTCGAAAGAAGCTTTCTGAGAAACTGCTCTGTGTTCTGTTAATTCATCTCACAGAGTTACATCTTTCCCTTCAAGAAGCCTTTCGCTAAGGCTGTTCTTGTGGAATTGGCTAAGGGATATTTGGAAGCCCATAGAGGGCTATGGAGAGAAAGCAAATGTCTTCCGTTCAAAACTGGAAACAAGCTTTCTGAGAAACTGCTCTGTGTTCTGTTAATTCATCTCACAGAGTTACATCATTCCATTCTAGAAGCCTTTCGCTAAGGCTGTTCTTGTGGAATTTGCAAAGGGATATTTGGAAGCCCATAGAGGGCTATGGTGAAAAAGGAAATATCTTCCGTTCAAAACTGGAAAGAAGCTTTCTGAGAAACTGCTCTGTGTTCTGTTAATTCATCTCACAGAGTTACATCTTTCCCTTCAAGAAGCCTTTCGCTAAGGCTGTTCTTGTGGAATTGGCAAAGGGATATTTGGAAGCCCGTAGAGGGCTATGGAGAAAAAGCAAATATCTTCCCTTCAAAACTTTAAACAATCTTTCTGGGAAACTGCTCTGTGTTCTGTTAATTCATCTCACAGGGTTACATCTTTCCCTTCAAGAAGCCTTTCGCTAAGGCTGTTCTTGTGGAATTGGCAAAGGGATATTTTGAAGCCCATAGAGGGCTATGGTGAAAAAGGAAATATCTTCCGTTCAAAACTGGAAAGAAGCTTTCTGAGAAACTGCTCTGTGTTCTGTTAAATCATCTCACAGAGTTACATCTTTCCCTTCAAGAAGCCTTTCGCTAAGGCTGTTCTTGTGGAATTGGCAAAGGGATATTTGGAAGCCCATAGAGGGCTATGGTGAAAAATGAAATATCTTCCGTTCAAAACTGGAAAGAAGCTTTCTGAGAAACTGCTCTGTGTTCTGTTAATTCATCTCACAGAGTTACATCTTTCCCTTCAAGAAGCCTTTCGCTAAGGCTGTTCTTGTGGAATTGGCAAAGGGATATTTGGAAGCCCATAGAGGGCTATGGTGAAAAAGGAACTATCTTCCGTTCAAAACTCGAAAGAAGCTTTCTGAGAAACTGCTCTGTGTTCTGTTAATTCATCTCACAGAGTTACATCTTTCCCTTCAAGAAGCCTTTCGCTAAGGCTGTTCTTGTGGGATTGGCAAAGGGATATTTGGAAGCCCATAGTGGGCTATGGTGAAAAAGGGAATATCTGCCGTTCAAAACTGGAAAGAAGCTTTCTGAGAAACTGCTCTGTGTTCTGTTAATTCATCTCACAGAGTTACATCTTTCCCTTCAAGAAGCCTTTCGCTAAGGCTGTTCTTGTGGAATTGGCAAAGGGATATTTTGAAGCCCATAGAGGGCTATGGTGAAAAAGGAAATATCTTCCGTTCAAAACTGGAAAGAAGCTTTCTGAGAAACTGCTCTGTGTTGTGTTAATTCATCTCACAGAGTTACATCGTTCCCTTCAAGAAGCCTTTCGCTAAGGCTGTTCTTGTCCAATTGGCAAAGGGATATTTGGAAGCCCATAGAGGGCTATGGAGAAAAAGCAAATATCTTCCGTTCAAAACTGGAAACAAGCTTTCTGAGAAACTGCTCTGTGTTCTGTTAATTCATCTCACAGAGTTACATCTTTCCCTTCAAGAAGTCTTTCGCTAAGGCTGTTCTTGTGGAATTGGCAAAGGGATATTTGGAAGCCCATAGAGGGCTATGGTGAAAAAGGAAATATCTTCCGTTCAAAACTGGAAAGAAGCTTTCTGAGAAACTGCTCTGTGTTCTGTTAATTCATCTCACAGAGTTACATCTTTCCCTTCAAGAAGCCTTTCGCTAAGGCTGTTCTTGTGGAATTGGCAAAGGGATATTTGGTAGCCCATAGAGGGCTATGGTGAAAAAGGGAATATCTGCCGTTCAAAACTGGAAAGAAGCTTTCTGAGAAACTGCTCTGTGTTCCGTTAATTCATCTCACAGAGTTACATCTTTCCCTTCTAGAAGTCTTTCGCTAAGGCTGTTCTTGTGGAATTGGCAAAGGGATATTTGGAAGCCCATATAGGGCTATGGTGAAAAAGGAAATATCTTCCGTTCAAAACTCGAAAGAAGCTTTCTGAGAAACTCCTCTGTGTTCTGTTAATTCATCTCACAGAGTTACATCTTTCCCTTCAAGAAGTCTTTCGCTAAGGCTGTTCTTGTGGAATTGGCAAAGGGATATTTGGAAGCCCATGGTGGGCTATGGAGAAAAAGAAAATGTCTTCCGTTCAAAACTGGAAACAAGCTTTCTGAGAAACTGCTCTGTGTTCTGTTAATTCATCTCACAGAGTTACATATTTCCCTTCAAGAAGCCTTTCGCTAAGGCTGTTCTTGTGGAATTGGCAAAGGGATATTTGGAAGCCCATAGAGGGCTATGGTGAAAAAGGAAATATCTTCCGTTCAAAACTGGAAAGAAGCTTTCTGAGAAACTGCTCTGTGTTCTGTTAATTCATCTCACAGAGTTACATCTTTCCCTTCAAGAAGCCTTTCGCTAAGGCTGTTCTTGTGGAATTTGCAAAGGGATATTTGGAAGCCCATAGAGAGCTATGGTGAAAAAGGAAATATCTTCCGTTCAAAACTCGAAAGAAGCTTTCTGAGAAACTGCTCTGTGTTCTGTTAATTCATCTCACAGAGTTACATCTTTCCCTTCAAGAAGCCTTTCGCTAAGGCTGTTCTTGTGGAATTGGCAAAAGGATATTTTGAAGCCCCTAGAGGGCTACGGGCAAAAAGGAAATATCTTCCGTTCAAAACTGGAAAGAAGCTTTCTGAGAAACTGCTCTGTGTTCTGTTAATTCATCTCCCAGAGTTACATCTTTCCCTTCAAGAAGCCTTTCGCTAAGGCTGTTCTTGTGGAATTGGCAAAGGGATATTTGGAAGCCCATAGAGGGCTATTTTGAAAAAGGAAATATCTTCCGTTCAAAACTGGAAAGAAGCTTTCTGAGAAACTGCTCTGTGTTCTGTTTATTCATCTCACAGAGTTACATCTTTCCCTTCAAGAAGCCTTTCGCTAAGGCTGTTCTTGTGGAATTGGCAAAGAGATATTTGTAAGCCCATAGAGGGCTATGGTGAAAAAGGAAATATCTTCCGTTCAAAACTGGAAAGAAGCATTCTGAGAAACTGCTCTGTGTTCTGTTAATTCATCTCACAGAGTTACATCTTTCCCTTCAAGAAGCCTTTCGCTAAGGCTGTTCTTGTGGAATTGGCAAAGGGATATTTGGAAGCCCATAGAGGGCGATGGTGAAAAAGGAAATATCTTCCGTTCAAAACAGGAAAGAAGCTTCCTGAGAAACTGCTCTGTGTTCTGTTAATGCATCTCACAGAGTTACATCTTTCCCTTCAAGAAGCCTTTCGCTAAGGCTGTTCTTGTGGAATTGGCAAAGGGATATTTGGAAGCCCATAGAGGGCTATGGTGAAAAAGGGAATATCTGCCGTTCAAAACTGGAAATAAGCTTTCTGAGAAACTGCTCTGTGTTCCGTTAATTCATCTCACAGAGTTACATCTTTCCCTTCTAGAAGCCTTTCGCTAAGGCTGTTCTTGTGGAATTGGCAAAGGGATATTTGGAAGCCCATATAGGGCTATGGTGAAAAAGGAAATATCTTCCGTTCAAAACTCGAAAGAAGCTTTCTGAGAAACTGCTCTGTGTTCTGTTAATTCATCTCACAGAGTTACATCTTTCCCTTCTAGAAGCCTTTCGCTAAGGCTGTTCTTGTGGAATTGGCAAAGGGATATTTGGAAGCCCATAGAGGGCTATGGAGAAAAAGCAAATGTCTTCCGTTCAAAACTGGAAACAAGCTTTCTGAGAAACTGCTCTGTGTTCTGCTAATTCATCTCCCAGAGTTACATCTTTCCCTTCAAGATGCCTTTCGCTAAGGCTGTTCTTGTGGAATTGGCAAAGGGATATTTGGAAGCCAATAGAGGGCTATTTTGAAAAAGGAAATATCTTCCGTTCAAAACTGGAAAGAAGCTTTCTGAGAAACTGCTCTGTGTTCTGTTAATTCATCTCACAGAGTTACATCTTTCCCTTCAAGAAGCCTTTCGCTAAGGCTGTTCTTGTGGAATTGGCAAAGGGATATTTGGAAGCCCATAGAGGGCTATGTTGAAAAAGGAAATATCTTCCGTTCAAAACTGGAAAGAAGCTTTCTGAGAAACTGCTCTGTGTTCTGTTAATTCATCTCACAGAGTTACATCTTTCCCTTCAAGAAGCCTTTCGCTAAGGCTGTTCTTGTGGAATTGGAAAGGGATATTTGGAAGCCCATAGAGGGCTATGGTGAAAAAGGAAATATCTTCCGTTCAAAACTGGAAAGAATCTTTCTGAGAAAGTGCTCTATGTTCTGTTAATTAATCTCACAGAGTTACATCTTTCCCTTCAAGAAGCCTTTCGCTAAGGCTGTTCTTGTGGAATTGGCAAAGGGATATTTGGAAGCCCATACAGGGCTATGGTGAAAAAGGGAATATCTGCCGTTCAACACTGGAAATAAGCTTTCTGAGAAACTGCTCTGTGTTCCGTTAATTCATCTCACAGAGTTACATCTTTCCCTTCTAGAAGCCTTTCGCTAAGGCTGTTCTTGTGGAATTGGCAAAGGGATATTTGGAAGCCCATATAGGGCTATGGTGAAAAAGGAAATATCTTCCGTTCAAAACTCGAAAGAAGCTTTCTGAGAAACTGCTCTGTGTTCTGTTAATTCATCTCACAGAGTTACATCTTTCCCTTCTAGAAGCCTTTCGCTAAGGCTGTTCTTGTGGAATTGGCAAAGGGATATTTGGAAGCCCATAGAGGGCTATGGAGAAAAAGCAAATGTCTTCCGTTCAAAACTGGAAACAAGCTTTCTGAGAAACTGCTCTGTGTTCTGTTAATTCTTCTCACAGAGTTACATCTTTCCATTCAAGAAGCCTTTCGCTAAGGCTGTTCTTGTGGAATTTGCAAAGGGATATTTGGAAGCCCATAGAGGGCTATGGTGAAAAAGGAAATATCTTCGGTTCAAAACTGGAAAGAAGCTTTCTGAGAAACTGCTCTGTGTTCTGTTAATTCATCTCACAGAGTTACATCTTTCCCTTGAAGAAGCCTTTCGCTAAGGCTGTTCTTGTGGAATTTGCAAAGGGATATTTGGAAGCCCATAGAGAGCTATGGTGAAAAAGGAAATATCTTCCGTTCAAAACTCGAAAGAAGCTTTCTGAGAAACTGCTCTGTGTTCTGTTAATTCATCTCACAGAGTTACATCTTTCCCTTCAAGAAGCCTTTCGCTAAGGCTGTTCTTGTGGAATTGGCAAAGGGATATTTGGAAGCCCCTAGAGGGCTATGGGCAAAAAGGAAATATCTTCCGTTCAAAACTGGAAAGAAGCTTTCTGAGAAACTGCTCTGTGTTCTGTTAATTCATCTCCCAGAGTTACATCTTTCCCTTCAAGAAGCCTTTCGCTAAGGCTGTTCTTGTGGAATTGGCAAAGGGATATTTGGAAGCCCGTAGAGGGCTATGGAGAAAAAGCAAATATCTTCCCTTCAAAACTGGAAACAAGCTTTCTGGAAAACTGCTCTGTGTTCTGTTAATTCATCTCACAGAGTTACATCTTTCCCTTCAAGAAGCCTTTCGCTAAGGCTGTTCTTGTGGAATTGGCAAAGGGATATTTGGAAGCCCATAGAGGGCTATGTTGAAAAAGGAAATATCTTCCGTTCAAAACTGGAAAGAAGCTTTCTGAGAAACTGCTCTGTGTTCTGTTAATTCATCTCACAGAGTTTCATCTTTCCCTTCAAGAAGCCTTTCGCTAAGGCTGTTCTTGTGGAATTGGCAAAGGGATATTTGGAAGCCCATAGTGGGCTATGGTGAAAAAGGGAATACCTGCCGTTCAAAACTGGAAAGAAGCTTTCTGAGAAACTGCTCTGTGTTCTGTTAATTCATCTCACAGAGTTACATCTTTCCCTTCAAGAAGCCTTCGCTAAGGCTGTTCTTGTGGAATTGGCAAAGGGATATTTGGAAGCCCATAGAGGGCTATGGTGAAAAAGGAAATATCTTCCGTTCAAAACTCGAAAGAAGCTTTCTGAGAAACTGCTCTGTGTTCTGTTAATTCATCTCACAGAGTTACATCTTTCCCTTCAAGAAGCCTTTGGCTAAGGCTGTTCTTGTTGGATTGGCAAAGGGATATTTGGAAGCCCATAGTGGGCTATGGTGAAAAAGGGAATATCTGCCGTTCAAAACTGGAAAGAAGCTTTCTGGGAAACTGCTCTGTGTTCTGTTAATTCATATCACAGAGTTACATCTTTCCCTTCAAGAAGCCTTTCGCTAAGGCTGTACTTGAGGAATTGGCAAAGGGATATTTGGAAGCCCATAGAGGGCTATGGTTAAAAAGGAAATATCTTCCGTTCAAAACTGGAAAGAAGCTTTCTGAGAAACTGCTCTGTGTTGTGTTAATTCATCTCACAGAGTTACATCGTTCCCTTCAAGAAGCCTTTCGCTAAGGCTGTTCTTGTGGAATTGGCAAAGGGATATTTGGAAGCCCATAGAGGGCTATGGAGAAAAAGCAAATATCTTCCTTTCAAAACTGGAAACAAGCTTTCTGAGAAACTGCTCTGTGTTCTGTTAATTCATCTCACAGAGTTACATCTTTCCCTTCAAGAAGCCTTTCGCTAAGGCTGTTCTTGTGGAATTGGCAAAGGGATATTTGGAAGCCCATAGAGGGCTATGGTGAAAAAGGAAATATCTTCCGTTCAAAACTGGAAAGAAGCTTTCTGAGAAACTGCTCTGTGTTTTGTTAATGCATCTCACAGAGTTACATCTTTCCCTTCAAGAAGCCTTTCGCTAAGGCTGTTCTTGTGGAATTGGCAAAGGGATATTTGGAAGCCCATAGAGGGCTATGGAGAACAATAAAATATCTTCCGTTCACAACTGGAAAGAAGCTTTCTGAGAAACTGCTCTGTGTTCTGTTAATTCATCTCACAGAGTTACATCTTTCCCTTCAAGAAGCCTTCCGCTAAGGCTGTACTTGTGGAATTGGCAAAGGGATATTTGGAACCCCTAGAGGGCTATGGTGAAAAAGGAAATATCTTCCGTTCAAAACTGGAAAGAAGCTTTCTGAGAAACTGCTCTGTGTTGTGTTAATTCATCTCACAGAGTTACATCGTTCCCTTCAAGAAGCCTTTCGCTAAGGCTGTTCTTGTGGAATTGGCAAAGGGATATTTGGAAGCCCGTAGAGGGCTATGGAGAAAAAGCAAATATCTTCCCTTCAAAACTGGAAACAAGCTTTCTGGGAAACTGCTCTGTGTTCTGTTAATTCACCTCACAGAGTTACATCTTTCCCTTCAAGAAGCCTTTCGCTAAGGCTGTTCTTGTGGGATTGGCAAAGGGATATTTGGAAGCCCATTGAGGGCTATGGTGAAAAAGGAACTATCTTCCGTTCAAAACTCGAAAGAAGCTTTCTGAGAAACTGCTCTGTGTTCTTTTAATTCATCTCACAGAGTTACATCTTTCCCTTCAAGAAGCCTTTGGCTAAGGCTGTTCTTGTGGAATTGGCAAAGGGATATTTGGAAGCCCATAGTGGGCTATGGTGAAAAAGGGAATATCTGCCGTTCAAAACTGGAAAGAAGCTTTCTGAGAAACTGCTCTGTGTTCTGTTAATTCATCTCACAGAGTTACATCTTTCCCTTCAAGAAGCCTTTCGGTAAGGCTGTTCTTGTGGAATTGGCAAAGGGATATTTTGAAGCCCATAGAGGGCTATGGTGAAAAAGGAAATATCTTCCGTTCAAAACTGGAAAGAAGCTTTCTGAGAAACTGCTCTGTGTTGTGTTAATTCATCTCACAGAGTTACATCGTTCAATTCAAGAAGCCTTTCGCTAAGGCTGTTCTTGTCCAATTGGCAAAGGGATATTTGGAAGCCCATAGAGGGCTATGGAGAAAAAGCAAATATCTTCCGTTCAAAACTGGAAACAAGCTTTCTGAGAAACTGCTCTGTGTTCTGTTAATTCATCTCACAGAGTTACATCTTTCCCTTCAAGAAGACTTTCGCTAAGGCTGTTCTTGTGGAATTGGCAAAGGGATATTTGGAAGCCCATAGAGGGCTATGGTGAAAAAGGAAATATCTTCCGTTCAAAACTGGAAAGAAGCTTTCTGAGAAACTGCTCTGTGTTCTGTTAATTCATCTCACAGAGTTACATCTTTCCCTTCAAGAAGCCTTTCGCTAAGGCTGTTCTTGTGGAATTGGCAATGGGATATTTGGAAGCCCATAGAGGGCTATGGTGAAAAAGGAAATATCTTCCGTTCAAAACTGGAAAGAAGCTTTCTGAGAAACTGCTCTGTGTTCTGTTAATTCATCTCACAGAGTTACATCTTTCCCTTCAAGAAGCCTTTCGCTAAGGCTGTTCTTGTGGAATTGGCAAAGGGATATTTGGTAGCAAATAGAGGGCTATGGTGAAAAAGGGAATATCTGCCGTTCAAAACTGGAAAGAAGCTTTCTGAGAAACTGCTCTGTGTTCCGTAAATTCATCTCACAGAGTTACATCTTTCCCTTCTAGAAGTCTTTCGCTAAGGCTGTTCTTGTGGAATTGGCAAAGGGATATTTGGAAGCCCATATAGGGCTATGGTGAAAAAGGAAATATCTTCCGTTCAAAACTCGAAAGAAGCTTTCTGAGAAACTGCTCTGTGTTCTGTTAATTCATCTCACAGAGTTACATCTTTCCCTTCAAGAAGCCTTTCGCTAAGGCTGTTCTTGTGGAATTGGCTAAGGGATATTTGGAAGCCCATAGAGGGCTATGGAGAGAAAGCAAATGTCTTCCGTTCAAAACTGGAAACAAGCTTTCTGAGAAACTGCTCTGTGTTCTGTTAATTCATCTCACAGAGTTACATCTTTCCATTCTAGAAGCCTTTCGCTAAGGCTGTTCTTGTGGAATTTGCAAAGGGATATTTGGAAGCCCATAGAGGGCTATGGTGAAAAAGGAAATATCTTCCGTTCAAAACTGGAAAGAAGCTTTCTGAGAAACTGCTCTGTGTTCTGTTAATTCATCTCACAGAGTTACATCTTTCCCTTCAAGAAGCCTTTCGCTAAGGCTGTTCTTGTGGAATTTGCAAAGGGATATTTGGAAGCCCATAGAGAGCTATGGTGAAAAAGGAAATATCTTCCGTTCAAAACTCGAAAGAAGCTTTCTGAGAAACTGCTCTGTGTTCTGTTAATTCATCTCACAGAGTTACATCTCTCCCTTCAAGAAGCCTTTCGCTAAGGCTGTTCTTGTGGAATTGGCAAAGGGATATTTTGAAGCCCCTAGAGGGCTATGGGCAAAAAGGAAATATCTTCCGTTCAAAACTGGAAAGAAACTTTCTGAGAAACTGCTCTGTGTTCTGTTAATTCATCTCACAGAGTTAAATCTTTCCCTTCAAGAAGCCTTTCGCTAAGGCTGTTCTTGTGGAATTGGCAAAGGGATATTTGGAAGCCCGTAGAGGGCTATGGAGAAAAAGCAAATATCTTCCCTTCAAAACTTTAAACAATCTTTCTGGGAAACTGCTCTGTGTTCTGTTAATTCATCTCACAGAGTTACATCTTTCCCTTCAAGAAGCCTTTCGCTAAGGCTGTTCTTGTGGAATTGGCAAAGGGATATTTGGAAGCCCATAGAGGGCTATGGTGAAAAAGGAAATATCTTCCGTTCAAAACTGGAAAGAAGCTTTCTGAGAAACTGCTCTGTGTTCTGTTAATTCATCTCACAGAGTTACATCTTTCCCTTCAAGAAGCCTTTCGCTAAGGCTGTTCTTGTGGAATTGGCAAAGGGATATTTGGAAGCCCATAGAGGGCTATGGTGAAAAATGAAATATCTTCCGTTCAAAACTGGAAAGAAGCTTTCTGAGAAACTGCTCTGTGTTCTGTTAATTCATCTCACAGAGTTACATCTTTCCCTTCAAGAAGCCTTTCGCTAAGGCTGTTCTTGTGGAATTGGCAAAGGGATATTTGGAAGCCCATAGAGGGCTATGGTGAAAAAGGAACTATCTTCCGTTCAAAACTCGAAAGAAGCTTTCTGAGAAACTGCTCTGTGTTCTGTTAATTCATCTCACAGAGTTACATCTTTCCCTTCAAGAAGCCTTTCGCTAAGGCTGTTCTTGTGGAATTGGCAAAGGGATATTTGGAAGCCCATAGTGGGCTATGGTGAAAAAGGGAATATCTGCCGTTCAAAACTGGAAAGAAGCTTTCTGAGAAACTGCTCTGTGTTCTGTTAATTCATCTCACAGAGTTACATCTTTCCCTTCAAGAAGCCTTTCGCTAAGGCTGTTCTTGTGGAATTGGCAAAGGGATATTTGGAAGCCCGTAGAGGGCTATGGAGAAAAAGCAAATATCTTCCCTTCAAAACTGGAAACAAGCTTTCTGGGAAACTGCTCTGTGTTCTCTTAATTCATCTCACAGAGTTACATCTTTCCCTTCAAGAAGCCTTTCGCTAAGGCTGTTCTTGTGGGATTGGCAAAGGGATATTTGGAAGCCCATAGAGGGCTATGGTGAAAAAGGAACTATCTTCCGTTCAAAACTCGAAAGAAGCTTTCTGAGAAACTGCTCTGTGTTCTTTTAATTCATCTCACAGAGTTACATCTTTCCCTTCAAGAAGCCTTTGGCTAAGGCTGTTCTTGTGGAATTGGCAAAGGGATATTTGGAAGCCCATAGTGGGCTATGGTGAAAAAGGGAATATCTGCCGTTCAAAACTGGAAAGAAGCTTTCTGAGAAACTGCTCTGTGTTCTGTTAATTCATCTCACAGAGTTACATCTTTCCCTTCAAGAAGCCTTTCGGTAAGGCTGTTCTTGTGGAATTGGCAAAGGGATATTTTGAAGCCCATAGAGGGCTATGGTGAAAAAGGAAATATCTTCCGTTCAAAACTGGAAAGAAGCTTTCTGAGAAACTGCTCTGTGTTGTGTTAATTCATCTCACAGAGTTACATCGTTCAATTCAAGAAGCCTTTCGCTAAGGCTGTTCTTGTCCAATTGGCAAAGGGATATTTGGAAGCCCATAGAGGGCTATGGAGAAAAAGCAAATATCTTCCGTTCAAAACTGGAAACAAGCTTTCTGAGAAACTGCTCTGTGTTCTGTTAATTCATCTCACAGAGTTACATCTTTCCCTTCAAGAAGACTTTCGCTAAGGCTGTTCTTGTGGAATTGGCAAAGGGATATTTGGAAGCCCATAGAGGGCTATGGTGAAAAAGGAAATATCTTCCGTTCAAAACTGGAAAGAAGCTTTCTGAGAAACTGCTCTGTGTTCTGTTAATTCATCTCACAGAGTTACATCTTTCCCTTCAAGAAGCCTTTCGCTAAGGCTGTTCTTGTGGAATTGGCAATGGGATATTTGGAAGCCCATAGAGGGCTATGGTGAAAAAGGAAATATCTTCCGTTCAAAACTGGAAAGAAGCTTTCTGAGAAACTGCTCTGTGTTCTGTTAATTCATCTCACAGAGCTACATCTTTCCCTTCAAGAAGCCTTTCGCTAAGGCTGTTCTTGTGGAATTGGCAAAGGGATATTTGGTAGCAAATAGAGGGCTATGGTGAAAAAGGGAATATCTGCCGTTCAAAACTGGAAAGAAGCTTTCTGAGAAACTGCTCTGTGTTCCGTAAATTCATCTCACAGAGTTACATCTTTCCCTTCTAGAAGTCTTTCGCTAAGGCTGTTCTTGTGGAATTGGCAAAGGGATATTTGGAAGCCCATATAGGGCTATGGTGAAAAAGGAAATATCTTCCGTTCAAAACTCGAAAGAAGCTTTCTGAGAAACTGCTCTGTGTTCTGTTAATTCATCTCACAGAGTTACATCTTTCCCTTCAAGAAGCCTTTCGCTAAGGCTGTTCTTGTGGAATTGGCTAAGGGATATTTGGAAGCCCATAGAGGGCTATGGAGAGAAAGCAAATGTCTTCCGTTCAAAACTGGAAACAAGCTTTCTGAGAAACTGCTCTGTGTTCTGTTAATTCATCTCACAGAGTTACATCTTTCCATTCTAGAAGCCTTTCGCTAAGGCTGTTCTTGTGGAATTTGCAAAGGGATATTTGGAAGCCCATAGAGGGCTATGGTGAAAAAGGAAATATCTTCCGTTCAAAACTGGAAAGAAGCTTTCTGAGAAACTGCTCTGTGTTCTGTTAATTCATCTCACAGAGTTACATCTTTCCCTTCAAGAAGCCTTTCGCTAAGGCTGTTCTTGTGGAATTTGCAAAGGGATATTTGGAAGCCCATAGAGAGCTATGGTGAAAAAGGAAATATCTTCCGTTCAAAACTCGAAAGAAGCTTTCTGAGAAACTGCTCTGTGTTCTGTTAATTCATCTCACAGAGTTACATCTTTCCCTTCAAGAAGCCTTTCGCTAAGGCTGTTCTTGTGGAATTGGCAAAGGGATATTTGGTAGCCCATAGAGGGCTATGGTGAAAAAGGGAATATCTGCCGTTCAAAACTGGAAAGAAGCTTTCTGAGAAACTGCTCTGTGTTCCGTTAATTCATCTCACAGAGTTACATCTTTCCCTTCTAGAAGTCTTTCGCTAAGGCTGTTCTTGTGGAATTGGCAAAGGGATATTTGGAAGCCCATATAGGGCTATGGTGAAAAAGGAAATATCTTCCGTTCAAAACTCGAAAGAAGCTTTCTGAGAAACTCCTCTGTGTTCTGTTAATTCATCTCACAGAGTTACATCTTTCCCTTCAAGAAGCCTTTCGCTAAGGCTGTTCTTGTGGAATTGGCAAAGGGATATTTGGAAGCCCATGGTGGGCTATGGAGAAAAAGAAAATGTCTTCCGTTCAAAACTGGAAACAAGCTTTCTGAGAAACTGCTCTGTGTTCTGTTAATTCATCTCACAGAGTTACATATTTCCCTTCAAGAAGCCTTTCGCTAAGGCTGTTCTTGTGGAATTGGCAAAGGGATATTTGGAAGCCCCTAGAGGGCTATGGTGAAAAAGGAAATATCTTCCGTTCAAAACTGGAAAGAAGCTTTCTGAGAAACTGCTCTGTGTTCTGTTAATTCATCTCACAGAGTTACATCTTTCCCTTCAAGAAGCCTTTCGCTAAGGCTGTTCTTGTGGAATTTGCAAAGGGATATTTGGAAGCCCATAGAGAGCTATGGTGAAAAAGGAAATATCTTCCGTTCAAAACTCGAAAGAAGCTTTCTGAGAAACTGCTCTGTGTTCTGTTAATTCATCTCACAGAGTTACATCTTTCCCTTCAAGAAGCCTTTCGCTAAGGCTGTTCTTGTGGAATTGGCAAAAGGATATTTTGAAGCCCCTAGAGGGCTACGGGCAAAAAGGAAATATCTTCCGTTCAAAACTGGAAAGAAGCTTTCTGAGAAACTGCTCTGTGTTCTGTTAATTCATCTCCCAGAGTTACATCTTTCCCTTCAAGAAGCCTTTCGCTAAGGCTGTTCTTGTGGAATTGGCAAAGGGATATTTGGAAGCCCATAGAGGGCTATGGAGAAAAAGCAAATATCTTCCGTTCAAAACTGGAAAGAAGCTTTCTGAGAAACTGCTCTGTGTTCTGTTTATTCATCTCACAGAGTTACATCTTTCCCTTCAAGAAGCCTTTCGCTAAGGCTGTTCTTGTGGAATTGGCAAAGGGATATTTGGAAGCCCATAGAGGGCTATGGTGAAAAAGGAAATATCTTCCGTTCAAAACTGGAAAGAAGCTTTCTGAGAAACTGCTCTGTGTTCTGTTAATTCATCTCACAGAGTTACATCTTTCCCTTCAAGAAGCCTTTCGCTAAGGCTGTTCTTGTGGAATTGGCAAAGGGATATTTGGAAGCCCATAGAGGGCGATGGTGAAAAAGGAAATATCTTCCGTTCAAAACTGGAAAGAAGCTTTCTGAGAAACTGCTCTGTGTTCTGTTAATGCATCTCACAGAGTTACATCTTTCCCTTCAAGAAGCCTTTCGCTAAGGCTGTTCTTGTGGAATTGGCAAAGGGATATTTGGAAGCCCATAGAGGGCTATGGTGAAAAAGGGAATATCTGCCGTTCAAAACTGGAAATAAGCTTTCTGAGAAACTGCTCTGTGTTCCGTTAATTCATCTCACAGAGTTACATCTTTCCCTTCTAGAAGCCTTTCGCTAAGGCTGTTCTTGTGGAATTGGCAAAGGGATATTTGGAAGCCCATATAGGGCTATGGTGAAAAAGGAAATATCTTCCGTTCAAAACTCGAAAGAAGCTTTCTGAGAAACTGCTCTGTGTTCTGTTAATTCATCTCACAGAGTTACATCTTTCCCTTCTAGAAGCCTTTCGCTAAGGCTGTTCTTGTGGAATTGGCAAAGGGATATTTGGAAGCCCATAGAGGGCTATGGAGAAAAAGCAAATGTCTTCCGTTCAAAACTGGAAACAAGCTTTCTGAGAAACTGCTCTGTGTTCTGCTAATTCATCTCCCAGAGTTACATCTTTCCCTTCAAGAAGCCTTTCGCTAAGGCTGTTCTTGTGGAATTGGCAAAGGGATATTTGGAAGCCCATAGAGGGCTATGGTGAAAAAGGAAATATCTTCCGTTCAAAACTGGAAAGAATCTTTCTGAGAAAGTGCTCTGTGTTCTGTTAATTCATCTCACAGAGTTACATCTTTCCCTTCAAGAAGCCTTTCGCTAAGGCTGTTCTTGTGGAATTGGCAAAGGGATATTTGGAAGCCCATACAGGGCTATGGTGAAAAAGGGAATATCTGCCGTTCAACACTGGAAAGAAGCTTTCTGAGAAACTGCTCTGTGTTCCGTTAATTCATCTCACAGAGTTACATCTTTCCCTTCTAGAAGCCTTTCGCTAAGGCTGTACTTGTGGAATTGGCAAAGGGATATTTGGAAGCCCATATAGGGCTATGGTGAAAAAGGAAATATCTTCCGTTCAAAACTCGAAAGAAGCTTTCTGAGAAACTGCTCTGTGTTCTGTTAATTCATCTCACAGAGTTACATCTTTCCCTTCTAGAAGCCTTTCGCTAAGGCTGTTCTTGTGGAATTGGCAAAGGGATATTTGGAAGCCCATAGAGGGCTATGGAGAAAAAGCAAATGTCTTCCGTTCAAAACTGGAAACAAGCATTCTGAGAAACTGCTCTGTGTTCTGTTAATTCATCTCACAGAGTTACATCTTTCCATTCAAGAAGCCTTTCGCTAAGGCTGTTCTTGTGGAATTTGCAAAGGGATATTTGGAAGCCCCTAGAGGGCTATGGTGAAAAAGGAAATATCTTCGGTTCAAAACTGGAAAGAAGCTTTCTGAGAAACTGCTCTGTGTTCTGTTATTTCATCTCACAGAGTTACATCTTTCCCTTCAAGAATCCTTTCGCTAAGGCTGTTCTTGTGGAATTGGCAAAGGGATATTTTGAAGCCCATAGAGGGCTATGGTGAAAAAGGAAATATCTTCCGTTCAAAACTCGAAAGAAGCTTTCTGAGAAACTGCTCTGTGTTCTGTTAATTCATCTCACAGAGTTACATCTTTCCCTTCAAGAAGCCTTTCGCTAAGGCTGTTCTTGTGGAATTGGCAAAGGGATATTTGGAAGCCCATAGAGGGCTATGGTGAAAAAGGGAATATCTGCCGTTCAAAGCTGGAAATAAGCTTTCTGAGAAACTGCTCTGTGTTCCGTTAATTCATCTCACAGAGTTACATCTTTCCCTTCTAGAAGCCTTTCGCTAAGGCTGTTCTTGTGGAATTGGCAAAGGGATATTTGGAAGCCCATAGAGGGCTATGGTGAAAAAGTAAATATCTTCCGTTCAAAACTCGAAAGAAGCTTTCTGAGAAACTGCTCTGTGTTCTGTTAATTCATCTCACAGAGTTACATCTTTCCCTTCAAGAAGCCTTTCGCTAAGGCTGTTCTTGTGGAATTGGTAAGGGGATATTTGGAAGCCCATAGTGGGCTATGGAGAAAAAGCAAATGTCTTCCGTTCAAAACTGGAAACAAGCTTTCTGAGAAACTGCTCTGTGTTCTGTTAATTCATCTCACAGAGTTACATCTTTCCCTTCAAGAAGCCTTTCGCTAAGGCTGTTCTTGTGGAATTGGCAAAGGGATATTTGGAAGCCCATAGAGGGCTATGGTGAAAAAGGAAATATCTTCCGTTCAAAACTGGAAAGAAGCTTTCTGAGAATCTGCTCTGTGTTCTGTTAATTCATCTCACAGAGTTACATCTTTCCCTTCAAGAAGCCTTTCGCTAAGGCTGTTCTTGTGGAATTGGCAAAGGGATATTTGGAAGCCCATAGAGAGCTATGGTGAAAAAGGAAATATCTTCCGTTCAAAACTCGAAAGAAGCTTTCTGAGAAACTGCTCTGTGTTCTGTTAATTCATCTCCCAGAGTTACATCTTTCCCTTCAAGAAGCCTTTCGCTAAGGCTGTTCTTGTGGAATTGGCAAAGGGATATTTTGAAGCCCCTAGAGGGCTATGGGCAAAAAGGAAATATCTTCCGTTCAAAACTGGAAAGAAGCTTTCTGAGAAACTGCTCTGTGTTCTGTTAATTCATCTCACAGAGTTACATCTTTCCCTTCAAGAAGCCTTTCGCTAAGGCTGTTCTTGTGGAATTGGCAAAGGGATATTTGGAAGCCCTTAGAGGGCTATGGAGAAAACGAAATATCTTCCGTTTAAAACTGGAAAGAAGCTTTCTGAGAAACTGCTCTGTGTTCTGTTAATTCATCTCCCAGAGTTACATCTTTCCCTTCGAGAAGCCTTTCGCTAAGGCTGTTCTTGTGGAATTGGCAAAGGGATATTTGGAAGCCCATAGAGGGCTATGGTGAAAAAGGAAATATCTTCCGTTCAAAACTCGAAAGAAGCTTTCTGAGAAACTGCTCTGTGTTCTGTTAATTCATCTCACAGAGTTACATCTTTCCCTTCAAGAAGCCTTTCGCTAAGGCTGTTCTTGTGGAATTGGCAAAGGGATATTTGGAAGCCCATAGAGGACTATGGGCAAAAATGAAATATCTTCCGTTCAAAACTGGAAAGAAGCTTTCTGAGAAACTGCTCTCTGTTCTGTTAATTCATCTCACAGAGTTACATCTTTCCCTTCAAGAAGCCTTTCGCTAAGGCTGTTCTTGTGGAATTGGCAAAGGGATATTTGGAAGCCCATAGAGGGCTACGGTGAAAAAGGAAATATCTTCCGTTCAAAACTGGAAAGAAGCTTTCTGAGAAACTGCTCTGTGTTATGTTAATTCATCTCACAGAATTACATCTTTCCCTTCAAGAAGCCTTTGGCTAAGGCTGTTCTTGTGGAATTGTCAAAGGGATATTTGGAAGCCCATAGAGGGCTATGGAGTAAAAGCAAATATCTTCCGTTCAAAATTGGAAACAAGCTTTCTGAGAAACTGCTCTGTGTTCTGTTAATTCATCTCACAGAGTTACATCTTTCCCTTCTAGAAGCCTTTCGCTAAGGCTGTTCTTGTGGAATTGGCAAAGGGATATTTGGAAGCCCATGGAGGGCTACGGAGAAAAGGCAAATATCTTCCGTTCAAAACTCGAAAGAAGCTTTCTGAGAAACTGCTCTGTGTTCTGTTAATTAATCTCACAGAGTTACATCTTTCCCTTCAAGAAGCCTTTCGCTAAGGCTGTTCTTTTGGAATTGGCAAAGGGATATTTGGAAGCCCATAGAGGGCTATGGTGAAAAAGGAAATATCTTCCATTCAAAACTCGAAAGAAGCTTTCTGAGAAACTGCTCTGTGTTCTGTTAATTCATATCACAGAGTTACATCTTTCCCTTCAAGAAACCTTTCGCTAAGGCTGTTGTTGTGGAATTGGCAAAGGGATATTTCGAAACCCTTAGAGGGCTATGGAGAAAACGCAAGATCTTCCGTCCAAAACTGGAAACAATCTTTCTGAGAAACTGCTCTGTGTTCTGTTAATTCATCTTACAGAGTTACATCTTTCCCTTCAAGAAGCCTTTCGCTAAGGCTGTTCTTGTGCAATTCGCAAAGGGATATTTGGAAGCCCTTAGAGGGCTATGGAGAAAAAGCAAACATCTTCCGTTCAAAACTGGAAAGAAGCTTTCTGAGAAACTGCTCTGTGTTCTGTTACTTCATCTCACAGAGTTACATCTTTCCCTTCAAGAAGCCTTTCGCTAAAGCTGTGCTTGTGGAATGGGCAAAGGCATATTTGGAAGCCCATAGAGGGCTATGGAGAACAAGAAAATATCTTCCGTTCAAAACTGGAAAGAAGCTTTCTGAGAAACTGCTCTGTGTTCTGTTAATTCATCTCACAGAGTTACATCTTTCCCTTCAACAAGCCTTTCGCTAAGGCTGTTCTTGTGGAATTGGCAAAGGGATATTTGGAAGCCCATAGAGGGCTATGGGCAAAAAGGAAATATCTTCCGTTCAAAACTGGAAAGAAGCTTTCTGAGAAACTGCTCTGTGTTCTGTTAATTCATCTCCCAGAGTTACATCTTTCCCTTCAAGAAGCCTTTCGCTAAGGCTGTTCTTGTGGAATTGGCAAAGGGATATTTGGAAGCCCATAGAGGGCTATGGTGAAAAAGGAAATGTCTTCCGTTCAATCCTGGAAGGAAGCTTTCTGAGAAACTACTCTGTGTTCTGTTAATGCATCTCACAGAGTTACATCTTTCCCTTCAAGAAGCCTTTCGCTAAGGCTGTTCTTGTGGAATTGGCAAAGGGATATTTGGAAGCCCATAGAGGGCTATGGGCAAAAATGAAATATCTTCCGTTCAAAACTGGAAAGAAGCTTTCTGAGAAACTGCTCTGTGTTCTGTGAATTCATCTCCCAGAGTTACATCTTTCCCTTCAAGAAGCCTTTCGCTAAGGCTGTTCTTGTGGAGTTGGCAAAGGGATATTTGGAAGCCCATAGAGGGCTATTTTGAAAAAGGAAATATCTTCCGTTCAAAACTGGAAAGAAGATTTCTGAGAAACTGCTCTCTGTTCTGTTAATTCATCTCACAGAGTTACATCTTTCCCTTCAAGAAGCCTTTCGCTAAGGCTGTTCTTGTGGAATTGGCAAAGGGATATTTGGAAGCCCATAGAGGGCTATGGTGAAAAAGGAAATATCTTCCGTTCAAAACTGGAAAGAAGCTTTCTGAGAAACTGCTCTGTGTTCTGTTAATTCATCTCACAGAGTTACATCTTTCCCTCCAAGAAGCATTTCGCTAAGGCGGTTCTTGTGGAATTGTCAAAGGGATATTTGCAAGCCCATAGAGGGCTATGGAGAAAAAGCAAATATCTTCCGTTCAAAACTGGAAACAAGCTTTCTGAGAAACTGCTCTGTGTTCTGTTAATTCATCTCACAGAGTTACATCTTTCCCTTCAAGAAGCCTTTCGCTAAGGCTGTTCTTGTGGAATTGGCAAAGGGATATTTGGAAGCCCATAGAGGGCTACGGAGAAAAAGCCAATATCTTCCGTTCAAAACTCGTAAGAAGCTTTCTGAGAAAATGCTCTGTGTTCTGTTAATTCATCTCACAGAGTTACATCTTTCCCTTCAAGAAGCCTTTCGCTAAGGCTGTTCTTGTGGAATTGGCAAATGGATATTTGGAAGCCCATAGAGGGCTATGGTGAAAAAGGAAATATCTTCCGTTCAAAACTCGAAAGAAGCTTTCTGAGAAACTGCTCTGTGTTCTGTTAATTCATCTCCCAGAATTACATCTTTCCCTCCAAGAAGCCTTTCGCTAAGGCTGTTCTTGTGGAATTGGCAAAGGGATATTTGGAAGCCCTTAGAGGGCTATGGAGAAAACGCAATATCTTCCGTTCAAAACTGGAAACAAGCTTTCTGAGAAACTGCTCTGTGTTCTCTTAATTCATCTCACAGAGTTACATCTTTCCCTTCAAGAAGCCTTTCGCTAAGGCTGTTCTTGTGGAATTCGCAAAGGGATATTTGTAAGCCCTTAGAGGGCTATGGAGAAAAAGCAAATATCTTCCGTCCAAAACTGGAAAGAAGCTTTCTGAAAAACTGCTCTGTGTTCTGTTACTTCATCTCACAGAGTTACATCTTTCCCTTCAAGAAGCCTTTCGCTAAAGCTGTGCTTGTGGAATTGGCAAAGGGATATTTGGAACCCCTAGAGGGCTATGGAGAACAAGAAAATATCTTTCATTCAAAACTGGAAAGAAGCTTTCTGAGAAACTGCTCTGTGTTCTGTTAATTTATCTCACAGAGTTACATCTTTCCCTTCAGGAAGCCTTTCGCTAAGGCTGTTCTTGTGGAATTGGCAAAGGGATATTTGGAAGCCCATAGAGGGCTATGGGCAAAAAGGAAATATCTTCCGTTCAAAACTGGAAAGAAGCTTTCTGAGAAACTGCTCTGTGTTCTGTTAATTCATCTCCCAGAGTTACATCTTTCCCTTCACGAAGCCTTTCGCTAAGGCTGTTCTTGTGGAATTGGCAAAGGGATATTTGGAAGCCCATAGAGGGCTATGGTGAAAAAGGAAATATCTTCCGTTCAAAACTGGAAAGAAGCGTTCTGAGAAACTGCTCTGTGTTCTGTTAATTCATCTCACAGATTTACATCTTTCCCTTCAAGAAGCCTTTCGCTAAGGCTGTTCTTGTGGAATTGGCAAAGGGATATTTGGAAGCCCATAGAGGGCTATGGGCCAAAATTAAATATCTTTCGTTCAAAACTGGAAAGAAGCTTTCTGAGAAACTGCTCTGTGTTCTGTTAATTCATCTCACAGAGTTACATCTTTCCCTTCAAGAAGCCTTTCGCTAAGGCTGTTCTTGTGGAATTGGCAAAGGGATATTTGAAAGCCCATAGAGGGCTATGGTGAAAAAGGAAATATCTTCCGTTCAAAACTGGAAAGAAGCTTTCTGAGAAACTGCTCTGTGTTCTGTTAATTCATCTCCCAGAGTTACATCTTTCCCTTCAAGAAGCCTTTCGCTAAGGCTGTTCTTGTGGAATTGGCAAAGGGATATTTGGAAGCCATAGAGGGCTATGGTGAAAAAGGAAATATCTACTATTCAAAACTGGAAAGAAGCTTTCTGAGAAACTGCTCTGTGTTCTGTTAATTCATCTCACAGAGTTACATCTTTCCCTTCAAGAAGCCTTTCGCTAAGGCTGTTCTTGTGGAATTGGCAAAGAGATATTTGGAAGCCAATAGAGGGCTATGGTGAAAAAGGAAATATCTTCCGTTCAAAACTGGAAAGAAGCTTTCTGAGAAACTGCTCTGTGTTCTGTTAATTCATCTCACAGAGTTACATCTTTCCCTTCAAGAAGCGTTTCGCTAAGGCTGTTCTTGTGGAATTGGCAATGGGATATTTGGAAGCCCACAGGGGGCTATGGAGAAAAAGCAAATACCTTCCGTTCAAAACTGGAAACAAGCTTTCTGAGAAACTGCTCTGTGTTCTGTTAATTCATCTCACAGAGTTACATCTTTCCCTTCAAGAAGCCTTTCGCTAAGGCTGTTCTTGTGGAATTGGCAAAGGGATATTTGGAAGCCCTTAGAGGGCTATGGAGAAAAAGCAAATATCTTCCGTTCAAAACTGGAAACAAGCTTTCTGAGAAACTGCTCTGTGTTCTGTTAATTCATCTCACAGAGTTGCATCTTTCCCTTCAAGAAGCCTTTCGCTAAAGCTGTGCTTGTGGAATTGGCAAAGGGATATTTGGAAGCCAATAGAGGGCTATGGAGAACAAGAAATTATCTTCCGTTCAAAACTGGAAAGAAGCTTTCTGAGAAACTGCTCTGTGTTCTGTTAATTCATCTCACAGAGTTACATCTTTCCCTTCAAGAAGCCTTTCGCTAAGGCTGTTCTTGTGGAATTGGCAAAGGGATATTTGGAAGCCCATAGAGGGCTATGGTGAAAAAGGAAATATCTTCCGTTCAATCCAGGAAAGAAGCTTTCTGAGAAACTGCTCTGTGTTCTGTTAATTCATCTCACAGAGTTACATCTTTCCCTTCAAGAAGCCTTTCGCTAAGGCTGTTCTTGTGGAATTGGCAAAGGGATATTTGGAAGCCCATAGAGGGCTATGGGCAAAAATGAAATATCTTCCGTTCAAAACTGGAGAGAAGCTTTCTGAGAAACTGCTCTGTGTTCTGTTAATTCATCTCCCAGAGTTACATCTTTCCCTTCAAGAAGCCTTTCGCTAAGGCTGTTCTTGTGGAATTGGCAAAGGGATATTTGGAAGCCCATAGAGGGCTATCGTGAAAAAGGAAATATCTTCCGTTCAAAACTGGAAAGAAGATTTCTGAGAAACTGCTCTGTGTTCTGTTAATTCATCTCACAGAGTTACATCTTTCCCTTCAAGAAGCCTTTCGCTAAGGCTGTTCTTGTGGAATTGGCAAAGGGATATTTGGAAGCCCATAGAGGGCTATGGAGAAAAAGCAAATATCTTCCGTTCAAAACTGGAAAGAAGCTTTCTGAGAAACTGCTCTGTGCTCTGTTAATTCATCTCACAGAGTTACATCTTTCCCTTCATGAAGCCTTTCGCTAAAGCTGTGCTTGTGGAATTGGCAAAGGGATATTTGGAAGCCCATAGAGGGCTATGGAGAACAAGAAAATATCTTCCGTTCAAAACTGGAAAGAAGCTTTCTGAGAAACTGCTCTGTGTTCTGTTAATTCATCTCACAGAGTTACATCTTTCCCTTCAAGTAGCCTTTCTCTAAGGCTGTTCTTGTGGAATTGGCAAAGGGATATTTGGAAGCCCTTAGAGGGCTATGGAGAAAAAGAAAATATCTTCCGTTCAAAACTGGAAAGAAGCTTTCTGAGAAACTGCTCTGTGTTCTGTTAATTTATCTCACAGAGTTACATCGTTCCCTTCAAGAAGCCTTTGGCTAAAGCTGTGCTTGTGGAATTGGCAAAGGGATATTTGGAAGCCCATAGAGGGCTATGGAGAAAAAGAAAATATCTTCCGTTCACAACTGGAAAGAAGCTTTCTGAGAAACTGCTCTGTGTTCTGTTAATTCATCTCACAGAGTTACATCTTTCACTTCAAGAAGCCTTTCGCTAAGGCTGTTCTTGTGGAATTGGCAAAGGGATATTTGGAAGCCCATAGAGGGCTATGGAGAAAAAGCAAGTATCTTCCGTTCAAAACTGGAAAGAAGCTTTCTGAGAAACTGCTCTGTGTTCTGTTAATTCATCTCCCAGAGTTACATCTTTCCCTTCAAGAAGCCTTTCGCTAAGGCTGTTCTTGTGGAATTGGCAAAGGGATATTTGGAAGCCCATAGAGGGCTATTTTGAAAAAGGAAATATCTTCCGTTCAAAACTGAAAAGAAGCTTTCTGAGAAACTGCTCTGTGTTCTGTTAATTCATCTCACAGAGTTGCATCTTTCCCTTCAAGAAGCCTTTCGCTAAGGCTGTTCTTGTGGAATTGGCAAAGGGATATTTGGAAGCCCATAGAGGGCTATGGTGAAAAAGGAAATATATTCCGTTCAAAACTGGAAAGAAGCTTTCTGAGAAACTGCTCTGTTTTCTGTTAATTCATCTCACAGAGTTACATCTTTCCCTTCAAGAAGCCTTTCGCTAAGGCTGTTCTTGTGGAATTGGCAAAGGGATATTTGGAAGCCCATAGAGGGCTATGGGCAAAAAGGAAATATCTTCCGTTCAAAACTGGAAAGAAGCTTTCTGAGAAACTGCTCTGTGTTCTGTTAATTCATCTCCCAGAGTTACATCTTTCCCTTCAAGAAGCCTTTCGCTAAGGCTGTTCTTGTGGAATTGGCAAAAGGATATTTGGAAGCCCATAGAGGGCTATGGAGAAAAAGCAAATATCTTCCGTTCAAAACTGGAAAGAAGCTTTCTGAGAAACTGCTCTGTGTTCTGTTAATTCATCTCACAGAGTTACATCTTTCCCTTCAAGTAGCCTTTCTCTAAGGCTGTTCTTGTGGAATTGGCAAAGGGATATTTGGAAGCCCTTAGAGGGCTATGGAGAAAAAGCAAATAACTTCCGTTCAAAACTGGAAAGAAGCTTTCTGAGAAACTGCTCTGTGTTCTGTTAATTCATCTCACAGAGTTACATCGTTCCCTTCAAGAAGCCTTTGGCAAAAGCTGTGCTTGTGGAATTGGCAAAGGGATATTTGGACGCCCATAGGGTGCTATGGAGAAAAAGAAAATATCTTCCGTTCAAAACTGGAAAGAAGCTTTCTGAGAAACTGCTCTGTGTTCTGTTAATTCATCTCACAGAGTTACGTCTTTCCCTTCAAGAAGCCTTTCGCTAAGGCTGTTCTTGTGGAATTGGCAAAGGGATATTTGGAAGCCCTTAGAGGGCTATGGAGAAAGAGCAAATATCTTCCGTTCAAAACTGGAAAGAAGCTTTCTGAGAAACTGCTCTGTGTTCTGTTAATTCATCTCACAGAGTTACATCTTTCCCTTCAAGAAGCCTTTCGCTAAAGCTGTGCTTGTGGAATTGGCAAAGGGATATTTGGAAGCCAATAGAGGGCTATGGAGAACAAGAAATTATCTTCCGTTCAAAACTGGAAAGAAGCTTTCTGAGAAACTGGTCTGTGTTGTGTTAATTCATCTCACAGAGTTACATCTTTCCCTTCAAGAAACCTTTCGCTAAGGCTGTTCTTGTGGAATTGGCAAAGGGATATTTGGAAGCCCATAGAGGGCTATGGTGAAAAAGGAAATATCTTCCGTTCAAAACTGGAAAGAAGCTTTCTGAGAAACTGCTCTGTGTTCTGTTAATTCATCTCACAGAGTTACACCTATCCCTTCAAGAAGCCTTTCGCTAAGTCTGTTCTTGTGGAATTTGCAAAGGGATATTTGGAAGCCCATAGAGAGCTATGGTGAAAAAGGAAATATCTTCCGTTCAAAACTGGGAAGAAGCTTTCTGAGAAACTGCTCTGTGTTCTGTTAATTCATCTCACAGAGTTACATCTTTCCCTTCAAGAAGCCATTCGCTAAGTCTGTTCTTGTGGAATTGGCAAAGTGATATTTGGAAGCCCATAGAGGGCTATGGTGAAAAAGGAAATATCTTCCGTACAAAACTGGAAAGAAACTTTCTGAGAAACTGCTCTGTGTTGTGTTAATTCATCTCACAGAGTTACATCTTTCCGTTCAAGAAACCTTTCGCTAAGGCTGTTCTTGTGGAATTGGCAAAGGGATATTTGGAAGCCCATAGAGGGCTATGGTGAAAAAGGAAATATCTTCCGTTCAAAACTGGAAAGAAGCTTTCTGAGAAACTGCTCTGTGTTCTGTTAATTCATCTCACAGAGTTACATCTTTCCCTTCAAGAAGCCTTTCGCTAAGGCTGTTCTTGTGGAATTGGCAAAGGGATATTTGGAAGCCCTTAGAGGGCTATGGAGAAAACGCAATATCTTCCGTTCAAAACTGGAAACAAACTTTCTGAGAAACTGCTCCGTGTTCTGTTAATTCATCTCACAGAGTTACATCTTTCCCTTCAAGAAGCCTTTCGCTAAGGCTGTTCTTGTGGAATTCGCAAAGGAATATTTGGAAGCCCTTAGAGGGCAATGGAGAAAAAGCAAATATCTTCCGTTCAAAACTGGAAACAAGCTTTCTGAGAAACTGCTCTGTGTTCTGTTACTTCATCTCACAGAGTTACATCTTTCCCTTCAAAAAGCCTTTCGCTAAAGCTGTGCTTGTGGAATTGGCAAAGGGATATTTGGAAGCCTATAGAGGGCTATGGAGAACAAGAAAACATCTTCCGTTCAAAACTGTAAAGAAGCTTTCTGAGAAACTGCTCTGTGTTCTGTTAATTCATCTCACAGAGTTACATCTTTCCCTTCAAGAAGCCTTTCGCTAAGGCTGTTCTTGTGGAATTGGCAAAGGGATATTTGGAAGCCCATAGAGGGCTATGGTGAAAAAGGAAATATCTTCCGTTCAAAACTGGAAAGAAGCTTTCTGAGAAACTGCTCTGTGTTCTGTTAATTCATCTCACAGAGTTACATCTTTCCCTTCAAGAAGCCTTTTGCTAAGGCTGTTCTTGTGGAATTGGCAAAGGGATATTTGGAAGCCCATAGAGGGCTATGGAGAACAAGAAAATATCTTCCGTTCACAACTGGAAAGAAGCTTTCTGAGAAACTGTTCTGTGTTCTGTTAATTCATCTCACAGAGTTACATCTTTCCCTTCAAGAAGCCTTCCGCTAAGGCTGTACTTGTGGAATTGGCAAAGGGATATTTGGAAGCCCATAGAGGGCTATGGTGAAAAAGGAAATATCTTCCGTTCAAAACTGGAAAGAAGCTTTCTGAGAAACTGCTCTGTGTTGTGTTAATTCATCTCACAGAGTTACATCGTTCCCTTCAAGAAGCCTTTCGCTAAGGCTGTTCTTGTGGAATTGGCAAAGGGATATTTGGAAGCCCGTAGAGGGCTATGGAGAAAAAGCAAATATCTTCCCTTCAAAACTGGAAACAAGCTTTCTGGGAAAGTGCTCTGTGTTCTGTTAATTCATCTCACAGAGTTACATCTTTCCCTTCAAGAAGCCTTTCGCTAAGGCTGTTCTTATGGAATTGGCAAAGGGATATTTGGAAGCCCATAGAGGGCTATGGTGAAAAAGGAACTATCTTCCGTTCAAAACTCGAAAGAAGCTTTCTGAGAAACTGCTCTGTGTTCTGTTAATTCATCTCACAGAGTTACATCTTTCCCTTCAAGAAGCCTTTCGCTAAGGCTGTTCTTGTGGAATTGGCAAAGGGATATTTGGAAGCCCATAGAGAGCTATGGTGAAAAATTAAATATCTTCCGTTCAAAACTGGAAAGAAGCTTTCTGAGAAACTGCTCTGTGTTCTGTTAATTCATCTCACAGAGTTACATCTTTCCCTTCAAGAAGCCTTTCGCTAAGGCTGTTCTTGTGGAATTGGCAAAGGGATATTTGGAAGCCCATAGAGGGCTATGGTGAAAAAGGAAATATCTTCCGTTCAAAACTCGAAAGAAGCTTTCTGAGAAACTGCTCTGTGTTCTGTTAATTCATCTCACAGAGTTACATCTTTCCCTTCAAGAAGCCTTTGGCTAAGGCTCTTCTTGTGGAATTGGCAAAGGGATATTTGGAAGCCCATAGAGGGCTATCGTGAAAAAGCAATATCTGCCGTTCAAAACTGGAAAGAAGCTTTCTGAGAAACTGCTCTGTGTTCTGTTAATTCATCTCACAGAGTTACATCTTTCCCTTCAAGAAGCCTTTCGCTAAGGCTGTTCTTGTGGAATTGGCAAAGGGATATTTGGAAGCCCATAGAGGGCTATGGTGAAAAAGGAAATATCTTCCGTTCAAAACTGGAAAGAAGCTTTCTGAGAAACTGCTCTGTGTTGTGTTAATTCATCTCACAGAGTTACATCGTTCCCTTCAAGAAGCCTTTCGCTAAGGCTGTTCTTGTGGAATTGGCAAAGGGATATTTGGAAGCCCATAGAGGGCTATGGTGAAAAAGGAAATATCTTCCGTTCAAAACTGGAAAGAAGCTTTCTGAGAAACTGCTCTGTGTTGTGTTAATTCATCTCACAGAGTTACATCGTTCCCTTCAAGAAGCCTTTCGCTAAGGCTGTTCTTGTGGAATTGGCAAAGGGATATTTGGAAGCCCATAGAGGGCTATGGAGAAAAAGCAAATATCTTCCGTTCAAAACTGGAAAGAAGCTTTCTGAGAAACTGCTCTGTGGTCTGTTAATTCATCTCACAGAGTTACATCTTTCCCTTCAAGAAGCCTTTCGCTAAGGCTGTTCTTGTGGAATTGGCAAAGGGATATTTGGAAGCCCGTAGAGGGCTATGGAGAAAAAGCAAATATCTTCCCTTCAAAACTTTAAACAATCTTTCTGGGAAACTGCTCTGTGTTCTGTTAATTCATCTCACAGAGTTACATCTTTCCCTTCAAGAAGCCTTTCGCTAAGGCTGTTCTTGTGGAATTGGCAAAGGGATATTTGGAAGCCCATAGAGGGCTATGGTGAAAAAGGAAATATCTTCCGTTCAAAACTGGAAAGAAGCTTTCTGAGAAACTGCTCTGTGTTCTGTTAATTCATCTCACAGAGTTACATCTTTCCCTTCAAGAAGCCTTTCGCTAAGGCTGTTCTTGTGGAATTGGCAAAGGGATATTTGGAAGCCCATAGAGAGCTATGGTGAAAAATGAAATATCTTCCGTTCAAAACTGGAAAGAAGCTTTCTGAGAAACTGCTCTGTGTTCTGTTAATTCATCTCACAGAGTTACATCTTTCCCTTCAAGAAGCCTTTCGCTAAGGCTGTTCTTGTGGAATTGGCAAAGGGATATTTGGAAGCCCATAGAGGGCTATGGTGAAAAAGGAACTACCTTCCGTTCAAAACTCGAAAGAAGCTTTCTGAGAAACTGCTCTGTGTTCTGTTAATTCATCTCACAGAGTTACATCTTTCCCTTCAAGAAGCCTTTGGCTAAGGCTGTTCTTGTGGAATTGGCAAAGGGATATTTGGAAGCCCATAGTGGGCTATGGTGAAAAAGGGAATATCTGCCGTTCAAAACTGGAAAGAAGCTTTCTGAGAAACTGCTCTGTGTTCTGTTAATTCATCTCACAGAGTTACATCTTTCCCTTCAAGAAGCCTTTCGCTAAGGCTGTTCTTATGGAATTGGCAAAGGGATATTTTGAAGCCCATAGAGGGCTATGGTGAAAAAGGAAATATCTTCCGTTCAAAACTGGAAAGAAGCTTTCTGAGAAACTGCTCTGTGTTGTGTTAATTCATCTCACAGAGTTACATCGTTCCCTTCAAGAAGCCTTTCGCTAAGGCTGTTCTTGTGGAATTGGCAAAGGGATATTTGGAAGCCCATAGAGGGCTATGGAGAAAAAGCAAATATCTTCCGTTCAAAACTGGAAACAAGCTTTCTGCGAAACTGCTCTGTGTTCTGTTAATTCATCTCACAGAGTTACATCTTTCCCTTCAAGAAGACTTTCGCTAAGGCTGTTCTTGTGGAATTGGCAAAGGGATATTTGGAAGCCCATAGAGGGCTATGGTGAAAAAGGAAATATCTTCCGTTCAAAACTGGAAAGAAGCTTTCTGAGAAACTGCTCTGTGTTCTGTTACTTCATCTCACAGAGTTACATCTTTCCCTTCAAAAAGCCTTTCGCTAAAGCTGTGCTTGTGGAATTGGCAAAGGGATATTTGGAAGCCCATAGAGGGCTATGGAGAACAAGAAAACATCTTCCGTTCAAAACTGTAAAGAAGCTTTCTGAGAAACTGCTCTGTGTTCTGTTAATTCATCTCACAGAGTTACATCTTTCCCTTCAGGAAGCCTTTCGCTAAGGCTGTTCTTGTGGAATTGGCAAAGGGATATTTGGAAGCCCATAGAGGGCTATGGTGAAAAAGGAAATATCTTCCGTTCAAAACTGGAAAGAAGCTTTCTGAGAAACTGCTCTGTGTTCTGTTAATTCATCTCACAGAGTTACATCTTTCCCTTCAAGAAGCCTTTCGCTAAGGCTGTTCTTGTGGAATTGGCAAAGGGATATTTGGAAGCCCATAGAGGGCTATGGAGAAAAAGCAAATATCTTCCGTTCAAAACTGGAAAGAAGCTTTCTGAGAAACTGCTCTGTGGTCTGTTAATTCATCTCACAGAGTTACATCTTTCCCTTCAAGAAGCCTTTCGCTAAGGCTGTTCTTGTGGAATTGGCAAAGGGATATTTGGAAGCCCGTAGAGGGCTATGGAGAAAAAGCAAATATCTTCCCTTCAAAACTTTAAACAATCTTTCTGGGAAACTGCTCTGTGTTCTGTTAATTCATCTCACAGAGTTACATCTTTCCCTTCAAGAAGCCTTTCGCTAAGGCTGTTCTTGTGGAATTGGCAAAGGGATATTTGGAAGCCCATAGAGGGCTACGGTGAAAAAGGAAATATCTTCCGTTCAAAACTGGAAAGAAGCTTTCTGAGAAACTGCTCTGTGTTCTGTTAATTCATCTCACAGAGTTACATCTTTCCCTTCAAGAAGCCTTTCGCTAAGGCTGTTCTTGTGGAATTGGCAAAGGGATATTTGGAAGCCCATAGAGAGCTATGGTGAAAAATGAAATATCTTCCGTTCAAAACTGGAAAGAAGCTTTCTGAGAAACTGCTCTGTGTTCTGTTAATTCATCTCACAGAGTTACATCTTTCCCTTCAAGAAGCCTTTCGCTAATGCTGTTCTTGTGGAATTGGCAAAGGGATATTTGGAAGCCCATAGAGGGCTATGGTGAAAAAGGAACTATCTTCCGTTCAAAACTCGAAAGAAGCTTTCTGAGAAACTGCTCTGTGTTCTGTTAATTCATCTCACAGAGTTACATCTTTCCCTTCAAGAAGCCTTTGGCTAAGGCTGTTCTTGTGGAATTGGCAAAGGGATATTTGGAAGCCCATAGTGGGCTATGGTGAAAAAGGGAATATCTGCCGTTCAAAACTGGAAAGAAGCTTTCTGAGAAACTGCTCTGTGTTCTGTTAATTCATCTCACAGAGTTACATCTTTCCCTTCAAGAAGCCTTTCGCTAAGGCTGTTCTTGTGGAATTGGCAAAGGGATATTTTGAAGCCCATAGCGTGCTATGGTGAAAAAGGAAATATCTTCCATTCAAAACTGGAAAGAAGCTTTCTGAGAAACTGCTCTGTGTTGTGTTAATTCATCTCACAGAGTTACATCGTTCCCTTCAAGAAGCCTTTCGCTAAGGCTGTTCTTGTGGAATTGGCCAAGGGATATTTGGAAGCCCATAGAGGGCTATGGAGAAAAAGCAAATATCTTCCGTTCAAAACTGGAAACAAGCTTTCTGAGAAACTGCTCTGTGTTCTGTTAATTCATCTCCCAGAGTTACATCTTTCCCTTCAAGAAGACTTTCGCTAAGGCTGTTCTTGTGGAATTGGCAAAGGGATATTTGGAAGCCCATAGAGGGCTATGGTGAAAAAGGAAATATCTTCCGTTCAAAACTGGAAAGAAGGTTTCTGAGAAACTGCTCTGTGTTCTGTTACTTCATCTCACAGAGTTACATCTTTCCCTTCAAAAAGCCTTTCGATAAAGCTGTGCTTGTGGAATTGGCAAAGGGATATTTGGAAGCCCATAGAGGGCTATGGAGAACAAGAAAACATCTTCCGTTCAAAACTGTAAAGAAGCTTTCTGAGAAACTGCTCTGTGTTCTGTTAATTCATCTCACAGAGTTACATCTTTCCCTTCAGGAAGCCTTTCGCTAAGGCTGTTTTTGTGGAATTGGCAAAGGGATATTTGGAAGCCCATAGAGGGCTATGGTGAAAAAGGAAATATCTTCCGTTCAAAATTGGAAAGAAGCTTTCTGAGAAACTGCTCTGTGTTCTGTTAATTCATCTCACAGAGTTACATCTTTCCCTTCAAGAAGCCTTTCGCTAAGGCTGTTCTTGTGGAATTGGCAAAGGGATATTTGGAAGCCCATAGAGGGCTATGGAGAACAAGAAAATATCTTCCGTTCACAACTGGAAAGAAGCTTTCTGAGAAACTGCTCTGTGTTCTGTTAATTCATCTCACAGAGTTACATCTTTCCCTTCAAGAAGCCTTTCGCTAAGGCTGTTCTTGTGGAATTGGCAAAGGGATATTTTGAAGCCCCTAGAGGGCTATGGGCAAAAAGGAAATATCTTCCGTTCAAAACTGGAAAGAAGCTTTCTGAGAAACCGCTCTGTGTTCTGTTAATTCATCTCACAGAGTTACATCTTTACCTTCAAGAAGCCTTTCGCTAAGGCTGTTCTTGTGGAATTGGCAAAGGGATATTTGGAAGCCCGTAGAGGGCTATGGAGAAAAAGCAAATATCTTCCCTTCAAAACTTTAAACAATCTTTCCGGGAAACTGCTCTGTGTTCTGTTAATTCATCTCACAGAGTTACATCTTTCCCTTCAAGAAGCCTTTGGCTAAGGCTGTTCTTGTGGAATTGGCAAAGGGATATTTGGAAGCCCATAGAGGGCTATGGTGAAAAAGGAAATATCTTCCGTTCAAAACTGGAAAGAAGCTTTCTGAGAAACTGCTCTGTGTTGTGTTAATTCATCTCACAGAGTTACATCGTTCCCTTCAAGAAGCCTTTCGCTAAGGCTGTTCTTGTGGAATTGGCAAAGGGATATTTGGAAGCCCATAGAGGGCTATGGTGAAAAAGGAAATATCTTCCGTTCAAAACTGGAAAGAAGCTTTCTGAGAAACTGCTCTGTGTTGTGTTAATTCATCTCACAGAGTTACATCGTTCCCTTCAAGAAGCCTTTCGCTAAGGCTGTTCTTGTGGAATTGGCAAAGGGATATTTGGAAGCCCATAGAGGGCTATGGAGAAAAAGCAAATATCTTCCGTTCAAAACTGGAAAGAAGCTTTCTGAGAAACTGCTCTGTGGTCTGTTAATTCATCTCACAGAGTTACATCTTTCCCTTCAAGAAGCCTTTCGCTAAGGCTGTTCTTGTGGAATTGGCAAAGGGATATTTGGAAGCCCGTAGAGGGCTATGGAGAAAAAGCAAATATCTTCCCTTCAAAACTTTAAACAATCTTTCTGGGAAACTGCTCTGTGTTCTGTTAATTCATCTCACAGAGTTACATCTTTCCCTTCAAGAAGCCTTTCGCTAAGGCTGTTCTTGTGGAATTGGCAAAGGGATATTTGGAAGCCCATAGAGGGCTATGGTGAAAAAGGAAATATCTTCCGTTCAAAACTGGAAAGAAGCTTTCTGAGAAACTGCTCTGTGTTCTGTTAATTCATCTCACAGAGTTACATCTTTCCCTTCAAGAAGCCTTTCGCTAAGGCTGTTCTTGTGGAATTGGCAAAGGGATATTTGGAAGCCCATAGAGAGCTATGGTGAAAAATGAAATATATTCCGTTCAAAACTGGAAAGAAGCTTTCTGAGAAACTGCTCTGTGTTCTGTTAATTCATCTCACAGAGTTACATCTTTCCCTTCAAGAAGCCTTTCGCTAAGGCTGTTCTTGTGGAATTGGCAAAGGGATATTTGGAAGCCCATAGAGGGCTATGGTGAAAAAGGAACTATCTTCCGTTCAAAACTCGAAAGAAGCTTTCTGAGAAACTGCTCTGTGTTCTGTTAATTCATCTCACAGAGTTACATCTTTCCCTTCAAGAAGCCTTTGGCTAAGGCTGTTCTTGTGGAATTGGCAAAGGGATATTTGGAAGCCCATAGTGGGCTATGGTGAAAAAGGGAATATCTGCCGTTCAAAACTGGAAAGAAGCTTTCTGAGAAACTGCTCTGTGTTCTGTTAATTCATCTCACAGAGTTACATCTTTCCCTTCAAGAAGCCTTTCGCTAAGGCTGTTCTTGTGGAATTGGCAAAGGGATATTTTGAAGCCCATAGAGGGCTATGGTGAAAAAGGAAATATCTTCCGTTCAAAACTGGAAAGAAGCTTTCTGAGAAACTGCTCTGTGTTGTGTTAATTCATCTCACAGAGTTACATCGTTCCCTTCAAGAAGCCTTTCGCTAAGGCTGTTCTTGTGGAATTGGCAAAGGGATATTTGGAAGCCCATAGAGGGCTATGGAGAAAAAGCAAATATCTTCCGTTCAAAACTGGAAACAAGCTTTCTGCGAAACTGCTCTGTGTTCTGTTAATTCATCTCACAGAGTTACATCTTTCCCTTCAAGAAGCCTTTCGCTAAGGCTGTTCTTGTGGAATTGGCAAAGGGATATTTGGAAGCCCATAGAGGGCTATGGTGAAAAAGGAAATATCTTCCGTTCAAAACTGGAAAGAAGCTTTCTGAGAAACTGCTCTGTGTTCTGTTACTTCATCTCACAGAGTTACATCTTTCCCTTCAAAAAGCCTTTCGCTAAAGCTGTGCTTGTGGAATTGGCAAAGGGATATTTGGAAGCCCATAGAGGGCTATGGAGAACAAGAAAACATCTTCCGTTCAAAACTGTAAAGAAGCTTTCTGAGAAACTGCTCTGTGTTCTGTTAATTCATCTCACAGAGTTACATCTTTCCCTTCAGGAAGCCTTTCGCTAAGGCTGTTCTTGTGGAATTGGCAAAGGGATATTTGGAAGCCCATAGAGGGCTATGGTGAAAAAGGAAATATCTTCCGTTCAAAACTGGAAAGAAGCTTTCTGAGAAACTGCTCTGTGTTCTGTTAATTCATCTCACAGAGTTACATCTTTCCCTTCAAGAAGCCTTTCGCTAAGGCTGTTCTTGTGGAATTGGCAAAGGGATATTTGGAAGCCCATAGAGGGCTATGGAGAAAAAGCAAATATCTTCCGTTCAAAACTGGAAAGAAGCTTTCTGAGAAACTGCTCTGTGGTCTGTTAATTCATCTCACAGAGTTACATCTTTCCCTTCAAGAAGCCTTTCGCTAAGGCTGTTCTTGTGGAATTGGCAAAGGGATATTTGGAAGCCCGTAGAGGGCTATGGAGAAAAAGCAAATATCTTCCCTTCAAAACTTTAAACAATCTTTCTGGGAAACTGCTCTGTGTTCTGTTAATTCATCTCACAGAGTTACATCTTTCCCTTCAAGAAGCCTTTCGCTAAGGCTGTTCTTGTGGAATTGGCAAAGGGATATTTGGAAGCCCATAGAGGGCTACGGTGAAAAAGGAAATATCTTCCGTTCAAAACTGGAAAGAAGCTTTCTGAGAAACTGCTCTGTGTTCTGTTAATTCATCTCACAGAGTTACATCTTTCCCTTCAAGAAGCCTTTCGCTAAGGCTGTTCTTGTGGAATTGGCAAAGGGATATTTGGAAGCCCATAGAGAGCTATGGTGAAAAATGAAATATCTTCCGTTCAAAACTGGAAAGAAGCTTTCTGAGAAACTGCTCTGTGTTCTGTTAATTCATCTCACAGAGTTACATCTTTCCCTTCAAGAAGCCTTTCGCTAATGCTGTTCTTGTGGAATTGGCAAAGGGATATTTGGAAGCCCATAGAGGGCTATGGTGAAAAAGGAACTATCTTCCGTTCAAAACTCGAAAGAAGCTTTCTGAGAAACTGCTCTGTGTTCTGTTAATTCATCTCACAGAGTTACATCTTTCCCTTCAGAAGCCTTTGGCTAAGGCTGTTCTTGTGGAATTGGCAAAGGGATATTTGGAAGCCCATAGTGGGCTATGGTGAAAAAGGGAATATCTGCCGTTCAAAACTGGAAAGAAGCTTTCTGAGAAACTGCTCTGTGTTCTGTTAATTCATCTCACAGAGTTACATCTTTCCCTTCAAGAAGCCTTTCGCTAAGGCTGTTCTTGTGGAATTGGCAAAGGGATATTTTGAAGCCCATAGAGGGCTATGGTGAAAAAGGAAATATCTTCCATTCAAAACTGGAAAGAAGCTTTCTGAGAAACTGCTCTGTGTTGTGTTAATTCATCTCACAGAGTTACATCGTTCCCTTCAAGAAGCCTTTCGCTAAGGCTGTTCTTGTGGAATTGGCCAAGGGATATTTGGAAGCCCATAGAGGGCTATGGAGAAAAAGCAAATATCTTCCGTTCAAAACTGGAAACAAGCTTTCTGAGAAACTGCTCTGTGTTCTGTTAATTCATCTCCCAGAGTTACATCTTTCCCTTCAAGAAGACTTTCGCTAAGGCTGTTCTTGTGGAATTGGCAAAGGGATATTTGGAAGCCCATAGAGGGCTATGGTGAAAAAGGAAATATCTTCCGTTCAAAACTGGAAAGAAGGTTTCTGAGAAACTGCTCTGTGTTCTGTTACTTCATCTCACAGAGTTACATCTTTCCCTTCAAAAAGCCTTTCGCTAAAGCTGTGCTTGTGGAATTGGCAAAGGGATATTTGGAAGCCCATAGAGGGCTATGGAGAACAAGAAAACATCTTCCGTTCAAAACTGTAAAGAAGCTTTCTGAGAAACTGCTCTGTGTTCTGTTAATTCATCTCACAGAGTTACATCTTTCCCTTCAGGAAGCCTTTCGCTAAGGCTGTTCTTGTGGAATTGGCAAAGGGATATTTGGAAGCCCATAGAGGGCTATGGTGAAAAAGGAAATATCTTCCGTTCAAAATTGGAAAGAAGCTTTCTGAGAAACTGCTCTGTGTTCTGTTAATTCATCTCACAGAGTTACATCTTTCCCTTCAAGAAGCCTTTCGCTAAGGCTGTTCTTGTGGAATTGGCAAAGGGATATTTGGAAGCCCATAGAGGGCTATTGAGAACAAGAAAATATCTTCCGTTCACAACTGGAAAGAAGCTTTCTGAGAAACTGCTCTGTGTTCTGTTAATTCATCTCACAGAGTTACATCTTTCCCTTCAAGAAGCCTTTCGCTAAGGCTGTTCTTGTGGAATTGGCAAAGGGATATTTTGAAGCCCCTAGAGGGCTATGGGAAAAAAGGAAATATCTTCCGTTCAAAACTGGAAAGAAGCTTTCTGAGAAACCGCTCTGTGTTCTGTTAATTCATCTCACAGAGTTACATCTTTCCCTTCAAGAAGCCTTTCGCTAAGGCTGTTCTTGTGGAATTGGCAAAGGGATATTTGGAAGCCCGTAGAGGGCTATGGAGAAAAAGCAAATATCTTCCCTTCAAAACTTTAAACAATCTTTCCGGGAAACTGCTCTGTGTTCTGTTAATTCATCTCACAGAGTTACATCTTTCCCTTCAAGAAGCCTTTGGCTAAGGCTGTTCTTGTGGAATTGGCAAAGGGATATTTGGAAGCCCATAGAGGGCTATGGTGAAAAAGGAAATATCTTCCGTTCAAAACTGGAAAGAAGCTTTCTGAGAAACTGCTCTGTGTTCTGTTAATTCATCTCACAGAGTTACATCTTTCCCTTCAAGAAGCCTTTCGCTAAGGCTGTTCTTGTGGAATTGGCAAAGGGATATTTGGAAGCCCATAGAGAGCTATGGTGAAAAATGAAATATCTTCCGTTCAAAACTGGAAAGAAGCTTTCTGAGAAACTGCTCTGTGTTCTGTTAATTCATCTCACAGAGTTACATCTTTCCCTTCAAGAAGCCTTTCGCTAAGGCTGTTCTTGTGGAATTGGCAAAGGGATATTTGGAAGCCCATAGAGGGCTATGGTGAAAAAGGAACTATCTTCCGTTTAAAACTCGAAAGAAGCTTTCTGAGAAACTGCTCTGTGTTCTGTTAATTCATCTCACAGAGTTACATCTTTCCCTTCAAGAAGCCTTTGGCTAAGGCTGTTCTTGTGGAATTGGCAAAGGGATATTTGGAAGCCCATAGTGGGCTATGGTGAAAAAGGGAATAGCTGCCGTTCAAAACTGGAAAGAAGCTTTCTGAGAAACTGCTCTGTGTTCTGTTAATTCATCTCACAGAGTTACATCTTTCCCTTCAAGAAGACTTTCGCTAAGGCTGTTCTTGTGGAATTGGCAAAGGGATATTTTGAAGCCCCTAGAGGGCTATGGAGAACAAGAAAACATCTTCCGTTCAAAACTGTAAAGAAGCTTTCTGAGAAACTGCTCTGTGTTCTGTTAATTCATCTCACAGAGTTACATCTTTCCCTTCAGGAAGCCTTTCGCTAAGGCTGTTCTTGTGGAATTGGCAAAGGGATATTTGGAAGCCCATAGAGGGCTATGGTGAAAAAGGAAATATCTTCCGTTCAAAACTGGAAAGAAGCTTTCTGAGAAACTGCTCTGTGTTCTGTTAATTCATCTCACAGAGTTACATCTTTCCCTTCAAGAAGCCTTTCGCTAAGGCTGTTCTTGTGGAATTGGCAAAGGGATATTTGGAAGCCCATAGAGGGCTATGGAGAACAAGAAAATACCTTCCGTTCACAACTGGAAAGAAGCTTTCTGAGAAACTGCTCTGTGTTCTGTTAATTCATCTCACAGAGTTACATCTTTCCCTTCAAGAAGCCTTCCGCTAAGGCTGTACTTGTGGAATTGGCAAAGGGATATTTGGAAGCCCATAGAGGGCTAAGGTGAAAAAGGAAATATCTTCCGTTCAAAACTGGAAAGAAGCTTTCTGAGAAACTGCTCTGTGTTGTGTTAATTCATCTCACAGAGTTACATCGTTCCCTTCAAGAAGCCTTTCGCTAAGGCTGTTCTTGTGGAATTGGCAAAGGGTTATTTGGAAGCCCGTAGAGGGCTATGGAGAAAAAGCAAATATCTTCCCTTCAAAACTGGAAACAAGCTTTCTGGGAAACTGCTCTGTGTTCTGTTAATTCATCTCACAGAGTTACATCTTTTCCTTCAAGAAGCCTTTCGCTAAGGCTGTTCTTGTGGAATTGGCAAAGGGATATTTGGAAGCCCATAGATGGCTATGGTGAAAAAGGAAATATCTTCCGTTCAAAACTGGAAAGAAGCTTTCTGAGAAACTGCTCTGTGTTCTGTTAATTCATCTCACAGAGTTACATCTTTCCCTTCAAGAAGCCTTTCGCTAAGGCTGTTCTTGTGGAATTGGCAAAGGGATATTTGGAAGCCCATAGAGAGCTATGGTGAAAAATGAAATATCTTCCGTTCAAAACTGGAAAGAAGCTTTCTGAGAAACTGCTCTGTGTTCTGTTAATTCATCTCACAGAGTTACATCTTTCCCTTCAAGAAGCCTTTCGCTAAGGCTGTTCTTGTGGAATTGGCAAAGGGATATTTGGAAGCCCATAGAGGGCTATGGTGAAAAAGGAAATATCTTCCGTTCAAAACTCGAAAGAAGCTTTCTGAGAAACTGCTCTGTGTTCTGTTAATTCATCTCACAGAGTTACATCTTTCCCTTCAAGAAGCCTTTGGCTAAGTCTCTTCTTGTGGAATTGGCAAAGGGATATTTGGAAGCCCATAGAGGGCTATCGTGAAAAAGGGAATATCTGCCGTTCAAAACTGGAAAGAAGCTTTCTGAGAAACTGCTCTGTGTTCTGTTAATTCATCTCACAGAGTTACATCTTTCCCTTCAAGAAGCCTTTCGCTAAGGCTGTTCTTGTGGAATTGGCAAAGGGATATTTGGAAGCCCATAGAGGGCTATGGTGAAAAAGGAAATATCTTCCGTTCAAAACTGGAAAGAAGCTTTCTGAGAAACTGCTCTGTGTTCTGTTAATTCATCTCACAGAGTTACATCTTTCCCTTCAAGAAGCCTTTCGCTAAGGCTGTTCTTGTGGAATTGGCAAAGGGATATTTGGAAGCCCATAGAGAGCTATGGTGAAAAATGAAATATCTTCCGTTCAAAACTGGAAAGAAGCTTTCTGAGAAACTGCTCTGTGTTCTGTTAATTCATCTCACAGAGTTACATCTTTCCCTTCAAGAAGCCTTTCGCTAAGGCTGTTCTTGTGGAATTGGCAAAGGGATATTTGGAAGCCCATAGAGGGCTATGGTGAAAAAGGAACTATCTTCCGTTTAAAACTCGAAAGAAGCTTTCTGAGAAACTGCTCTGTGTTCTGTTAATTCATCTCACAGAGTTACATCTTTCCCTTCAAGAAGCCTTTGGCTAAGGCTGTTCTTGTGGAATTGGCAAAGGGATATTTGGAAGCCCATAGTGGGCTATGGTGAAAAAGGGAATAGCTGCCGTTCAAAACTGGAAAGAAGCTTTCTGAGAAACTGCTCTGTGTTCTGTTAATTCATCTCACAGAGTTACATCTTTCCCTTCAAGAAGCCTTTCGCTAAGGCTGTTCTTGTGGAATTGGCAAAGGGATATTTTGAAGCCCATAGAGGGCTATGGTGAAAAAGGAAATATCTTCCGTTCAAAACTGGAAAGAAGCTTTCTGAGAAACTGCTCTGTGTTGTGTTAATTCATCTCACAGAGTTACATCGTTCCCTTCAAGAAGCCTTTCGCTAAGGCTGTTCTTGTGGAATTGGCAAAGGGATATTTGGAAGCCCATAGAGGGCTATGGAGAAAAAGCAAATATCTTCCGTTCAAAACTGGAAACAAGCTTTCTGAGAAACTGCTCTGTGTTCTGTTAATTCATCTCACAGAGTTACATCTTTCCCTTCAAGAAGACTTTCGCTAAGGCTGTTCTTGTGGAATTGGCAAAGGGATATTTTGAAGCCCCTAGAGGGCTATGGAGAACAAGAAAACATCTTCCGTTCAAAACTGTAAAGAAGCTTTCTGAGAAACTGCTCTGTGTTCTGTTAATTCATCTCACAGAGTTACATCTTTCCCTTCAGGAAGCCTTTCGCTAAGGCTGTTCTTGTGGAATTGGCAAAGGGATATTTGGAAGCCCATAGAGGGCTATGGTGAAAAAGGAAATATCTTCCGTTCAAAACTGGAAAGAAGCTTTCTGAGAAACTGCTCTGTGTTCTGTTAATTCATCTCACAGTGTTACATCTTTCCCTTCAAGAAGCCTTTCGCTAAGGCTGTTCTTGTGGAATTGGCAAAGGGATATTTGGAAGCCCATAGAGGGCTATGGAGAACAAGAAAATACCTTCCGTTCACAACTGGAAAGAAGCTTTCTGAGAAACTGCTCTGTGTTCCGTTAATTCATCTCACAGAGTTACATCTTTCCCTTCTAGAAGCCTTTCGCTAAGGCTGTTCTTGTGGAATTGGCAAAGGGATATTTGGAAGCCCATATAGGGCTATGGTGAAAAAGGAAATATCTTCCGTTCAAAACTCGAAAGAAGCTTTCTGAGAAACTGCTCTGTGTTCTGTTAATTCATCTCACAGAGTTACATCTTTCCCTTCTAGAAGCCTTTCGCTAAGGCTGTTCTTGTGGAATTGGCAAAGGGATATTTGGAAGCCCATAGAGGGCTATGGAGAAAAAGCAAATGTCTTCCGTTCAAAACTGGAAACAAGCTTTCTGAGAAACTGCTCTGTGTTCTGTTAATTCATCTCACAGAGTTACATCTTTCCATTCAAGAAGCCTTTCGCTAAGGCTGTTCTTGTGGAATTTGCAAAGGGATATTTGGAAGCCCCTAGAGGGCTATGGTGAAAAAGGAAATATCTTCCGTTCAAAATTGGAAAGAAGCTTTCTGAGAAACTGCTCTGTGTTCTGTTAATTCATCTCACAGAGTTACATCTTTCCCTTCAAGAAGCCTTTCGCTAAGGCTGTTCTTGTGGAATTCGCAAAGGGATATTTGGAAGCCCCTAGAGGGCTATGGGCAAAAAGGAAATTTCTTCCGTTCAAAACTGGAAAGAAGCTTTCTGAGAAACTGCTCTGTGTTCTGTTAATTCATCTCCCAGAGTTACATCTTTCCCTGCAAGAAGCCTTTCGCTAAGGCTGTTCTTGTGGAATTGGCAAAGGGATATTTGGAAGCCCGTAGAGGGCTATGGAGAAAAAGCAAATATCTTCCCTTCAAAACTGGAAACAAGCTTTCTGGAAAACTGCTCTGTGTTCTGTTAATTCATCTCACAGAGTTACATCTTTCCCTTCAAGAAGCCTTTCGCTAAGGCTGTTCTTGTGGAATTGGCAAAGGGATATTTGGAAGCCCTTAGAGGGCTATGGTGAAAAAGGAAATATCTTCCGTTCAAAACTGGAAAGAAGCTTTCTGAGAAACTGCTCTGTGTTCTGTTAATTCATCTCACAGAGTTTCATCTTTCCCTTCAAGAAGACTTTTGCTAAGGCTGTTCTTGTGGAATTGGCAAAGGGATATTTGGAAGCCCATAGAGAGCTATGGTGAAAAATGAAATATCTTCCGTTCAAAACTGGAAAGAAGCTTTCTGAGAAACTGCTCTGTGTTCTGTTAATTCATCTCACAGAGTTACATCTTTCCCTTCAAGAAGCCTTTCGCTAAGGCTGTTCTTGTGGAATTGGCAAAGGGATATTTGGAAGCCCATAGAGGGCTATGGTGAAAAAGGAAATATCTTCCGTTCAAAACTCAAAAGAAGCTTTCTGAGAAACTGCTCTGTGTTCTGTTAATTCATCTCACAGAGTTACATCTTTCCCTTCAAGAAGCCTTTGGCTAAGGCTGTTCTTGTGGAATTGGCAAAGGGATATTTGGAAGCCCTTAGTGGGCTATGGTGAAAAAGGGAATATCTGCCGTTCAAAACTGGAAAGAAGCTTTCTGAGAAACTGCTCTGTGTTCTGTTAATTCATCTCACAGAGTTACATCTTTCCCTTCCAGAAGACTTTCGCTAAGGCTGTTCTTGTGGAATTGGCAAAGGGATATTTTGAAGCCCATAGAGGGCTATGGTTAAAAAGGAAATATCTTCCGTTCAAAACTGGAAAGAAGCTTTCTGAGAAACTGCTCTGTGTTGTGTTAATTCATCTCACAGAGTTACATCGTTCCCTTCAAGAAGCCTTTCGCTCAGGCTGTTCTTGTGGAATTGGCAAAGGGATATTTGGAAGCCCATAGAGGGCTATGGAGAAAAAGCAAATATCTTCCGTTCAAAACTGGAAAGAAGCTTTCTGAGAAACTGCTCTGTGTTCTGTTAATTCATCTCACAGAGTTATATCTTTCCCTTCAAGAAGCCTTTCGCTAAGGCTGTTCTTGTGGAATTGGCAAAGGGATATTTGGAAGCCCATAGAGGGCTATGGTGAAAAAGGAAATATCTTCCGTTCAAAACTGGAAAGAAGCTTTCTGAGAAACTGCTCTGTGTTCTGTTAATTCATCTCACAGAGTTACATCTTTCCCTTCAAGAAGCCTTTCGCTAAGGCTGTTCTTGTGGAATTGGCAAAGGGATATTTGGAAGCCCATAGAGGGCTATGGTGAAAAAGGAAATATCGTCCGTTCAAAACTGGAAAGAAGCTTTCTGAGAAACTGCTCTGTGTTCTGTTAATTCATCTCACAGAGTTACATCTTTCCCTTCAAGAAGCCTTTCGCTAAGGCTGTTCTTGTGGAATTGGCAATGGGATATTTGGAAGCCCATAGAGGGCTATGGTGAAAAAGGGAATATCTGCCGTTCAAAACTGGAAATAAGCTTTCTGAGAAACTGCTCTGTGTTCCGTTAATTCTTCTCACAGAGTTACATCTTTCCCTTCTAGAAGCCTTTCGCTAAGGCTGTTCTTGTGGAATTGGCAAAGGGATATTTGGAAGCCCATAGAGGGCTATGGTGAAAAAGGAAATATCTTCCGTTCAAAACTCGAAAGAAGCTTTCTGAGAAACTGCTCTGTGTTCTGTTAATTCATCTCACAGAGTTACATCTTTCCCTTCAAGAAGCCTTTCGCTAAGGCTGTTCTTGTGGAATTGGCAAGGGGATATTTGGAAGCCCATAGTGGGCTATGGAGAAAAAGCAAATGTCTTCCGTTCAAAACTGGAAACAAGCTTTCTGAGAAACTGCTCTGTGTTCTGTTAATTCATCTCACAGAGTTACATCTTTCCCTTCAAGAAGCCTTTCGCTAAGGCTGTTCTTGTGGAATTGGCAAAGGGATATTTGGAAGCCCATAGAGAGCTATTGTGAAAAAGGAAATATCTTCCGTTCAAAACTGGAAAGAAGCTTTCTGAGAAACTGCTCTGTGTTCTGTTAATTCATCTCACAGAGTTACATCTTTCCCTTCAAGAAGCCTTTCGCTAAGGCTGTTCTTGTGGAATTTGCAAAGGGATATTTGGAAGCCCATAGAGAGCTATGGTGAAAAAGGAAATATCTTCCGTTCAAATCTCGAAAGAAGCTTTCTGAGAAACTGCTCTGTGTTCTGTTAATTCATCTCCCAGAGTTACATCTTTCCCTTCAAGAAGCCTTTCGCTAAGGCTGTTCTTGTGGAATTGGCAAAGGGATATTTGGAAGCCCCTAGAGGGCTATGGGCAAAAAGGAAATATCTTCCGTTCAAAACTGGAAAGAAGCTTTCTGAGAAACGGCTCTGTGTTCTGTTAATTCATCTCCCAGAGTTACATCTTGCCCTTCAAGAAGCCTTTCGCTAAGGCTGTTCTTGTGGAATTGGCAAAGGGATATTTGGAAGCCCATAGAGGGCTATTTTGAAAAAGGAAATATCTTCCGTTCAAAACTGGAAAGAAGCTTTCTGAGAAACTGCTCTGTGTTCTGTTAATACATCTCACAGAGTTACATCGTTCCCTTCAAGAAGCCTTTCGCTAAGGCTGTTCTTGTGGAATTGTCAAAGGGATATTTGGAAGCCCAGAGAAGGCTATGGAGAAAAAGCAAATATCTTCCGTTCAAAACTGGAAACAAGCTTTCTGAGAAACTGCTCTGTGTTCTGTTAATTCATCTCACAGAGTTACATCTTTCCCTTCAAGAAGCCTTTCGCTAAGGCTGTTCTTGTGGAATTGGCAAAGTGATATTTGGAAGCCCATAGAGGGCTACGGAGAAAAAGCAAATATCTTCCGTTCAAAACTCGAAAGAAGCTTTCTGAGAAACTGCTCTGTGTTCTGTCAATTCATCTCACAGAGTTACATCTTTCCCTTCAAGAAGCCTTTCGCTAAGGCTGTTCTTGTGGAATTGGCAAAGGGATATTTGGAAGCCCATAGAGGGCTATGGTGAAAAAGGAAATATCTTCCGTTCAAAACTGGAAAGAAGCTTTCTGAGAAACTGCCCTGTGTTCTGTTAATTCATCTCCCAGAGTTACATCTTTCCCTTCAAGAAGCCTTTCGCTAAGGCTGTTCTTGTGGAATTGGCAAAGGGATATATGGAAGCCCATAGAGGACTATGGTGAAAAAGGAATTATCTTCCGTTCAAAACTGGAAAGAAGCTTTCTGAGAAACTGCTCTGTGTTCTGTTAATTCATCTCACAGAGTTACATCTTTCCCTTCAAGAAGCCTTTCGCTAAGGCTGTTCTTGTGGCATTGGCAAAGGGATATTTGGAAGCCCTTAGAGGGCTGTGGAGAAAACGAAATATCTTCCGTTTAAAACTGGAAAGAAGCTTTCTGAGAAACTGCTCTGTGTTCTGTTAATTCATCTCCCAGAGTTACATCTTTCCCTTCAAGAAGCCTTTCGCTAAGGCTGTTCTTGTGGAATTGGCAAAGGGATATATGGAAGCCCATAGAGGACTATGGTGAAAAAGGAATTATCTTCCGTTCAAAACTGGAAAGAAGCTTTCTGCGAAACTGCTCTGTGTTCTGTTAATTCATCTCACAGAGTTACATCTTTCCCTTCAAGAAGACTTTCGCTAAGGCTGTTCTTGTGGAATTGGCAAAGGGATATTTTGAAGCCCCTAGAGGGCTATGGAGAACAAGAAAACATCTTCCGTTCAAAACTGTAAAGAAGCTTTCTGAGAAACTGCTCTGTGTTCTGTTAATTCATCTCACAGAGTTACATCTTTCCCTTCAGGAAGCCTTTCGCTAAGGCTGTTCTTGTGGAATTGGCAAAGGGATATTTGGAAGCCCATAGAGGGCTATGGTGAAAAAGGAAATATCTTCCGTTCAAAACTGGAAAGAAGCTTTCTGAGAAACTGCTCTGTGTTCTGTTAATTCATCTCACAGAGTTACATCTTTCCCTTCAAGAAGCCTTTCGCTAAGGCTGTTCTTGTGGAATTGGCAAAGGGATATTTGGAAGCCCATAGAGGGCTATGGAGAACAAGAAAATACCTTCCGTTCACAACTGGAAAGAAGCTTTCTGAGAAACTGCTCTGTGTTCTGTTAATTCATCTCACAGAGTTACATCTTTCCCTTCAAGAAGCCTTTCGCTAAGGCTGTACTTGTGGAATTGGCAAAGGGATATTTGGAAGCCCATAGAGGGCTAAGGTGAAAAAGGAAATATCTTCCGTTCAAAACTCGAAAGAAGCTTTCTGAGAAACTGCTCTGTGTTCTGTTAATTCATCTCACAGAGTTACATCTTTCCCTTCAAGAAGCCTTTCGCTAAGGCTGTTCTTGTGGAATTGGCAAAGGGATATTTGGAAGCCCTTAGTGGGCTATGGTGAAAAAGGGAATATCTGCCGTTCAAAACTGGAAAGAAGCTTTCTGAGAAACTGCTCTGTGTTCTGTTAATTCATCTCACAGAGTTACATCTTTCCCTTCCAGAAGACTTTCGCTAAGGCTGTTCTTGTGGAATTGGCAAAGGGATATTTGGAAGCCCATAGAGGGCTATGGTGAAAAAGGAAATATCTTCCGTTCAAAACTGGAAAGAAGCTTTCTGAGAAACTGCTCTGTGTTGTGTTAATTCATCTCACAGAGTTACATCGTTCCCTTCAAGAAGCCTTTCGCTAAGGCTGTTCTTGTGGAATTGGCAAAGGGATATTTGGAAGCCCATAGAGGGCTATGGAGAAAAAGCAAATATCTTCCGTACAAAACTGGAAACAAGCTTTCTGAGAAACTGCTCTGTGTTCTGTTAATTCATCTCACAGAGTTATATCTTTCCCTTCAAGAAGCCTTTCGCTAAGGCTGTTCTTGTGGAATTGGCAAAGGGATATTTGGAAGCCCATAGAGGGCTATGGTGAAAAAGGAAATATCTTCCGTTCAAAACTGGAAAGAAG